>NC_133751.1:174786851-175102320 GCF_036562045.2 Rhinolophus sinicus | reverse complement strand
ATTTTCTTACCTATAAATTTGGGTAATGATAATTTTCACGGTATACGACCACTGTGTAGATGAAATTAATTTGGCCAGGTGCCACACAGTAAGGTGCTTGTAGTGAAAAGTTATTGTTCTTATTAATAAATTCAGACATCTCAGATTTTACCAGAAAATAATTTGATTGAGACTAGGAGTGGCCAGTAGTTTAATAGGTTAATAAATTCAAAGGAATAACTAGTGATTTGGTTATCAATAAGTTTGTCCAAAACTACCCAACCTATATCCAAGTTACAGGGAGGGATAAAACACAATACAGAATTTAGGAAACAGTGATAGAAGAAGCAGATTCTGGGAAAAATTTATTCATGTATTTAGGGAATTCATAAATACATATTTCTCATGTATTTAGAGAATTATGCAGTCAGGAGTTTCAACAATCCATAGTGCCTGCCTTATTTGAAGTGCAAATTTTCATAGAAGAACACTTTAATTCACTAGCACCTCGGTGCAACTTATTTTTATCAGTCCTATTTCTTAGTTTAATTGGGAAGGACTGCATGAAACTACTTGGGAAAAGAAGTGAATACAATAAAGGTAAAGTGAAAGTGGGAAAAGAAGGTAGAAAGGCAAGAAGCACGATCTGTCACATAGTCTTCCTAATTTTACTGTCAACCGTGTGCAGAATATACATTTTGCTTGATATCTGTCTTTGGTTTCTTTTAAAATTCTCAAAAAAAGAAGTCAAATAAATTGCTTGGGGAAACACTTTTAAAATTAAGCATTTTGAAATTAACATGCCATAATACGAAAAAAAATCATTCTTGAGTCTAGCATCTGCTTGAATTAACTACACAAATTCACTTCTTTTATTCTTAGCTAAATTTTTTTCTGAAAAACTATTTCAGAATAAATTTAGATTTAGAGAAAAGTTGTAAAGATAGTACCGAGAGTACCAAACACTCTTCACTCAGCTTCCTCTAATGTCAACATCTTATTTAACCATCGCACATTTGTCAAAATCAATTAGCATTGGTACAAATTTGTTAACTAAGCTCTGGACTTTATTTGAATTTCAACAGGTTTTCTGCTACTGTCCTTTTTTGGTTCCAGTATTCATTTCAGGACACCAGGTTGCATTTAGTGTCCTCTGTTTTGTGATAGTTTCTCAGTCTTTCCTTGTGCATTATTTTCCTATTGCTGCTGTAACAACCACAAGCTTAGTGGCTTAGAACAATGCAAATTTATGTTACAGTTCTGGAGGTCAGAAGTAAGAAAATGGTGTTTATTGGACTGAAACCAACATGTCCAAAGGGTTGTGTTTCTTTGTGCAGGCTCTAGGAGAGAATCCATTTTTCTATTTTCTTGTCCTTTCTAGATTCCAGAGACTGCTCGCTTTGTTTGGTTTGTGGAGCCCTTTCATGTTCAAAGCCAGCAATGGCCAGTCAAGTCTTTCTACAATACTATCTCTCTGCTTCTGACCCTTTTGCCTCCCGCTTTCCCGTTTAAAGATCCACGTGATTATTTTGGGATCACCATGATAATCCAGGATAATCTCTTTATCTTAAAGTCAGCTGATTGGCAACCTTAATTCCATCTGCAAATTTAATTGGCCATTACTGTGTAACATATTTACAGGTTCTGGAGATTAGTATGTGGACATATTTGGTGGGCCATTATTCTACTGCAGCCTACCCCCTGGCTCCCTAAGATTCATGACTCTTCCATGTGCAAAATATATTCTCTCCATCCACCAAAATGCCAAACCATCAAGTCCAAAATCTCATCTCAATCTCATTATCTCAAAAGCCTCAGGTCTCATTATCTAAACTATCTAAATTGGGTATGAGAGTATGAGTAAAGAGCTAGGTGCATAATTCATCTCGGGCACAATTTCCTTCTGTGAACATTATAGATGAAGGGGCTCTGTAATAAATCTAATCAAAAGTAACCTCACTGGGTGATCTGATCATAAATTCCTAACGGGACAGGTCATGGTGGGTAGTCATGCCCCAGGCCTATAAAAGGCTTATCTTTGTTTCAAGCAGCCCTGTCCATTGTTCTTGTGCATCTAGATTAACATACCTTTGAAATGCCAGAAATAATCCTGTTTTGCAGACCCCGTGAAGTCATAACTACCTGCAAGGGAGCACATAATCTTGTCAACTATCTTATACCTTGCTTTCTCCCACCTTCGTGTAATCTTCCTTATGTTCCCTTCTTAATTACAAATGTATAAAAGAAACTGCAAAACTCATTCTCAGGAGCATTTATCTTGCTTCCTGGCAATATTGTCAATTTGGCTAAAATAAACTCTTATAAAAATTCTCTATAGGTTTGGGCATTTTTACATCAACAACATGAAATGCAAGAAACAAGTTATTTGCTTCCAAAATACAGTGATGGGACAGGCATAATATGCCAGTTATAGATGTTTGGTTCAAAAGGGGAGAAAATAGGAGAAAATGAGGAGTCATATTATATTGTCACCATTAAAAATCCACATTTTCCTGCTGCCTCAAACACCCACAAACAGACTGTGGGCAACCCGCTCAGGTGACAGGTGTACCAGTGTGACAAGGTTGGACTCTGCCACAAGTCCCTTTCTTGTCCTCTTCTGACTGTGACCTAGTGACACTCAAATGCAACAATGAAATCCCCTCATGCCTTTTCTTGTGTCCTCCCTGCTGACCCCCAATAAAAGCACGTGCTCACAGGCTCACTCTCTCTTGGGTCCCACCTACTGGGATGTTTGCTCCTTTGGTATTCCCTCCCGTGTTGTCCCTTTCTTTGTGTGTGTGACTCTGTCTCTCTGGGACCTGAGAGTATAATAAACTGTTTTTCCTGAGCCTCTCTTCTGTCTCCTTTTGTGGCCACACCTTATCATCCTCTAAAAGAACACAGCATACACAGGGCCCAAACAATTTCAAAGTCCCTTGTGGTTCTCCATTCTGCCCTCAGCGTTTAACACTCCACCCTGGGAGTCATCCTTCCTTTTCCATGTAGCACTTGCCTGCAGCTGAGTAGGTTTAGCGGTTTGTTTCTTGCCTGTGGAAGTTGGAGGATCTGACAGCCTTTTTGGACTTGTACTTGTTTAGTGCAAACTTGCAATGTTTCTCTTGATACAAAATTCTCCAGAACCGAGCAAGATCATGATTTTAGCCCAGTGAGACCCATGTTAGCCTTCTAACCTACAGGGCCATAATATAATAAATTTATTTTGTTTTATGCCACTAAGTTTGTGGTAATGTATTATAACAGCAATCAAAACCTATTGCAATTGGCCTTAGTAATTTTGAAGTCATTGGTGATACTGACAAAAGCTGTTTCAGGGACATGAGAAATGGAAGCCTGGTTAGAAGGGATTTGAAAGAGAAACAGTGAAGAATAATTGGAGGGTACATACAGACTACACTTGAGTTTTTCTACATACTTTGTACTTTCTTAGCTTGGTCTTAGCTCATTATCTTCCTTGTCTGGCTTGTTCTTCTTCTTGTGCTAATTTTACCCCATTTTTGTTAATTCCTATAATCAAATTTTCTCTTACTTGCTCTGTCTGGATTAGCTTTTCTCTTTTGGGTTTCTATTACTTGGACACTTACTACATTATAAAATATAAGCTCTCTCCCCACCAAACTCCTTTGTATTCTCAGCAGAGTGCTTAATAGATGTCAATAAATGCTTACGGAATTAAAAAAAAAGTTTATTGGGGTGACAATTGTTAGTAAAGTTACATAGATTTCAGGTGTACAATTCTGTAATACATCATCTATAAATCCCATTGTGTGTTCACCACCCAGAGTCAGTTCTCCTTCCATCACCATATGTTTGATCCCCTTTACCCTCATCTACCACCCCCTTCCCCGCTTACCCTCTGGTAGCCACTAAACTATTGTCTGTGTCTATGAGTTTTTGTTTCTCATTTGTTTGTCTTGTTCTTTTGTTGTTTTTGGTTTATATACCACATATCGGTGAAATCATATGGTTCTCTGCTTTTTCAGTCTGACTTATTTCGCTTAGCATTATAATCTCAAGATCCATCCATGTTGTCACAAATGGTCCTATTTCATCTTGAATTAAAAATTATTTGGGGCCTCTTGCACGTTGATAAATTAAGCAATTATAGCATATGCCCTGTTACTCTATGAAGTTTATTATTTCTATTCTTTAGGTACAGTTCAGTAGTTAGGCTTCTGTCCAGATACTTGGTAAGGTAAGCAGAAAAATTAACAAACAGAACAAATACCTATTAAACGTCAATCAAATTCGAAGTTCAGCACACAAAATTTATTTATTTACAGTGGTACCTCGGTTTTCGAACTTAATCCATTCTGGAAGACCGTAGAGTTCTGAAACGTTCGAAAACAGCAGACAGCTAGGCCTCAGGATCTTGCACTCAGCAGAAGCCACGTGACATGTTCAACTTCCGAGGCGTGTTCGAAAACGGAAGCATTTACTTCGGGTTTATGGTGTTCATAAACCAAAATGTTCATCAACAGAGATGTTCGAAAACTGAGGTACTAAAAAAGAAAAGAAAACCGAGGTACTACTGTAGTTGAAAACTCTCCTAAGGAAATATTTGTAGATGATTATCCTAAGTTTCAAAAGTAAATTTCCAAATAAATCCTGAGTTATGACTACCCTTGGAAATTAAAAAACAAACAAACATATTTATAAAATTAAATATAAAGATACTTAAATTTCCGGAAAGAGGAAGCTAGAAAATGCTATACACATTTAAAAGCTTAAACACACCTGCATTGAAAGCTTAAATACATACAGACATAGAAACCAGAAACTTAAACCAATTAGAATAATCAGGAAGCAAAATTTACCCAAATAAACAGAAACCATTATTTAAGTTTTAAGGTGTTGTAGAATTTTACTTCTTTGAACTTAATTTACTTCTACACTTTCTCACTTGTTCCTATCAGTTTCCTATACTTCCTCTTGGCAATCCACCCCTTCAGTAGACAAAATATCCTGTTGCTTCAGAAACTACATTGTTCAGCTAATTTTTCCTGCCCTCTCACCAGGCACCAATTCCCACACTTTGTCTTTTTATTATCTGATAGGCACTGAAATTTGCTTTAAGTAAGCAGCACCATCTTACGTAATTAGAAGTCTTTCATCTTGCAGCTACACCCCTTTGAAGCATCCTGGATCAAGGAGGAAAACAAATAGTGTTTCTGAGCAGCCAGGAGGACTGTCACAAAGACCAGACTCCACCAGTGTAGAACTACTCTTGGGGAGTGCCTCAGGCCCTCTCTCAAAGTATACTTACTTTGAGTTAGTCTATTTATCAATATCTCCTGAGGACATTAATGATTCATGTCATAATACAGTGACTATTATTCATGAGGCATTGATCTTGAGTCACAAATACAAGTTAACTGTGTTCTGTAAATTAGAATAAATTAGATCAGGAAGTGGGCAGTTTATCTCTGGAAGAGTCCCATCCAAAGTGAATGACATAGACAAAGTTTCAACATTTGAAAAATGGGCTTTGTTAGTTTATAAAATACATTTTTGTGGAACACATACTTTCCTAATAAAGCAGAACAAATTTTTCAATTCACCCAGCAGTAGTCTCTTGCAATTTTAAATTTACTGTACTTTTGAAGTTAAATGTGTTTGTACAACAGTTTGGAGAGAACTAAAAAAATCCTAGGACATCATGAAACCTGTTGGGGTCCACATGATGAATGGCTGTAGAAAGAAAGTCTGGCTGAGGAGTCAAAAATTAGCTTAATTGACTATGAATTCAGATAGCTTGGGTTCAGATCATTACTCTGCCACTTATGAGCTCTATGAACTTTGTCAAATTACACAACTGTACTCTGACTGACTTTCCTCATTTGTGAAAAGGGGATAATAAATGTAGCCACTTTTTAGTGTGGGACACTGCATAAAGCACAATGAACCTTAGTTGTTATAACTGTTTCTACGTTTTTTAAAATTTTGCCAATGTCAGAAATACATCCATTAGATGCATAGAACGAAAGCAGATAGAATTGTAAAATCTGAGCATTGGAAGAAAACTTAAAAATTATTCAGTGAATGGAACTTAGAAACTATCTAATCTAACTTTCACTCAATATAGTAATCTCTTCTCAAATTCCCTGATAGTCATTTAACATACACATGGAAAATTCATGGAAAGGAGCTGTTTTAGGAGGCTTTCTTCTGTGACATGGCTCTAGTGACTCCATCCACTCACCTTAGTCTACCGTTTAGAGCAATAGAGAATAAAACTATCCCCTTTTATGGAATGCAGACAGTGTTCTAAGTAATGTACTGCACACCTTACATGTATTGTTGCTAATCCTTATAATAACCCTACAGAATTGATATTCTTAACTTTATTTTAGAGATTAAAAAATAGAGGCACAGAGGGCCAAAGATCTTTTCTAAGGTCATATAGTTAACGTGTTTAAAAAATGAGGTAATATTCTTATCAGTAATTGCTCTTTTAAATATTTAAAAATATGTATTAGTTTTCTCTAAGCTCTCTCTTTTCTACAGCAAGCAATTTCTCAGCTATTTGCTATTCCTTACTGATATGGAGTGCATTTCCTATTTGTTACCCTTCTATGACTACTTAAAAAATATTGCTATATTTTGCCATGTATAATGTGCACTTTTTTGCCCAAATTTGTGCAGGAAAAATAAGGATACACATTGTACATGGGTAGTACTAATTCTGTATCTATATAAATGTTTTTAATTCTTTTATTTATGCTTATGAGTTAAAAGATCAATCACAATATCCATGTACACAATAATACCCTGGAATATGATAGTCAGTTTTGTTGAATTTACGATGAACTTGCAACAACGAAGAGTTCTTGGCCTTCTATGATGCACAAGTATTGTGAATTTGTTACCAGTGTATAAAATTTCTTGTACCTTGTATCTGTTCTTGTATTTTGTAATTATTTGTTGCATAAAATATCTTGTGCCATAATATGTTAAAAAATAAATACTAAGATTCCTTTATAATACTAAAAAACAAGTACCTAAATGTAAACAAATTAAAAATTTGAATTAAAAAATTAAAACGAAAGGTTTTTCTTCCCTGAAAATTTGGGCCAAAAACGTGGGTGCTCCTTATACATGGGACTGCATTATACATGGCAAAATATGGTACTTTTAAGTATGACACCCAGGTATGAGTACTCTTTCCCCAATAGATATTACCTAGCCTGATTTAGATATTACTCTATTATACAGCCTAAGACTTTTTTTTTTGTGTTTTTTTTTTTTGCAGCTGTATTAAAATGTTGATTAATGTTCAACTAGAGATCAACTAAGGCTTCTAGGTTTTTTTGTCTCCCTTAGTGAAAATGCTATCAAGCCTGATCTCTGCCATTTTGTACACATGCAGGGTGTTTGTTTGTTCATTAATTTTTTTTTTTAAGTTTTTATTCATAGCATGTCTGTTAATTTCATTTCATGGGTTTCAGCTCAGTGTTCTGCCTTGTCAAGATCATTTAGAATCTTAATTCTGTCATCCAGCACATTAGCTCTGCCTTTCAACTTGGTGTGATTTGCAAATTTGATAACCACCCTTTTCATGCCTTCATCAAGCTGTTGGTAAAAATATTGAACAGGAAAAGGGCAAAGATATAATTCTGTAGCATGCACCCAGAGATATTTTAGTTAATGATGCTTCATCTAAATGAATAACAATGAAGCAATAAAAAGCAATACAGCTTTGTGTGTATAGTATTTAAATAGTTTCAAAACCCTATATTTATTAGTAAAATACATTATTGTGATTTAAGGACAAAAGGTGATGGGGGAGTCAGTAATTGACTGCTGTGCGCTGGGATTTTAGGAGCTTGTCTTCCTCAAGTGTCTCCTCACTCAGTTCATTACCATGATGACTTCAGAGGAACTTTATTCTTGTGACTTAATAGGAGTTTGTATACTATTAAAATGCCAGTCTTGTGTTTTTTTCACCATAGCACTTATCAGCAAGCTATATGTTTTACTTATTATCTTCTTTATTTCCTATCTGACTAGAATGTAAGCTCCTTAGGACAGGATTCTTTTTTTTTTTTTCTGTTTTGTTCACTGCTGTTTCCTATCACTTAGAACACATAATAGATGCTTGTAGAAGATTCTCAAAAACTTATGAATAAATTAATGAGAAACTTTAAACTTATAGGTCTGTCAAGTTTTGCGTAAATGTTTTTCAGGTCTTACAGGGAAAGTTTAATAAATTCAACCCATCAAGCCAGTGAGTGTCTGTGGACCAAATAAATGTCAGTGCTCTGCTACTGATCCATGCCCTCACCCTTCTGTCGCCTGTCACCCTTCTTGCTACTTTGACCCAAAATCTAGGGGCAGGTGCTTTTGCTATGTTCTCCATTTCCTAACACTTTCTGCATATGGTCCTTGTCTAAGGCTGGCTCTGCACTGTAGTCCAAATTCAAGTTTGTCTTCCAATGATGCATCTAGTCTTATATCTTTTCTGAAATGAAAAAATACTTTGTCTGAGGCAGAAGTGCCAGATGCTGAAAGCCTGCCTTCGGTTCCCATTATTGCTCATTCGCATGCTTTGTTGCTTCGATTCCTTAACAGGGATGTGCTTGTTCACTTGGTGTCTCAAAGGGCTGCTTGCTTCTAGCTTCATTGCAGATGCTCTGGGCTCATTTGGGTCTTACCAAGTTCTCATCCCTTTCATTATTTGCCCTCTCTCATATTCTTCTGCAAC
Source organism: Rhinolophus sinicus (assembly GCF_036562045.2). NCBI lineage: Eukaryota > Metazoa > Chordata > Mammalia > Chiroptera > Rhinolophidae > Rhinolophus > Rhinolophus sinicus. The sequence goes on along the minus strand of NC_133751.1, from coordinate 175,093,616 downwards.
AGTCCTACTGTATTACAGATAGGGACAGACGGGGAGAGAACATGAGGTCACTGAGCGCTGGAAGATAAGACACTGAAAAGCTAACTGTGCCTACCACTCGGTTTTGCACGTAAGTCCCTACCTACGTATTATATATTATTACTGAAAAGGTTTGTGTGTATGTATATACATGTGTTTGTGTATATATATCCTTCAGATATGATTAGAAGATGGAATACATGTAAAACACCAAAAGAATTTCTTTCTATTTTTAAGCTGGAGAAAGAGAAGTGACCTAATTATTTTTTTTAACTACATGACGGATTGTGTCCATCTGTTTTTCTCCTCCACCAGGAATAGAACTAGAGGAAACAGGCTTAATCTATAGCCTGAGCTTTGTAGTGTAAACATAAAGGAGAATTTCCTGACAGTGAGTAGTGGACTATGGAATTTGTTTCTTGTGAGACTTGGATTTCCATCTAGTTGGGTATTTTTGAAGCAGTTGTCTCTCCAGGTGGCAGTGGTGAGTGTATATGTAGGTTAAATGACCTCTCAAAGATTCTATTCCTAAGAATTTAAGATTAACTTTCTGGGGAAAGAAAAACTACAATGATTTCATGCGTTCCTAATATGTTTAATGAAGGATAATATAAAATTTTAATTTATAGGGGGAGTGCATTTAAAACTAACTTCAAAAATGAATGTTCAGCCACTTCTGGAGTGTAGGAGGGTAGATCTTCAAAATTTGAAGAGATTGAAAAGGGTTTACTAAAATGTGTTTCTGAGTTTGCCCTAGATGTTGTTATTTATTTCATTATGTTTTTTATTTCTAAATTGAGTTTGAACTTGGAATATTTTTTCATGTGAAAGTATTTGGGTTAGACAATGTTGATAGTAGCAAACTTAGTGCCCACCACCTTTACCCATGAGTAGAAAGAAAGTTTATAGACCTATTAGCTAATTTCAGTTACTTAACTAGTTCAATGATAGATATTAATAACAGAAATAAAAACAGCCCAGTTGCTGATTATATAATATGATTATCTGAAACACGATACAGTTAGAGAATAACTGAAGTAGAAATAAGTAACAATAGATAAGGAAAGAAGATGAGATTCAAAGTGACCTCAGGGTTACTTTAGACATCTACATAAATATAAAAATATTGAAATCCTGCTAAGCTAACATAAGGCACCTGCATGGAAACTATTCTCTCAAAAATAAGTGCAAAATGTTGAAAATGTGAACTTAAAAATATTGACAGAAAATGTTAAATATTAATGATTGATAATTAAAGAAGAGACTGTATGATAGATTAAATACTGATAACCACACTAACCTCCACTAAGAAATCTGAATGTCTTTCAAATTAGAAGATGACTAATATATTCTTGACTCCATTTGAAATTTGATTTGTACAAATAGAAAAAGAGTAATTTAATTTATACCAACAACAGTGTTTTAATGCTTTAATTAACACATTTTTATTAGTAATTTAATTAACACATTTTGAAAGAATACTAAAATTATGCTAAAGAGACTATGTCAAATGCTGGTATTTGTATAATAATTTAGACAAGATTTAATCTTCAGGTCAAGTGGTACTTAGTTATACAAAGGAATGCAAAACGTCCTTTAGACAGATCTAATGGTTACATTGTTCGGGATTTAACTGGGGTGATATTTCCCCTTCTTCCTACCTTTGTTTTAAAAAGGAAAGTGATTCAGGAAACAGGGCATGTAAAATAAACTAATAATCTTCCTAAAGAATAGAAATTAAAGTTTGAGAAATCTCTTAGGTACTATATAAACATATAAATAATCTTTAAGAGTTTCACAATTCCAGGCAGTGTTGGTGAGTTGCAGATAGAAATCACAACTGATACGTGACTGAAGTTCATGATACTGTGGGAATCTCACTACTTTTCTTTCCTTTTCTGACAATCTTTTGCCTATTTGCTGAGTATTCCTCTCTATCAGTTCTCAGGTCCCAATATGATTATATCTAACCCATGTTTTACTTTACTCAATATGATGGGGCTTTGTTCAATATCTTGAATAGATCCACATATTCTCACCATTACTCTTGTCATTTATTTTTTATTTTTTTATCAGTAGCAAATCGAAAGGATGTGGTGCGTACTTTGGAATAGAACATTCTGGATATGTATGTGATTACGAAATTTTAGGAATAAAATTGTAGAGTGTCCTACCTCATGTGTTTAAAAATGAGTAATTTGGGTGAGGGACTCACACTGAGAAATCATCCTGTATTATTGAAAATTTATCTTATTAGGTCATATTTAAAGATGTTCACAAAGGTAGATTTTAGCCAAAAAAAGATTAGACCCCTTTAAAAGTAAGAGTTTTGAGAGTGACTCTATTAATTACAAGATCCATTATTATATAAACTCTGAAAACTAGGAAAAGCTGTGAAAAGTTCACTACCTTCTGTCATCCTGCTGGTTCTCTTCCTTACAAAACTGTTTTACTCTTCTTCCTGGGCACACAATCACACAACTGGAAACTACATTACCCAGCCTCCTTTGTTGCAAATGCCATTTTACAAAGTTCCTTGCCAGGGAATGTGAGGGGAAGTGATATGTGCAACTTTGTCCTCACTCACTCACTCACTCGATCGGCCTTGCCCTCTTTTTATGTCCTGTGAGTTGGAACATGGACATGCTCATGATCCAGCTCACCTGATCATTGGATGAGGACTATGCCCCAGGGCAGAGCAGAACAACAAAGTTAAAGGAATGTGGTCCCTTGATACCTGAATGGAGTGGAACCACCCTACCAAGTTTGTCACTCACCTTGGAAGGTGTGTGAGGGAGATAGATGCCGACTTTTTTAACCCACTGTATTTAGAGGTCTCTTTAATATAGAAGCTTTTCTGTCATCTAACTTATACTACTTTATGCACAAATATTTCAAACCAAGAAAAATATTAGAGTGAGATGTTAAATACTTTTGACGATAAATGGGGGTTAATAAGAAAGGCTTTAAGTTATATTCATGTTTATGATTTTATCTTTTTACCGCTTTCTCCATCCTGTTCACTGCCCCCCAGAAGTCCTGCCTATATGGATTACAGAAACATTTTCTTGCCCTCTGGTTTCTAGTTGGGTTTGACCAATAGGGATTCTTGGCAAAAAATCAGAGGTATGTGAATGAGATCAAGGAATTTACTTCACAGTAAGGGTGCCTTGGGCTGTTTTCATTACTCTAACTGACTTAACTGCCTCGTTCAAGGCAGTCTTCCCTACATGAATCTCTCTTTTATGGTACTTGCCCCCTCTCCTGCCTTTTGTTGTTAGTAAACCTGGGTTACAGATCCATCCTTTGTGGTTCCCTTCACTCTGTCAACACCTTTATGAATAGTCACTTTGTAATTAAAATCTCCCTGACTTACTGTAACTTGAATGTTCCATCTGTTTCTTGTTGGGAACCTAACTAAAACACTATTTGTGCGTTACTCTTTTAAATGTAATTTTATCTGAACATTGGGAAATTATTTATGATCAGCTCACAATTGCTTTATTATTATGAAGACATTATAAAATTGAGCAGAAATTTGAGAGAAAACATGCAAACTTATGGTCTAAGTAGCTAAACCTGTATAACCACAATTATTTCATAGTGAAAAACTGACTTAGAGTCTTGTTTTCTTATTACCATAGGAGAAATTTTCTTAAATTACAGAGTGCTTGGGAAAAACCAACCAACCAAACAAAAACAAAGACTTCTAGAGAGTAGGATTGAAACTAGTCTGTTTTAGGAAGTGATAGTTCATGTCTCTTCAGGCTCTTCTGGAGGCTGGCTATAGAAATAGTATCCTCAGGAAACTGCTTGTATATCCTGGTCCTCAAAGGCTGTAGAACAACAAACAGCTGTGCACTGGATTTTATCATCCATTAACACTGGGTTAGTCAAGATGCTTTCATTTTAAAATTAGACAAATCCAATTGGACAAGGTTTTACAAAAAAGGTGACTTCTTTTCTTATAACTGGGAAGTCCAAGGATCAATGCCCAAGGCATCATGGGTGTAAACATTCCTTCTTTCTGATTTCTTCTCTTTAGTTCTATGCACGGACTTCATTCTGAGACAGGTTTCTCTGTATGTTAGGGAAGGTAGCTGCTGACAGTCTTAACTAAATATATATATTTATGATGTGTAATCCCATGGAAATAGAGCTTCTTTGTCTCTCAGAGTTGATATACACATATCACATTTTCTCTATCCATTCATCCACTGATGGATGCTTTTGTTGTGTTTACCTTTTGGCTATTGTAAATAATGCTGCAATGAACATGAGTGTACAAACCTCTCTTTGAGACAGCTTTCAATTTTTTTTTAGATAAATACCCAGAAATTCAATTGCTGATCATATGATAACTCTATTTTTAATTTTTTGAGGATCTACCATACTATTTTTCATAGCAGCTGTACCGTTTTTACATTCCTGTCAACAAAGCACAATTTCTCCACATCTTTGCTAACACTTGTTATTTTCTGTCCTTTTAGTAGTAGCCATCCTGATAGTTGTGAGATTATAGTTAGGTTTTAACATCAGGAGGTTGAGGTTGGGAACCAGGCATGTGCCATTCATTGGTTGGATTGGAAACCTATAAAAATATCTTCAGTTAGACTACTTTCCAAGGTAATCTCACAGGTTTCATTCCATTCTTCTCTTTTTAATGTATTTTTGTTATCATCTAAACAGCAATAATGTTATAAAATTGTTGAAATGTACCTGCTTTTAATTATTCTTTTCCCTCTTTTCCCCAGCCATGAATCTACCAGGAACTTCAATTCTAACCTACTATAAAAAAAAAATAAAATAATTTTATACACACACATACACACATACCCCTACTTCATGGATTAATAATGGGTACAGTGATGTTTCCCTAAGAGCAAAAATAAATTACTGTTATCACAGAAAGAGTCAGGTGTTTGGTGGGACAAAAACAAAACAAAACAAAACAAAACAAAAACCTAAAATCTACTGCACAAGGTCTGTTGTTTAGAAAGATTTTCTTTGTTCTCCACTGCCTTAAGTACTTATTCTTTTTAAATATTTGAAGATGAAAATGAATAGCATTTTCCATAGAATAAAAGATTTGAAAAATTGATATTGCACCAAGAGTTTTTTTGTTTGTTTGTTTTAGAAATCTACTCCTGAGAACGAATGACCTTGTGGAATAATTGTATTCTTATGTTGCTTTCTTATTTGACAATGAAATCTAGATGGTGACTCTTATACCAAATTCTACTTTATTAAGTGGATCAATACCATAATAAAACTATAATGTAGTTTAATGTAGTAGAATGTCAAGAAATGGAAGTTCTTCATTGGACCGATCTAACTCTGAAGGTTATTAAAAATTCATCATTTGACAATATACTTTAACAATTTCACTCTGGTATGCTTAAGATAGAGAGTTTAGACAAATTTAAGTCCCAAAGCTTCTGTTCTTTTCTTCTATGATAACTGTTGAAAAAGGACACGGGTAGAATTTTAAGGGATATGTTTTCCCCAGCATTGAATTCTGTGAAATGAAGCAATTAAGTGACTTGGTTAATTCTATTGCCTTAAAAACGGTCCTATTAGTTTTCCTGCATTTTCTAATATGAAAAATATCCCAGAAATAAAGATCCTGGGTTTTAAGAGAAGAGCTGTTTGCCAAAGACAAACTTAACTTTTTTCTTTGGGGAGTTTTCAAGCATCAATAACTTTTGATATAGGGCATTCCATCACACCAAAAACTGTTGATGGTTTAAAATTCTTAAGAACTGGTTTAGGAATTTTGATCTTACTTATTACTATTTATTTCAAATTGGAAACAAAGAGATGCAACTATAATAAAATTGTATTTTCTACTCAAAGTGTCTGAAAAACAGTATTTAAAACTCTCCTGCAATTTGAAATAAGTGAGGTGACTTAATGTTTCAGAGATATGAAGGACCATCACACATATGGGCATATTTTCAGCTCATTTATGGAGGACGATCTGTAGAGCATAAATATCTAGTGGATAACCCAGAAGTAGAATGGAAGACCTAAAGATAGAACTGTATACCCTACATGAAAATCATGCACATCTGGGAGACAGTTTTATTGAGATTAATAATACAGTAGAACAACTAACCTTGAGTTGTCTGAGGAAGGACAACTCAAGGATAGGATGGGATTATTACTGAGTGAAAGAAAGAAAACAAATTCATAAACACCAGATTAAATGTAATTGAAAACAAGGTGAAAGGTTCAGCACTTTTTTTCTGGAGGGGTTTTCTCAGGAAAGATCTGAGAAATTTTGAAGATGTCTTCCCCAAAACTTTTGTAAGGTTAAGAGAGAAATGAGGGGAAGCAGTGAGAGTAGTTGGGCTGAGGAGGGGAGAAAAAAATGCACTTGACATCCCTGTGCACCAGAGTTTAGATAACCGCAGTGAAATATTATTTTTTACTTCAAAGGTTTCCTTTAAAGGAACAAGTACATGAAGAAACAGTGAACATTCTTTCACAATTTGCTTTTGACTCTCTTAGAAAAAAGTGGAAGACAGATTAGGAGTTTTGATATGGCTATTTTTAAAATAAAAAAAAAGGGAGAACATCATAACTTTTCACAACTTTACATGTTTCTTGGCTAAATTGAGCTCTCATTTTATTTCTAGGATTCAAAGAAGACAAAAATGACCATCACAAAAATGGAGTTCTATTTTTCCATTTAGAAGTTATTTAGTCACAGAAAGAGAGAGGTTATTATTGTTACTTTTTAAAATCTCTAATTAAGAAATTAGATGATGTTTTTCAAGAAACAGTCATATTTTACCATGTTACCCACATATCATGACAATTTTCTCATAGGATGATACCAGTATTTAACACTAACCATTACACTGCTTTTTCTAAACACATTACTACTACAGGTAGTAAGCATTGGGTGAAAGGTCATTTTATGAGCTCCACCTATGGCTTTTAGTTGAGTTATTTTACTTCATTTTCTAAAATTTCAGAAGGTGGATGAAGAATGGTCAAGTCAAATTTACTGAGGAGTAAGTAAGTTGGAATTGATAAATTATTTATGTAAGTCAAATGAGGTCTTGCAGCTCCATATTAAACAAACTCTTTAGTAGGGGTAGAACTTAAGAAGCTCTAGTAAATTCATTTTTCCACATTATTCTCTTCTAAAAACCAGCTTCATGCTAAAACACTATACAGCTGTGTGCAACTTAAGAAACCCCAAATCCTTCATTGAACTAGCACCTCTCCTATGAAACCACGAACAGTGCTTCCTATTAGAAAGAAGCTCAATTTTGGTCCTAAGAACTTGTATTTGAATAAACAAATTTAAATTATTTATAACCTATCTCTCCTCAGTCTAGTGTTACACATGATAACTTTAGCTTTATTTTTTCTTTTCATTTTTGGCATAGTTGTACATTTTAGCACACATTAAATAAAATGTAAAACAATAAAACCATATATCTTCCACTTTTTCTGCTCCCTTATTTGTTGGTACTTATGGCTTCCTAAGGTTAAATGGCAAAAAGGATTCAAGAAGGTGATAGAATTAATATAAGCAGATTTTATTCTCCACCTGGCGTTAGCATGGATCAAAGAAGCTGAATATCCAGCCATTAGAAAGCAATTAAAAACTGTTGCCTCACACAGGAGTTTTTGTCCTTGTTTCTCTATGTGTCTCACCAAGAAGTCATCACTTTTTTTCTCCCTCTTGTCCATATATGTTTTTTCTATTAATACTTTTTCTCTTGTCCACATCTTAACTCAACCTCTTCCCAAATGCTGAGTGGAAAGAGTTCTTTTTTTTTTCTTTAAGATTTTATTGGGGAAGGGGAGCAGGACTTTATTGGGGAACAGTGTGCACTTCCAGGCCTCTCCTCCAAGTCAAGTTGTTGTCCTTTCAATCTTAGCCGTGGAGGTTGCTGTTCAGCTTAAGTTTGTTGTCCTTTCAGGATTAGTTGTGGAGGGCGCAGCTCAGCGCCAGGTCCAGTTGCCGTTTCTATTTGCAGGGGGCACAACCCACCATCCCCCGTGGGAATCAAACTGGCAACCTTGTGGTTGAGAGGACAGGCTCCAACCAACTGAGCCATCCGGGAGCTCAGCGGCAGCTCAGCTCAAGGTGCCGTGTTCAATTTTTAGTTGCAGGGGGTGCTGCCCACCATCCCTTGCGGGACTCAAGGAATCAAACTGGCAACCTTGTGGTTGAGAGCCCACTGGCCCATGTGGGAATCGAACCGGCAGCCCTCGGAGTCAGGAGCATGGTGCTCCAACTGCCTGAGCCACCGGGCCGGTCCTGGAAAGAGTTCTTTATGTAGTCCTTCATATTGGGTTGGAAACCTGTTTCAGTGGACAGTTCTGCTACCTGTTGAGGGAAGGTTGAGAGGAGGACTGAGGAAATGGTCACAAGCAAACCTTTTCTGGTCTTCACTAGATGATTGATAGTGGTCAGTTGTCTGTGTGGTTACCTTGTCTACTTGAACCAATCAGAGTTCCACTACTTGTTATTTTGTGATTTGGAGTCTTATTCCTCCTGAACCTTTAACCAGCTTTTCATACTATGAAAAACAATGCATTTTAAGTGTAAAAACTTAAGAGGCTCTAATTATATATTCTTTTAACTAATATTCTAATGTACACTATCTACCTATACTCTTAATTTATGGTTGTTTTTATTTTCAAGAATTACTTGAGAGTCATCAAAATTGATTGGCATCCATTCTATTAATGGTTAAGACCAATCTTAGGGAACTCTGGGAAGTAGATATAATTGATTTTTGGTGCCTTTCCACCCAGTTTTGATTTTGACTAGCCCTTTTTCTTCTCTTACATAATATTCCTTCTAGGTACTCAGTACAGTCTTCAGTCTTCTCAAAGGCTACACCCCTGCTCCCAGTCTTCCATAGAACTCGTATTTTTCTTCAGTGGTATTTCTAAAACTTCTTCAAATCTTTCCAGAGTTTCTCTTCCTTTTGTCATCAAAGTTTTCTTCACCTCTATCCTAATATTTTATAGTCCTATCAAGTTACCAGTATATCTAATAAATAAATTTAAACCAGAATGCTAAAGGTTGCTATAATAAAATAGTTTATATTTGTAATTTGACCTAAAAGAATTAGCATTTTGTGAATATCAGGCCTCTGTCAGAGCACATGAGAAATATGTTTTTGGATAAGATTCTCCTATTAGAGCTAATTAGGTCATATCTGTCTTCAAATGATCAACAGAGAGGGGCGTGACCCTGGGAACAGACCAAGAGGTACCTAAAAGACTGTACCCTCATTGACCTCCATATGTTTCATGGGTAAACCTCTTTTGCATCACTGCCTTTTTTCTTTCCTCACCTTGGAGGTTTCAAATCCTTCTGCCTATCATGATAGGGACATTATGGATGGCATTCCATGGGGAAGATTTTCTTTCTATTTTGAATGTGCTTATGCGATGTCAACCAAATCCAATTCAGAGCTAGAATGTAATATTTCATATACAAAATTTCATTTTCTAATTAGAACAGATCAGGATGGCATAGATTAATGGAGAGTCTTAATAAAACAGTTTTCAGTTCTTCACTTATAATTTTATATGGAAGCTTACTTTTTAAGACTATGACTTGTCTTAATCTGCTTAAATTTTCCATACAGCATTCCTCATTATGGCTAAGTTTGAGGGCATTGAAAATATGCTATTTGAGCAAGAAACTAAGAAACAATGATTTTTGTACCTGATTTTGTACATTATATGTAAAAGAATGATGATTTTAATGTTGTGAGCTCTAGTAACTTAAAAATTTATTTATTATTATATTTGACCATATTACAAAATCTAGGTTCACACTAGACCAATGCTTAAGTGATTTTCACCTTTGGGAATGGAGACATAAATAAAATGGTTTTATTAACATAAAATTTATGTTGTACTAATTTGCCACATGGGCATTCAGCTCTACAAAGACTGACTAGTTCCTGACATCAAAGGAATTGTAGTTACAATGCTCCACAAAAAAGGGAAACTGAATGGTGTTATTCACATGTTTTATGATTTACAATTTTGATTTTTCCATAATACAGTAAATGAAACTTAGCCATCATTTAATGAAGCCTATTACCTGGGGGCTTAGAATGTTTTTGATACTTAAGCAGGAAAACTGAAATTGTGACTTAGGAATAATGAAACAGACAAATCTACTTCTTGTGGTAAAATGGAAATAAATCCTGTATGTCTTTCCACATATTTGTTTATTTGTCCATTTTACTCACTTTTGCCCATTGGATTACGTTTTTCTCTACCCTCTCTTTTAAAATGGAAATGACTAGAAAGTTATCCCAGTTGAGAAATATATTTTCAGAAATACTGAGGTTTTTATTCCATTAGTAAGCATCATTGGCTATTTGCAATTATATGTATTTTTTTCATAAAAATGAATAATATATAGTAAGGGCTAATGATGGTGACCAGACATCTGAAGTCGGCGAATATCGCCAAATTAAAGCTTTATTTCCTACTCAGAAAGTGATCTGGAAACTACGATACCTGGACTCATCAGCCTCAAGGAGGGTCAAGAGATACAAGTTGTCTTTGAAGTTTGTCTTTAAGTTCTATGAGCCAGTCCCGACCTGGAGGCTACATCTGATTTATGGGCTTGGCGTGGTTCCACCTGTCACAGAGGTGTCCTGGGGAAGCCAAGGAAGCAGCTAAGCCATCAGTCACCCAAAGACTTACTGTAGCCGGCTAACTAGGAATCCCTTTCCTTAATTGTGTTTCCCGAGCTGGGCTCATTTTTATAGAGAGTCATGCTTCTGGTAGCCACGTTGTGTGAAAAGGCAGGCTTTCACATCTTTTTCCTTCTTTTTCATCTTGTACCTCTCCATGCTGGGTAGTTATTATATCTGATATGTTTAAGTGCAGTTTATTAGGAAATACTGTGATTATGATTGTATGACTATATTAGGAATAAACTTCCGTTTGTAGAGTCCTCTTAATGTTTGACTATTTGAAGATAAGGGATGAATTCAGAAACTGAATTTTTCTTTTATATTTATTTTTTTCTCCTTGACGAATTGGCAGCTACTTTAGGATGGCTTTAGGCCCGAGCTCTTAATTCTCCTCTTACTTTGGTCAAGGTGGGATCTGAGGCCTTTAATAGGGTTATCTAAAAGGGTTGAGGCACCTGTTCCATCATTGGACAGGGGAGGAAACAAGGTTTTTAGCTATTCCTGGAGTTAATAGTATAGTATCGTTATTTTATTTACAAGAATCACATAGCTTAGCCACATTCAAATATAATACTTCTGTTGGCTATGTGTTAAGTGTGTTAAATACATTATCTCATTTAATAGCTAAGCGATAGTTATTATTATTGTTACCATTTTTATGGATTTGGATTCTGAAACACAGAAAGTTATACTAACCTACCCAAAGGTCACATAACTTGTAAGAAATAGAGCCAATAATTGATCTCAGGTCTCTTTGACTTTCCAACAAATGCTCAAAAACTGCTGTGGTGATCACTGACAGCCCCCAAAGACAAATGCAAGTGAGTTACACCATTGTGCCGTCTTTTCCCCATGGTTTGTTTTAATTCCATTACACAATGACTCTTTTAGAAACTGAGCAGAAAATATGCTCTTCAGTGGTTTCAGTGATTCTAAAGTACACCCACCCCCTGCACATATTTTTTATATCTCTTAAATTGGGGTATATGAAATAATCAGTGAGGTTTTATAATTATTGCCACCAGGTAGCAGTTGTAACATAGTTGTCAATACCAGTTTATTTTACTTATGTTTTCCTTTTTATGTCTGCAGTAAAGTGATGTATTGAAGAAAATCACTGTCAAAATAAGACTAAAAGAGCTCTTTCTCTAAATGTAAAATGAAAAATTTAAATAATAGGTGAGTAGCTTGTTACACTTTAATTGTCAGTGCAGTACTTTTCTTTATTCCAGGGACATAAAGGAGTGTGTTTAATAGTACCTTAGGTTTAATGAAGTTCAGTATATGTTATGTCTATACAATGACCACATAGCGTCTTAGTACTAAGAAAAAAAGTACATTTCTCATTGTGCCTGCTAAATTGTAAATTTCTTGCCAATTGTATTATCTTTATACCGCTATATCATCAGTGTAGTGCCATGCAAGTGATAGATATTGAATAAATCTATGTTGCATTGAATGTGTAATGAGACTGATTTTCTTGTGTTTCCCATAAGGGAAATTCAGAACAAGAGTTCCAGAAATATTTTAAGCAGTGTCAGCGTAAGTATAATTATTATAGAACCTTCTACGATGATGAGCTCTTTGAAATATCATGCTAATTTTAATGTATTTGTCATAAAGAGGGGTGGCCTCCTAGAGAGGGCACAGTTTAGGAAGTCAGGTGATTTTCATTTTAATCCTGACACAGCTTTCCTATGGCATCATACATAGGTAAATCACTTCACCATGTCTTGAGTCATGTGTGAGAATAATAATAATTCTCATAGCTGTTGTACATGGTCAAAGTCATTGTGACTACATGTGAAATTATAAATGCAAACTCATTTTAAAAGCTTTAGAAAATGCTCACAAATTTAATGCATTATTGTAAATAAAATGGTCTCAATCTGGGGAGCTTGAAGGGTCCGACAGAGCCATCAGCACGAGGAGCCCCAGCTTGCTACAAAAACCGTCAAGACAGCAACTGTCCTACTCATTTTCTTCTCGACACTGTTCTTGGCAGAACAGGTGTCCAGGACATGTTTGTTGAATGAGGGACTAAATGAACAGAGGAAGAATGAATCACTAAAATAGATTTGGGGGACTATTCATAAATTTTATTCTCATAATATTGCAAAATCCTTTGAAAAGAAATGTGCAGAAAGGGTTAGAGATCAACACTGTTAGGATTAAATGCTCCTTTACAAAAACCTTTCCCCTTTGTCCTCATTCTGATATACTGGAAATTTCTGGACAGGAATGATAACATTTTGTAAAACAAGGACATTTTCTTCTGGAAACTATCCAGATGCAATAGTCACTGTATAGGCAAGAAGAGTTGGAAATTGGGTTCTTATTAGTACTTCTTTTTACAAATACCAATAACTGCAGATAGAATTTTCATGTTTAAAAAAAATTATCATAGCAGATTTTTCTCATCAACCCAGAAAAAATATGCTTTTCTATTCAAATGCGCCTTGAACACTTGAATCACGTGTTTTAAATCACGCAAATAAGCCTGTCTCTATTAAGGGTGTGAGCACAAGTAACAAAGGTAAAGTATATCTTTTTATTTTTTAAAGGAAAACAGAATTGATTTAGAAATATTAACTGCCACTTGGTGGCACTGTTGACTCATTGAAAGCAGCTTTGACAATTGGGAAAAATGTGTTTGTAATAAAGGAAACTGACATCCAAAGAGAATTTCAATAGTCTAATTTTAGATACAGCATTCAGGTGTTTTGGCATTCTGATAGTCTGGATCCGTTGATTTCTAGAGCTTGCCAGTGTACTGGTAGGTCTAAGAAATGTCATTCAGGTTATGAAATGTATCAGGTTTGCATATAATGATGTTTTTACTCTGCAAAATATGGCATATTAGATTTACCGCTTTGGTTTTCTTTGTCTCCATTCTGGAGGACATGGTTTTAAAATCCTGAGCAGTATATGAATAGTAAATATACATAATGAATTATTTTCCAAAAGACGTTTCTCCTTTTAAGAAGAAAGAGCTTAAATCAGTAAAAATTCAGAAAAGTAATATATGACAACCTTTTGGTTACTGGATAGATGAGCCTTATTTACAAATAAAATTTAGAAAGAAGTAACAAGCAACAGCTGTCATGAGCCAGTTTATTTATTAAAGAGAATTTTTTAGGTATGCAAATTGGGGTAAATGTATATACATAATACTGAATGGAATGGGGTTGTTGAGTCTGTCAGAATGCAAACTGCTAAATGGCATTCTGGCCAACTGTCACTCTTTCACATCATCAGCCACCATTCCAAAGGTTTAATTTGACATCAATCATTTTTAATAGAACATTAGAAAATAAATTATATTAATATTGTCACTGGGATACATGGAAAAAGAAATTTTGGACTCAGTCTGTCTTATTCTTGTTATGCATAAAAATACTCATTGTTAACCATTTTTTGGCTTTTGGGGTAGGGGTTGGAAAACACTAAAGACCAATGCCTATCTTCATTACAATCTCAGTGTCTGGGCAACAGGCCCAGCCTCCAGCATAAAGAACCTCCCAGAGCGTAGCACATTAGTGAGTACAGTTCAGCTTTATCAGCTGTGGCATCAATCACACTCAGAATAGTTATATCAGGTCCCCACCCAAGTCCTCAATTATGAAAATCTGTCCAATGCAGAACTAGCTTGCCATTGCATTTGAAATCCATTTAGACAAGCTCATTGACACTAAAATACCATGTCTCCCATTTTAATAGATGGAGTTCATTGAGACGTAGCCTCATATTTTGAAGATATTTTTTTCTCCAAATATAGCCTGAGAATAAATGTGCTTCCAAATACAGATATGGTGGCTAAAATGCACATTTCCAGGCCCTACTAAAAGAATGGGGGTTAGTGTAGGCTATCAGTGTTTTTAACAAGCTTTCTGAGTGATTCTTATGCTTATTAAAGTTCGAGAACTACTGTTTAGTGAAGGACAACTCTTGTGACTATTTGAACATCAAACATAATTTCTGTTCTCTATAGTATGTGTTTGCCACTGGTCATCTTAACAGTGAGAGGGTTTTTACTTTCAATCATGGTCTAGGGTTCTTTGGAAGCAGGGTTTGGCATTTAGAAATTTAGAATATATCAAATATCACAGGACCAGACAAGCTTAGAAGTTTAACTACAGAGGAGTATTATGCTTGAATTTGTTTGGTGTGTCAGAAATATACTGTTTTCACAACTATTACTTTTCCCCTATATAAACATCCAAGAATAATGCTCAGGGATGGTACTTTCCCAGGGAAACTAACATTTGTCAGTCATCTACTCTGCAAAAGATTCTTTGCATTGGAATATTCCAATTTATCCAAAGTTGTCCTCTTCGAGCTTCTATTCATCTTTTACATGAAATGAGGTGAATTTGTCATCATTCAAGCCTAGCAAAGGTAGCGATGGGAATGTTTTGCTCACTGTTAATCAGATTCTCTCAGGGACATTTGAATTATTATTGTTAAGATGCTCTTTGAAGGCTGTTAAGAATCTCTGCACCATTTTTCACTGTCTTTTTCTATTTTGAAAATCTTGTATCATTTGGGGTATTTTTAGGTACTTTCATAGGCTGTGCTCTTATCTTTCATTCTGTGAGCTCACAACAATAAAATATGGCCTTAAGCCAAAAAGCTCAATCAAGCACTTCACCTTTAGGATTTCCACTATAATATTTCTCCCCCTAGTGTGCAGAGAGTTCATGTAACTGAGTGGGCATGTTTCGTATGCTAAAATAGTCAAAAGGGACACTTAATTGTAACTAACAGAATCCAATTTTAAAATCTTAGTTTTTAATCCTATATTTTTAGAAGGACATTCTATTGCAATGTGAAACTTAACAGGAATAATGATCACTTTAACTTCTTAATCCCCATGAGGGTCCATTGCTGTGCTCCTGGTTCCCCAGAAGGGTAGCCAGGAAATCATGTAAATCAGACTTAAAAGTTCCTTTTTGATTCCTTTAAGAAATTCATTCCATGAGGACCAGTACGTAATGTGAGTGAATGAGAGAGCATTTCTAGGTTCATCAACATTCTATTCTGTACACACAAGTTATTGATATGAAAACCATGCTTCTAATAATTGAGACTGTTTGCTTCTATCATTTTTCTTTAAGGCTTGCATACTGACGGTAGTTAGAAAATAGCTTCTGTTATTTCAACTCTTGCTTACTAATGAGTTTCTAAAAGGGAGCAAGACCTCTCAAAAATAACAGCCACTTTTGAGGCTATGGTAAATAGTAAATATCATCTATTAATTGTTGAATTTAGAACTGAAATGAACTGTAGAGATTGCGTTGCTCAAACCCCTTACTTTCCATAAAAGGAAACAAGTTTAAAGAAACCAATTTTATTTTCACTGTAAAATCAAATTTACAGCTTTGCATAATAAAATGCTAATATGAACTGCACAGGAACGAATAAAACTTGATCATTCAGGCTTATACTTCATGGTTGAAAAGTCTCAAGCTGCTTTTAATTTTGTTTTATTGTCTTTTGACTTCTTTTTATAATCATTTGTATTTAATCCACATTTCTCCAAATGTGATATCAATAAAGATCCTAGTTTTCTGCATTTGTTTCTATATTAGAAAACAATTTTTTTCTGGAAATATACATTTATTTTGACAGTCATAAAAGGCATTCCTTCAAATTAGTTATCATAATTCACAATGATACTTTTCATAGATTTTCTTTGGTATATCCAGCTCTTCCTTGTCTTGGACTGAGAGAATTTGACTTTGAAGGGTTGTTTGTGAGGTTTATCTGTTGATGGAACTCTGGCTGTGCTCTTGCTGCCTCTGACAGTCCCTGAAAGAAATGGGTGAGAAGAGGTGAAAGCAGAGGAGTGAACTCATTGTAAAGAGCCTATCTTGACTCTTTGGTGTGACTGCATTGAGCTTAGCCCTGCAAAGGGCTAAGCAACCCTGCAAAGGACTGCAAAGGATAAGGACAGACACAATGCATCACGAGGAAATCAAGTTAGAATGCCTTCTACTTTAGCTTATGGTGTGTGGCACGCGGCACACCTGCTATGACTCTCGTTTCTCTCCTTTGCGTTTCCACATCTGGTCACTCAAACACCTTGCCATTTTCTTCTTCACTGGCTCTTTGGCATCATCTGTCTCTTCCAATATTTCACTCTGTAAGAATATTAGAGAACATTCTGTTCATCCACAATCAATTACAAGAGTCACTTCTATAACATTGTTCATAGACGGTCTTCCAATTTGTACTTGAGTATTTCTAGTACCATATAATTCACTACTTGTCCAGGAATTTAATTTTATTATTGGACAAGTTTAATTGTTAGAAATTCTTTCACTCTTATTATAGTGAAAATAATTTCCTCTTTAATGTTTAACCTTTAGTCTTGGTCATTTTCATAAATTATTCAAAATGAGTATAATCCTCATTTTACATGGTAATTCATCATCAAGCATTTAGAGTCAGCTGTTATGCCCCACTACTACCACACACACAGATACACACATTTCCCTTCTTCAGGCCAAACACCCCCAAAATCTTCATGTAACATGGTGGCTTATAGACCATTTTTCAACTTGGTTATTTCATGTGCCTTGATCACAATATATCAGCCTCTCTCTAAAAAGAATACATTCAAATTGAACACAGTAAATTTCTTGATCTGAATAGTATATCTCCACCAATGTCTAATTCTCAGATTGTACTAATTTGTTTGTTTTAGTAGCAGTGGCAAACTCATTTTGGTCTTCGAGGCAACTACCCATCTTTGCCCTTCTTCATATAAACTCTTGAATCCACATTTTCCCATTGTGTACTTTCCCTATTTTGTCTTTTACTCTTTGAAAACCATTCTTACTTAATTCTGTCAATCAGTAGAGTAATTTGCCCCAGCTTTGTGAAATGTGAAAGTTGGAAAAGTGTACCTTCATCCGGGTAGAACGGGAGCTTGGAGGACAGTACCCGTGGCACAACCACAGAGAACTCATTCTGTAGATTGATGGACCATGAATCCACATAGCTACACTGTCATCAGACCCACTTCTAACATCACAGAGACTTGTCAAATCTCTTGTCTATGTCAAGATACTCTACTTCCTTTACTGTCCTCATCATTTACAGCTGTTCTCTGTCTCTGGTCCGTCATTTTATTCATAGTTTGCTGTGATATATTCATATACAGTATTGCTAGTTTAGGTACTTTCTCAGCTCTGTTCTCTAGAGATGTTGGAATTGTTGTCTTAAATACTATTTAGCAAGTCATTGAACCGGGGCCCCAGCATGTTTGTGAAACTTACGTATTTTTGCTTTTGTGGGCTCCTTTCTCCATAGAAACATATATATTTAAAACTATATTTTATAATTGTGTTGGCATAAAGTTATTTTTTTGACCTAGAAGTTAGTGTCTTCTGTGCATTTTAAAAGAAATGAAAATGTTGTGGGCCTCAGCATGTTGCCAGCTTCACCTAATAGATAAGCCAGCCTTGCATTGAAGTCTGACATCAAGTTTGTGCTCTGAAATCTAACATGATCATTCCTCCATTACTTTTCTTTCCTTACTCCATTTATCTAATGTTTTCCCTGACTGTACTGAAATCTGGCTCATGTATTTTAGATGGCCTGTCTATCACTAATTCTACTTTTCTCACGTGCCATGCATGGCACATTATTTAACAGCTGTGTATTTAGTAGTCATTCAATATATGCTTATCAGACAATTTATTTCTCTCTGTTAAATAGAATTAAACATTTATTTTGATATTTAGTTTAGAATTATTATCATCATCATTGGTGGTTAATACAAATTGCACTGTGACACAATTATCAATTGATAAGTGCCTGAAGAAGTTTTCTTCATTAATTGAAAAAATAAAAAAAATTTTTTTTGGGGATTCATACATGTAGTAAAAGTTCAATGGAAAATTTCGAACAATCTTGAAAGTTATGTAGAAGAAAATATCTCACCCAGAATTCTATCACAGAGAGAAAAAAAATGCAATTATTTGGTTCTATTTCTTTCCAGACATCTTATACATAAACTAATATATATTTTTAACAAAATTGAAATTGTACTGTTATACTCTTTTGCAACCTACTTTTTTCACTTAGCAATATATTGAAAACATTTGCTCATATCATTAATTATTCCACTAGGCTATGATTTTTAATTATTGAATTATGTTTCTTTTCCAAATATACCACAGTTTGTTTAATGTATCATCTCATTTGGGGACATTTATGTTTCCAATTTTTAGGGGGTTATGGTCGGATCTATTGAGTTTACTTATTTCTTTTCTGTTATTCATAATTGCTGCTGCAAAATCCAGGATCTTGACAGATGGTGATAAATGGGAAGATTGATAAATACACTAAATATCCTCATCAAAATTTCTGGGTATTTTGTATTTCTAAATGTAGACTTTAAAAATTAGATTGTTTTGCCTTGAATTAAAAAAGAAAAAGCATGATGTAAAGGCAAAATAAAATTAGGAGCAGTTGTTTCAAAACTAAAATTTTCATAAGTTTAAACCTTTAAAAAATATTATAATAGTAACATTTTATCAGTGAAAGTCTACTCTGCTCATGATGAATGAACTGGTTAATCAAAATGATCCTAGATTTTTTTTTTATAGTTTCAACATTGAAGAAACTATTTGTTGCTTTGTGTGCTTTATCTAAAACGTGTTTTTTAAGAAACTAAAAAACATCAAAATTATAAGATAGGACATAGTCTGGAAGTGCAGTGTGAGAAAAATCTCTTCTATTAGGCATTGTCTACCATCTGAAGAAGAAAGATGGATTGATAAAAGCTATTAAAAACTGGAATTAATACATATTTTATGAATTCTACAACATTAAGGGGAAAATTAAACTTAAAGGTGGCCATTTCAGGCTTTACGCAGCAGTTTATAATTTTATTTTCATCCCTTTGAGTAACGTGGGTGTATTGCCAGCAGACCAATTATGTTCCAGAGATGAAATAACCATCTTCAGCAGCTTGACAATCAAGAATATATTGTCTAAAAATCTTCCCGGAGTTTATAATGTGAAATTGTCCAGGCATCTGCTTTTTTATTCTGGCCGAATTCAGATGGCTCCAATATCCACAGGCCCACATTTCATCTCTGACCTTCCGCCATCGTGTTCAAAAGACATTTTATACTTACTTGCAAAGTGCTCTTTCCCATAAAGAATGTTATAGCCATGAATAAAGGTAAAAGAGCTATAAATGTAATTATGTGAATGAGTTAATCCATACAGTGATTTGTACTACAGGAAAAATAAAAACAGCAATGTTTTCCCACATAATGCAAACAGAATTTTCTTTTTAATGCATTCAGATACCATGTATAAAATGCAACTCTTGTTAAATAACTTCTTGCACTCATAAATCACTCTTGTACACCTTTCATCAAGGATAATAACCTATGCAGAAATTATTAGATAAAAATGTAGAATTAGAGATATAAAAAGAAAGGTAAAATGGGGTCATTTGACTACAAAGAATGATAAACTTGTTGATTTTGGATTTTGCTTCTAGTCCCAGTTCAAGAAGTTGTTTCGGCAAAGTAGTATAATCATATGTCAAAAACATACACAATAGATGAAATATGGGAATGAAGTAGATAGATACTTTGGGGATGGTTTGGGGTGGGTTTTAGGGAACAGCAACTTGAACATAAATCAGTGATGCTGTGTTGATATGAAAACATTTCATTCAACACATAACCAGGTGCTAGTTAATTTTAAAATATAATAATACTGTGTTTCCCTGAAAATAAGACCTAATCAGAAAAAAGCCCTAGCATTATTTTTCAGGATGACATCACATCCCCTGAACACAAGCCCAAATGTGTCTTTTGGAGCAAACATTAATATAAGACCCGGTCTTATTTTCGGGGAAACATGGTAGTAGTTGTTACTTATCAAAAGTCAACATATCTCAGCTAGACCAGTTACATACATGATTGTCAAATCCTCACAAAAAACATGCAAAGTGCTATTATTATTTAAAAACAAAACAAAAACTAAGGCTGGTGGGAGGTGGGGCGGCGGAGGCTAAGTGACTGCTGGCAGAGCTATCTGAACTGACATCTGTCTAATTATGAAGACTACATTCTTTCCAACACACTGTAATATTTGGGCAACCACATTTCTGTTGTGGTTGGTACTGAATAAACTCTGGAGGCTACATTCTACATCTGATAAACTCTATGACTTCTTGGATTTGCTTCCCAACTGTAAACCCTTAGCCACCCACACAACATGTTCTATTTGCCCATGATTAAGTTGGCATGCTTGATTATGACAGGTTCTTGCTAGTGAACAATTTTGTCATTGCTCAGTGGGCTGTCGAACCTCTGGCAATGGCAAGGGATGCCCATAGGGTAATCTTTGAGTTTGTAGAACACTCTATAGTCAAAATTCTACAGCCCATATCATTGATAGAATAATTGTTTGGGTGGGTTCTTTTTATACATCCTAGGTTGCCCTCTAGGGAGTTATTGGTCATCATTAATATATATGTAAGTTCCTACTACCAGAGCACACTTTATGGATTTACAAGTCAATGCTTGTAAGTCCATATATTGTGTGTGTTCGTGTGTGTGTGTGTGTGTGTGTGTGTGTGTGTGTATGACCAGATTTATGGGTCATAGTTTCAATCCCTCTTTTCCTTTCTCTTCTGAATGGCAATTATGTTAGTCTTTTAAGCCCAGGTAGAGTTTCCCTGGAAGATTTCAGCCTTCTCTTTTGAAGGGTCTCTCTGTGATCTTCCAAAGTGATTTTTATATGTGATGCAGGCTTGCATTTTAAATTTGACTGTCCTAAGCGCTTTCTCAAATTTATATGAAATGTCTCTGAACTATTTTTACATGGTGGACAAAAAGATTGAAATTTTATTTTCATTTAAATAGATTGTGACTTTTTGAGAGCAAGAAGTTGGGGTGCAGACTGTAGGCCAATGTAAGATGGGGAGAGAGGCTATGAGTTTTCATTACCTTCTATTTTCAAAATTTAATTTATTGTAGACTTTTAAAATGATTTACTCTAGCCACATTTTTTTCCTCAAGGTGGAATTTTCTTGTGGTTTGCATATGACTGAAATGGAAAAGGGGAGATAAAAGAATGAGAATGTGGGCAGTCCTGACCATATCTTCTCTTCACTCTTGAACTATCAACTTTGTAGCAGAGGGGAATGGAAAGGAAAGGGTGAGGTAGGCTTTCACTTACAGTCCCTACTGGTCAAAGATTCATTCAAGTCTGGAGAGTAGTTTCATGTATATAACATTTTCCCATCCAATCTTAGCTCTAGCCCATCACTTCTTCATTCAAAGTTTTTGTTTTGTTTGTGTTATGAGGAGGGCATATATTTAGTTTTCAGAAAAGTTGTGAGACTTACACTGGGTCAGAAAAATAATCATTCATGTGATTTGACAGGTGAGGAGAGTTTTGAAAATGGAAAACATTTGATTGCTTTTTTTTAAAATTAAAGATAATGATTGTTTCATGGATAGGGCCTAAAGAAATTATTTATTGTTCTGACTTCTTTATAGACAAATTTGTTCTGACTTCTTTACAGAAAAATTTGTTGCATCCAAACCATAAAAACCCTGTAATTATAGGATATCTGTAAGGACTCAGAAACATACAGAATTTTATCTGTTTTGATCTATTGCTTGGAGGACTTGATATTTTTACAACCTGTGCTGATTCATCTTATTATAACTGATTACATTGGATTACTTAAATCCCAGTAGATTACATCCTCATGAAATGGTATATAATCAGTTTGATGAAGCATAACTGGCATGTCGCTGTATAATAGGTTATATCTCATGTATTGGAAGCTGGACCACTAAAAATAAATTTCACTCTTGCAGGCTTATATAGTCATTTCTTTTGTGAGTCAACATGCTGCAGAAATTTCTGTGTATTTTGTAGAAACCCTTATATAAATTCTGCATAGCTATAGTTAGATTTTGATTATTTTAGTAAACATTTAATCTGTGTTTTTAAAATAAAGTAGCTTATTTAAAAGATTGGAGTAATCAGTTAAGAGAATTCTCTGCTTTATCTTTCATTTTTCATCTAAGAATTGAAATTTATATTTGTAATTTTTTCAAATCAAATACAAGATGTCTCGATTTCATCTAATCTCCCGATCCAAGGCTGATTCCTGGTGTCCTTGTTAACATGAGATTTCTTTTTCAATCCAGACTAATTTTTTGTTTCTAGGATCTTTGAAAAATGACATTTCTGTGCAATTAAGTCTCATCATCTGTGAAATGTTGTCACAATAGCTCCAGTTGAGGTTGACTAGAACAAACTGTTTTACAATATTACATGTGATACTACGCCAACAAGCTAGCTTAGAACATGATGCATAACATTGCTCTCAGCAAAATTTTATTGCCAGTTCCAGTAATAATCGGTATACATGAGGGTGAAGAATTAGACAGTTACTGTTCAATTTGAACTTTTATGCTTCTAAAATAAGTAGCTCATAGATGTATAAAAATGGAGAATTTTACCCCGTAGTTTATGAGACGAAAAGAATAGCAGGACACCAACTAATACGTGTAGCAGGCAAGGCCAGATTATGTTTAAGCTCAGAGTCATGAGAACCCTTATCATCATCTCATATGATAACTTTATTGTCTTCTGTATTTGTGTATGTCATTTTTCCTAGGAATTTTAGAATAAATGCTTCTAAATCAGAAGGCATACACAATGCAATTTATAAGCTCTACTTGCATGTTAAACATATATCAATATTGTGATTTTATTAATTTCATCATCATAAAGTGGTTTCTTGTACAGTGTGATCTTACTGAATTTTTTATTGTCACCTTAGAAGTCCCATTAAAGTCAGTGAGAGTTGTGATCTCATGACCATTGCTTGCGTGCACCATTCTGCCTGGGACAGTGAAATGACAGGAGAGCAAAACTTAGAGTATCATATGTGTTAAAAGTAATCTTATTCCAGTGTCCAGAAGTGTATATTTTGTGATCGCTTTTTCCTCCTTTTAGAAAATAAAAAAAAATATATTTCAAATGGATTTGAATCTTGAAGTTGGCTCAGTATTTTGGTTTTTAAAATCTGGATTGATTTACCAGGTGCCAGTATGTCGATTTTTTTCTACATTGTATTATTGAATTTCCCCACATAGTGACTGTGCAGATAGTATTTTCACATTTCCTTTTTGTATAATAATGCCTTAAAAATCCACAAGCCAAAATACAGATTTAGTAAACTATAGAATATTCCTGTTTTTTATTCCATTTCATAGAGTTTACTCTTGTGTTCTATGATTTTAACCAGCTGATTGTTGTTTTGGCTTTCTTGCTGCAAATAGGTGACTCCTGTTGTCTGACCAATAACATAACAATAGCTGCAACCACTTGTGATATTGATCCCTTGAGATCCTTTCAAGCAGCTCGAAATGACCTGTCATCAGAGGTTAAAAACATGCTGCTTCTGTTCCTACCACAAATCAAGCCTTCAGAAGCTGAAGCCTGAACTAGAAACCAGATTTCTTTCTTTCTTTTTTTTCTTGGTGTCTTTGAGAGAATGAGAGAACAAAGAAAAGACAAAAGAGGGGTCTGAGTCAGCAGAGCACAGACAGGGATCACTATACAATACTAATATGCTTCAAAGTGTTAATAAGCGCCTTCATATTGACAAAGTGTAGAGGGGTAAAAAGAAATAGGTTTTAAATCTGAGAGTCAACTAGACAGATGACGTTATTGTTTTGATTTCCCAGTAGTTTCCTGATGGGTCTTAGCTATTTGAACCATTGTGAAAACCATTGTGGAAATTATTTCTGTGTAGCAGTGATAAGACTTAAAGAATCACTAATAATAATATTCATAGTAGATAATATTGTTCAGGGGCTTGTCATTTTCCAGAGATTTAAAAAAAAATATTTTGTATGTGTTTCCTAATTTAATCTGCATGATAATTTCAAGTGGTAGGTATTATTGTGCCAGAAGAGGGAACTGAGGCACGGGGAGGTTAAATAACTTAACCAATGCCAAGCAAGTACTTCAAGTCAGAGCTTGGTTTTAATCCCAGAAATTCCAACTGCAAAACTGAGAGATCAACTTTGCATTTGACTTTCTTTGTGCCTAAAGAGTCATGAGCAGATTAGCAAGTCAGCTCATTTCAAACATTTTAAAGCTTAATTCCAGCTCAGGTGCCAAGACCAGGACTTTGCCAAATGACTGCATCAGAGAAATCACCCATGCCAGTATCACTCTTCTACACCCTGTCATACTGCTTTGTATAATCTCCACATTTTCACCCTTTCTATTTTAATTTCTGGTATTCTTCCATCTAAAACAATCATTTTCTAATCATATTTGTTATTCTCATTCCTTGGGCAAAATGAAGTTTTGGGTATCAAAAGGCAAAAATAAAAAATATAATAAAATATTTTCTGGCCTGGTATAACATCTTATATGCTACTTAATGCCGTTCCTTGTACATTGACATGGGATAACTGTAGCCAAAGAGAAGTGGAGAATTGTGGCAATGCTCTGAAGTTTTTCAAGGGGAAAATTTCAAGGAGGATTATTAGATCTATTATTCAAGTACCTGTTAAAATTTTATGTTTTACTTATTTCTGGTTGGACTGAACTGGTTTTTAACGTTTACTACGTACATGTAGTAGCTGGGTCTCTGAAGAAGAAAAAACACAAAATGAATTGGTGACTTCGATAACTATTCACACAAACTAGCCACTTGCTTTCCTTGTGCTGTTCTTCAGAAGTCCAGAAGGATTTGCCTCATCCATTACTACTGTTTTCTCATTTCTTTCACACTTTTTTCGCTGTATATAAATCCTTCACTGACTTACTTAGGATTTATTTCTGAATACATGTATGTATTATAAAATACTTATTTATTCAGTTCTATTGAAAACCATATGTATGTCCTGTTTTATGTATGAGAGAGCTCATTGATAACTATAGTCACATTGGTAGTAATTTTTTATGTATTTAATGAAACCTACATTTTGGAAAACTATGAGGAGAAAAATATTGATTTATTAAATGCTTAGGGTGGAGTGCATTTAAAGTTGGGACTACTAAAGGTATAATTTTAGGGTATAATTAAGGCTCAAAAGAGTGGAAAGACTTCTATCTTTGTAATCTTTAAATATATTTTTAGTATGTAACACATTTTTGTTTTCTAGAGATACAGACCACTTGAAATGCTCAGATAAGGAACATTTGAAATTTTCAGTAGGGGACAAAGGAGAGAGTAAACCTTACCTATATCTCCCTAATTTCAACACTGAAAGAAAACCACTTATATATATTTCTATGTATGGTCTTCAAGGCATATATGACTTCTAAAATTCTCCTTAGCTGTGCCACATGATTTGATCAAATCAAGCACTTTTAACACTAGAAGTTTTTAGGAAGGGAAAAGTGTAGTGGATGACAAAAGATATGGTATCGACTCTCCCTTACCTTTTCTCTCTCATCTCTGTTCCAGGGAAGGATAATCTCATGGACCATCCTCTTGGGATGGTTAAATTGGTACTTTCTATACCACACTTTGGTTGCATTGGGTATCCTGCCCCCTTTTTGTAGGGGGGAATGTCAGAAAAATTGAGATGGGTCACCTTATCTGAATAGCTACAGCTCACTAACCTGAGTAATCTATTTTCAGAGACCCTACACCTCCTTATTAGAGGACTATTGCATGACACCCTTTGTTAGGAAGCAGGCTCAGAGAGAATGCCTGGGGCAGGTCCAACCACTATCCATTGTATCACAGACAGAACTTCTGAAATTATTGGCTTTAAGTCAATGAATAGGATCCAAGAGATGGTAAGTAGTTGGCTTTGCATTACTTGTAACCTGTAGGGCATTTGGAAGCCCTAGCTGACATGAATGCATCTCAAACTCAGATTATATAGGTAATATTTTGTTTATAAGCAGCTCCCTGTCTCCCTTTCCCATAAGACCCTTCCGATCTCCAGTGAAATGTAAAGACTGGGGATTAGAGTTTAGAGTTTAACTTTGGCCTGATTATCTATCACAGACAAATCTTGAATCTGTTTATCTTTTTTTCCTACCATGTAGATTACTTAAATAATGTCTGCCTTTGCTTTCCTCACCTTTGCTGGGCATTTTCAGACAGAAGGGCCATTGCATTCGCAACACTTTTTTTGAGCCATTCTGTGGGGGCTCAGTTGACATTAAGATTAGGACTTTACAATGCTGACACGTCTATTAGCATATTATCACACAAGAGGTTTAGTTGTTTGTCATCTTTTGTGTTATTTTCTAGCATGGATGTACAAGTTCCTTTGCTGATTCCATTGGCTAGCACCAGATCTCACAGAAACTTTGTCTTCATGGATTTTTTTTTGGGGGGGATGGCAGGTGTGGTGGTGCTGGTGGTGGTGATGAGGTAACATTCTTACACAGAAGCATCTTAGCAAGCACTCTATTATTTCCCACACAGAGCTCCATTTTATAATGCTTCTCCAATCTGAATTAATAAATAATGGCGTGTTCCATCCTTAGCAGCATAAGTTTGCCTATATAACACATGCACTGTGACAGGCTACTCTTATTTTCTTCTTTCTTGTTTGTGGAAAGGATGGAAATCAAGGAGCAGGCCCCGAGTTCAATGCTATATACCATTTTGGGTAGTCCCCAAAGAATTATGAGTGGGTACTTAAATTAAAAAAAGATATCTAGAATTCATTCTAGGTAAAATCTAGAGTAACCTTTCATAGTTGTTCCATGTAGGACCCTCAATTGACCAGAGACTTATATCCCCACCAAGAACACAGTTGTAAATTCATATATCTTTAAACTTGAAATAGTTTTACTTTAGCTTTTCCTCCTCTGCCTGCTCAATTCCATTTGAGCTGTCTTTCTATTGTATTTGGCAACAATCTAATAGTAGGATAGGAGATTTTGTGAGCATATCTCCACTAGGGTGTGTATACTGTATAAATTATCTAGAAAACAACTAAATAATAGAAGGCACTGATATATATTTTCTAATATTGTTTTGAATTTGTCTGAAATATTTAATTTCCAACAATATATGAATAATTATTTTGTAAAATGGATTAAATATAAATAGTTTGAATCACATTCTTGGATTAAAACTTTCTCCTTGACAGCTAGTAGATTCTTGAAATACTCCTAGCAGGGCTCCCTGAGAAGCAGCTTTTAAAATCAATGGGTGTCCTGAACACAGAGGAATCTGCCCAGGATTGAGATAGAATTAGGGCAAAAGGAAAAAAATATATTTAGCAAAACCTTCAAAAGCCAGCTTTTTTAAAATATAGATTTCCCTGAAACTGTTAGATGCTTCAGATATCAGAATATTAAAGAATCCAAGTGTGATGTTTTATAGATTTTATAATTTAATTTAATTTCTAGAACATTTATTTCTCAGTAAACAAATTAAGAACATCTATATAAAAGATCCATTAATGGGGCAATTATTGGTGGTTCTGATCTTCTTTGAGCAAATGTGAAGATCAGTTTTAAAAAAGAAGGTGAAGATTTATATATTTCATTTTAAACAAATTATGTGATGTTGGAATTATTTAATCTTTCTAGCATATCATTTATGAATTTAGGTATGAATCTGTTAATACAGAACATATTTTGTGACTGTTATTGGGCTATATTTTTTATTGTCTGAATACTCAAGGCAATCTCAGTCATTTTTATGTGCTTTCTTTTTTTAAAAAAAATTATTAAAATGTAGCTAACATACAGCATTATATTAGTTTCAGGTACATATCATAGTTATTCAACAGTACCCATCTGGCACTATACATAATTATTACCATATTACATATTATGCTAAAGAAGTGATCACCATGATAAGTCCAGCAACTGACACTGTACCACACTATCACTATATATATATATATATATTTTATTGGGGAAGGGGAACGGGACTTTATTGGAGAACAGTGTGCTTCCATCACTTTTTCCAGGTCAAGCTGTCCTTTCAATCTTAGTTGTGGAGGGCTCAGCTCAGCTCCAGGTCCAGTTGCCTTTGAGCGGTCCGGGAGTGACAGCTCAGCTCAAGGTGCCGTGTTCAATCTTAGTTGTGGGGGGTGCAGCCCACCATCCCTTGCGGGAAGGGAACCGGCAACCTTGTGGTTGAGAGCCCGCGCTCCAACCAACTGAGCCATCTGGCCACCCGGGAACTGAGTGGCAGCTCTGTGACTTCATTCTCTTTGCAGAGGGCGCAGCTCGCTGACCCATATGGGAATTGAACCGGCAGCCCCGTTGCCCAGAGCTCTCTCTCTAACTCAGCCACCTGTCCACCCTACTATCACAATATTATTGACTATATTTCTTATGCTGTGTCTTATGTCCCCAAGACTTTGTTTTATACCTGGAATTTTGAACTCTTTAGTCTCCTTTATTTTTCCCCTTTTTAAAATTTTTAATTACAGTTGACATTCAATATTATTTTATATTAATTTCAGGTGTACTGTATAGTGGCTAGACATTTATATAATTTACCAAGTGATTTCCCTTACTAGTACCCAACTGGCACTATACATTGTTATTACCATATTATTGATTATATCCCTTACGTTTTACTTTACATCCCCATGACTTTATAACTACCAATTTGTATTTCTTAATCCCTTCACCTTTTTCACCCTGCCCCTAACCCCCTCCCATCTATCACCCCTGTAGATCTGATACCATACATTGTTATTACAATATTATTGACTATATTCCTTATGCTATACCCTATATCCCCATGAGTACTGTGTAACAACCAATTTGTACTTCTTAATCCTTTACCCTTTGTCATCCACCCACAATACCCCTCCCATCTGGCATCATGAAAATGTTCTCTGTATCTATGTATTTGTTTCTGTTACATTTGTTTGTTTATTTTGTTCTTTAGATTCCACTTTTAAGTGAAATCATATGACATTTGTCTTTTGCTGTCTGACTACACTCAGCACAATATCCTCTAGGTCTATCCATTGTTGTTACAGATGGCGAGATTTCGTTCTGTTTTATGGCTGAATAACACTCCATTGCATATATGTACTGCCTCCTCTTTATCTGTTCATCCATTCAGGGATATCCAGGTTGCCTTCATATCTTGGCTTATGTAAATAATGCTGCAGTGAACATATGGATGAGCATGTCCCCATGAAGTAGCATGTTGGGTTTCTTTGGATGAATACTCAAAAGTGGGATTACTAGGTTCTTCTTTGTCTCTTATTATAGCTTTTGTTATAAAGTCTATTTTGTCTGCTGTAAGTATGCTACCCCAGCTTTTTATTTGCTTGTTTGTTTCCATTTTCATGAATATCTTTTTCCATCCCTTTATTTTCAGTCTCTGTGTGTGTTTTGACCTGAAGTGAGCCTCTTGTAGGCAACATATGTAAAAATTTTGTTTCCTTATCCATCCAGCCTTCCCATCTTTTGATTGAATAATTTAATCCATTTACATTGAAAATAATTGCTGATAGGTATGTACTTACTGCCACTTTATTCCTATTTTTGATGTTTTTTTTCTTTTTTCTTTTTGTATTAAAGAAATTCCTCTAAGATTCCTTGTAATGCTACTTGGTGGTGATGAACTCCTTTAGTACTTTCTTGTCTGAGAAGCTCTTTATCTGTCCTTCAATTCTAAATGATAGTTTTGCTGATTAGAGTAATCTTGATTGAAGGCTCTTGCTTTTTATCACTTCAAATATTTTGTGCCAAACCCTCCTGGCCTGCAAAGTTTCTGTGAAGTATCAGCTGATAGTCTTATGGGAACTACCTTGTAGGTAACTAATTGCTTTTTTCTTGCAGCTTTTAAGATTCTCTCTTTGTTTTTAATCTTTGGAATTTTAATTACGCTGTGTCTTGGTGTGGACCTCTTTAGGTTCATCTTGTTTGGGACTCTCTCTGCCTCCTAGGCTTGTATGTCTATTTCCTTCACCAGGTTAGGGAAGTTTTTTGTAATTATTTCTTCAAATAGATTTTCAATTCCTTGCTTTTTCTCTTTTCCTTTTGTTATCCTGATGATGAAAATGTTGGTATGCTTGCTGTTGTCCCATGGGCCCCTTAAACTGTCCTCATTTTAGGGGATTTTTTCTTTTTTTGAATTATGCTGTTCTTATTGGGTATTTTCTGCTACCTTATCTTCTAAATTACTGATTCGATCTTCTGCTTCATCTAATCTACTGTTGATTCCCTGTAATGTATTCTTCATTTCAGTTATTGTATTTTTATTTCTGATAAGTTCTTTTTTAGGTTTCCTATCTCTTTGTTGAAGTTCTCCCTGAGATCACTGAGCATCCTTATAACCAGTGTTTACATTTCTGCATCTGGTAGATTAATTGTCTCATTTTGTTTAGTTCTTTTTCTGGAGCTTTGTTCTGTTCTTTTACTTGTCTTCCCATTTGGGCTGCCTCCATCTTTGTTTCTATGTATTATGTAGGGCTGCTTTGTCTTCTTGTCTTAGTAGAGTAGCCTTAGGTAGTAGGTGTGCTGTGGGGTTCAGTGGCTCAGTCTTCTAGGTCACCTGAGCCATGCACTCCAGATGTGTCCCTTGTGTTGGTTGCGTGTGCCCTCTTGTAGTTGAGCCTTGCTATTTGCTATTTGCATATCAATGGGAGGGATTGACCCTCGGGCTCATTTGTTGTGAGGACTGGTGTGAATACAGTGTGGTGCAGGGTCTGACCCTACAGAGCAGGATCTGCCTCATTAGGGCCCTGGTGCCTGCCCAAGCTGCTCCTTGGGTGTGTTGTCCTTGGAGGAAGCTGGGTGATACTCCAGCTCTTTTTGAAGCTGGCCACTGGGCACACCAGACCCAAGGACCCTGAGAGGGGATCCACTGCAGGTGAAGTTCAGCTGCAGCCTATGCCCCACCTGGGGCCACCTGGCAGGAGCCACAAAGCAATCCGCAGATGGCTGCTGCCTGTGCCATCGTTGGAAGTGCCTCAAGAGGCCCACCCCAAACCACAGCCGGCTGCCACTAGTACTGGACTTAGGGCTGTGCAGCCAGAGGTAAGGGATATGCTCAAGCCAGATGCTGCTTGTCTGGGTTTCGTGAACCTTTGAGAAACCCTAAGAAAGTCTGTAGCATAAGACCAGGCAGGTGGTTTGTATGAAAAAGCCATTGACAGATGCTTGAGTGTGCCCAAAATTTGGGCTGGGCAGGGTCTCAAATCACCAGGCCATGGCAAAAAAAATGGTGTCAGCCAGCTGAATGGATCTGAGATACATCTGAGGGAGGGGAAGGGCTCAACAAAGAAACAATGATTTCTGCCAGCTCCTCCGTCCAGAAGAAAACTGCCTCTCCAGCCCCATCCTGAAGCCAGACAACTCAGTTTCCCACTGTGTGTCCCTGTTACCTCTCTAGCTGTTGCCCCAGTGCTGGAGCTCAGAGCAAGTGATTCCGTTGGGTAAGTCCATGTACAGTCCTTTTAAGAGGAGCACCTGGTAGTGCAGCTGCCCTCCATCTCACTCAGGCATAATCTCCGTTGGTTTTCACAGCCAGAAATTATGATCCTTCTCTCCACAGTACTAGAATCCTGGGCTGGGGAGGGACTGGGACCCCCTTTGCTTCTTCTGGGAGGGGGACCTCCACAGCTCATATATAGCTCCTGATTTTCAATGGTCACATACGTGTGTGGGACCAGCCCTTCGTGTATCTCTGCCCCTCCTACCAGTCTCAAGGTGATTTCTTCTGTATGTCCTTAATTGAAGGGCTTTTGTTCAGCAAGATTTCATTTGATTCCAAATGATGATTGTTTTGTAGATTAGCTATAATTTTTGATGTGGTTGTGAGAGAAGGTAAGCACAGCATTTAACTACTACGCCATCTTGCCTGGGACATGTACTTTCTTGAGAAAAATCTTCAAGTGTAAATAAGTGACTCAGTTTTATATTTTTGTTCTCAACATTGTAAATAGTGTCTTATCTGGTCTAATGTTTATATGGTTAATGTCTACAAGTTACTAAAACATAAAGCTTATAATTTCCTGGACAATTGAGAGCTTTGTCCTCTGATACACCAGGGTGAAACTCTATGTATTATTTTATCCATTCAAAAGCCTTCTTGCCATTCTGTGATGCAAACATGAAGCAAGTATATTGATCTTACCTGACAAGTTTAGATGTTGGTTCAGATACTGATGGATGTGAATACAATCCTTTTCTGAAAGTGTATATTTTTTCTCCATATGAAAGAAGGTGTTTCCCAGAGTACTGTGGAGGTGCTCTTTATTTCTTAACACAGTACTCTGATTTTATTATAATTATCTATTGTAGTCGATCTAGGTTTGTCAACCAGTCATAAAATTTTGTGTTTGAATATCTTTAATTTATGTAATTTTGGGTCATTGATTCTCTATATTTTAGTTGGAATAAATTTTTTTTTCCTGGAGTATGATTTATAGAACATCTAGGGTATCTAGGGTTGATTAATTTAATTCTACAATATTGTACTATTTAATCTACTGCACTGTTTCTGGAGTAATAGTGGTGGGATGTAGCACAGGAACAATTTTAATAGCATTAGGGGTTTACATGGAACACAAACAATGTTTGTTGTGTTAGGCTGAGGGGAGTCATACAGAGACTATGGCCAAATGTAGTAATGTTGCTTTTGGTTTAATGTTTTGGAACATCATAACTTCGTAGGTTTATAGAGATGTCCAGGCAACATTCACTATATGGTATCATGTGGACATAGAGA
This sequence comes from Rhinolophus sinicus, assembly GCF_036562045.2. Taxonomy (NCBI): domain Eukaryota; kingdom Metazoa; phylum Chordata; class Mammalia; order Chiroptera; family Rhinolophidae; genus Rhinolophus; species Rhinolophus sinicus. The sequence continues at coordinate 175,060,193 of NC_133751.1, read as the reverse complement.
GAGAATATATGCATGCATGAATGGTGAGATTTTCCCATTACGAAGACATTTCATTCGCAACCAAAATGTTCTCACCTCGGGAGTAGGATGATGTCGAGAGTGATTTCCTAGCTCCAGCAACACTGCACAGCAGTCTGCAACAGGAACCAAAGGGTATAATAAGCAAATAATGCAAATTACTGCAAACCAAATAAATTCTACCATTGCCCATGATTAGTAAAGGATTCAGCTCATTTTGCAGAAGGCTCTGTAGATTAAATTCCAACTCAGAAATGTACAGCTTGATCAGTAAAGTTTGTAAATGGCTTTACAGATGAAGGATGCCATTCAGTAGTAAAGATGCACTTCACTTGCTAAAGCATTTAAAAACTCCACAGCTGAGATGTGCTGCAGCCCAGAAGCAGGTGCCCGGATCCATTACAAGTTAAATTGAATCAGTGGAGTATTCATATTTACTGAGAGTACAGTCTAAAAGGATAGTAAATGATATATAGTGAGGGTTATTTATTAAATTATGCAAGTTAATTAGCAAATAGGAAACCATCTAACAAGTACAATGTGAGACTAAACAAACACATTGAGCTTTATCAGAAATAATGATAATATAGGATCCAGGATATCTAAAATTTACCCTAGACCACAGTCATCATTTTCTAGGGGGCTGTATTCATGAGGTAAAATGACATATAGGAGGAAAGTGCCACATTATTATTGGCTGGGCTTGGGCCCTCAACCACAATACAGGGTACTAGAGTAAGCTGATCTATGGCCATGTGTTTTCCTGAACAAGTTAGTGTTATAGCTTCATACTGAAAAAGGCTGTATGTGAGTAAAGCCTGCTTCCTTCCAATTCCCCCAAACCACCTTTCAGACTTTACTACTGAATTATAAATAGAAAGAAATCAAATAGATGAGGAGGAGGGTGAGGGAAATGGGAAATGGGAGGGGGGAGGAGGGGACATTGGTATGGTTTCATGTCTTTGCCAATTTAGAAGGGCTTCACCTTTACTGCTTTAGTCCTATTGAATAGAGAGAGGCAGAAGGAAATGGCTGGGATAGTCAGCCTATTATTTCAGTTTTAGAGCGCATCACCCACAAGTGCCACCCTTTTAATACAATCTTCCTACCCTCTCGTCAATGTGTCCAATGTGTATCTGGAGATAGAACCAAACAGATTTGGACTCCCAACCATAACCTCTCCTCTGAACTGCTGATTGGCATATCAAGCTGTTTATAGCAGCCATGCTTGGAGATTTCACCAATTCTCAATAAAGCACATTTTAAGACTCTTGATTTTTTTCTACTAGTTATACTCATATTATCATCCCTTTCATACCCTCACCCCAAGAGTTTTCCTTCTTTTAGTAACGTACTCCTATTATCCTCTCAGTTGAGCAAGCCAGAAATATGAATACCTTCCCGGATTCCTCCCTTCCCCTCATACCTCACACCCAATCTATGAATTCAGCCCATTAATTCTTCCAACCAGATATGTCTCCAAGTGGGTATCTTTCTTGAACTTTGGTAACATCCCTTCCTCCAGGCCAACACCCTTTCTCCCTGGATCTACTCTATGTCTCCTCCAATCCATTCTCCATACAGCAGCCAGAGTGTCTTGTCATAGCCTGAAGAACACTGTATGACAAATCCCTGCCTGCCTTTCCCCCTCTCTCTCTTGTTCACTGTGGTCCTGACATTCTCGGCTAATTTTACTTCTTCAGATATGCCAACTTCTTCCCAGGCTTGGGATCTTTGCCTATATTTTTTCTCTGCCTGGGCCACTCTTCCCTCTGCATCTGTCAAGACTGACTCCATTGAATTCTTCAAGCTACATGTTACGTTTCCAGAGAGACCATTCCTGACCACTCTATCTGAAACCCATTCCTCTTTTCATAGCCCTTATCACAGCTAATCATCATTTACTTAATGCCATATTCAATTATGTGCCTTATTTTCTGGAAATAATAAATCATATTGGGATATTTGGTGACGTGGATCCAATCACAGGTAATATTGTCCTCTTAATTCAGTCTTGCCTCATCAGCTGTCTGAATACAACAATCTTTTTTTATCATCAATTTTGGTGATCCTATTTTATTTCAATCCCTCCTTATTCCATTAACCAATGAAGACTCTCAGATTTCCATGAGAACATAAACTAAGGGGAAGAAGTTTTATTATATAATATACCGTAAATACTATAGTTTTGTTATTTAATAGACCATAAGTAAAGCACAGTTTACAAGGGATGTAATTAGAAAATGGATCTCAATTAGATTCAATCTAATCATACATGTGAGTGACAAATACTATCCAGTGGAAGTAATGAAACAAATGAGTAAAGATCAAATGACTAAGAAAACTATGAGAAATTAAACTGTATTTTGTGCATGTTTCTTATACAAGATTATATTCTTGGAAAGGCATCAATGGTTGTGTTCAGAGGGGTTGGATTTCCTATAATTAGTCATTACTGCCTTCATTTATAATGATCACATACTACTGAAAGACTGCATATTCACTGAATTGCCTTTTGAATGTGTCTATACAAAGAATCTAAGATTAAGTGATACAAACTAGAGACAGTAGACACAACTAGGGATCAGAAAAATAACCTTAAAACTACATGCCTAGTTTAAAAGTTCATGTAATTTCCTTCCTTTCGTCTTTCCTTCTTTCCTTTCCTTTCCTTTCCTTTCCTTTCCTTTCCTTTCCTTTCCTTTCCTTTCCTTTCCTTTCCTTTCCTTTCCTTTCCTTTCCTTTCCTTTCTTTTTTCTTTCCCTTCCTTCCTTCCTTCCTTCCTTCCTTCCTTCCTTCCTTCCTTCCTTCCTTCCTTCCTTCCTTCCTTCCTTCCTTCCTTCCTTCCTTTCTGTTCTGGTTTTGGAGGGGTGGGGTCACTGGTGAAAGTGACCATAGTCTATGAAATTGTTTCCAGTGTTCTTTTTTCTTGTTTTGAGCTATATGTTCATATTTAAATTAGTTTACTATGGATAGCAGTGGTTATGGTGTTTTCCAGACTGTGATATTTATTGCTTTATTCGGATTATAAGAAAAAATGATGATTAAAAATAATTGTAGGTAGGTTGAAAACTTTTAGGAGAAAATAAAGAATAATTTTAATGCTATAACACCAAGTATGAGAAAAAATATTTGTATTTGATTTTAAAAAAAGTGATAATTGGTTTTATTCATTAATTTATTGATTTACCCAAAAATAATTATTTAACAACTACTGCATGTCAGGCAGTGCATTAGGAATTGGGTATGCAATGATTAATAAAACGAAATTTCTCCCTAATAAAATATACTTTCTATGCATAGAAGACATAAAACAGACATACAAACATGTTAGGAGGTGGTAAGTGCTATCAAAAGAAAGAAACAACAAACAAAGTTAGGATAAGGAAAATAAACACGAGTAATGTGTGCTTGTGTGTGTGTGTGTGTGTGTGTGTGTGTGTGTGTTTGTGTGTGTTTAATACTAGTTTTTATAGAACATAATGATATTGGAACAGGTATTAGAAGAAAGTAAGAAAGTCATATGGCTTATAACTATCTTGGTCAAAAGCATACCAAGGAAGAGGGGAAAGAATAAGCAAAGGCTTTGGTACACTAAAAGGCTTTGGTTAGAAAGCTAGAATTGGCAGAGAGGAGCAGAATAGGAATAATTGGTGCAGGAGAGGTCAAAGTGGTAGTGGAGGCCTATCCCATCTAGAATTTTGCGGGTGTGGCAAAGACTTTAAATATTATTTAGCAGTATATGAGAAGACATTGAAAGATTTTGAGGACAGTGGTTATATTCTATACTCTTAAATGATGTATATCTAAGAATCACACATACTTGCACACATATTTGCATCATTAATATGAGTATGACAACCAATTATGATAAAAATTTTAAACGTAAGTTAAAAAAAACCCTCCAAATAGAGTCTGCTATTTATTAAGGATCTCTCATCCTAAAATCTTTGGACTAAATATATCATTTAAAAAACTTATCTGCCACAGTGTATTCAGACACTAGGGTTAGAGGCAGAGAATACTAAAATTATTATTCTTACAGGATAATAAAAGTCTTGACCTCTTTTGAATGATCTTTTTAATGACTAGCAGAATGAGATTTTAGCAAAATATTCAGATTACTAGATACATTTATTTATTGGTAAGAAGAATGTAAAAGTTTTCATTTTGCATTTTAAAAGCTACATATAAGATATTAGTTGTGAAAGTACATGTTAGATCAAAGTCAAGGTGGCTTTTTATGAAAGGTATCTTTGTGGGCCTGTTTGGTATTGACATGATGTCAAATACTCAAAATTGCTTATTTCATACATTTAAAACCACAAATTTTCAGACTTATTGAACCTACATGTATTTGAAATACTGTAATAAATTCAAGACTGAGGATTGAGAGTGGCAATCAGAAATTACGTGGCCTCCTTTAAGCAGAATTACATTTCACCGACACAATCCAATAGGCTGGGTAATGGGAAAAAATTATAATAATTAATTGCTGCTACCTATATCAGTTTTAATATCCACCCTCATTTTGAGAACTTGATATATCCCAACTCTCAAGGGTATGCCTGTAATTATGCTTTTGAGGTGTTCAAGTAGCTTTATCACAGAGAGACACTTGAACTCCAATGTGAGAAGGTTAATTATTTAGAATATCCTTGAGAACATTCTCTGCTATGAGTAGATTACATGAAGACACCTTGAAGTGACTACAGAAGTCCCAAGAAAGATAAATGTAAAAATCAATGATTTGTCTATGCTGAATCTCGGAGGACTGCTTTAGAATATTAATGATATTAACTACTAACCTTGTTTTCCAAAACTGTTTGAAAATGTTATTTCTCCCTCTAGCAATGCATGTCTCTGGAGGATTGTGCTTAAATTTAGCTAAGATGGTCAATTTCCTGACTTCTATTATGGGATTAATCTGTATAAATCATTTGGTGATGAATAAACATGGCTTGCCTGCCATGTGTCTCTGTGATCTTCAGTCTATGATTTCATGATTATAAGGCCTTTAAATAATTATAACAAGGGGTTGTCATTATTCTGAACTACTAATTAGAATACTTCTGGGTTTACACTATCCTCCATGTTTAAAAAATCTCATGAGAAAAATTTATATAACTTCATAAGCATAAATTTGGAGAAAATTTGGTTTCAATAGTCTACATCCTTGCCCACACATTTGATGTCCAAGGAATATTTATGGACTGATGTTCCAGGCTAAGGAAATGCACTGTTAAGTCTTGATTTACAGTTTTTCCCTCTTTAATTGTAAGCTTGCTTTCTTCAGTAAAGATGAAAAATATCTCCTAAAAGTACTAAATTTCCTTTTTTATTCCATGCAATGACATTGAAGCCTACTATTTTCTTCCACATCTATTCTAGACTTTAATTTTTTTTTTCCTCTTCTGTGGTCCAAACAGTCTTCCTCTCTCACTTCCAGGATCCCTTTTCTCTGGAGTTGTGGTTCTCCCCATTGTCCCTAGGATCTCCAGTTTGGCAGCAATTGTGACTCACAACTGAACTTGGCTCAGTGTAGGTAGCAGATTGCATAGCACAACTTGGCTAGACAATATCCTACATACTGTATTTAAAATATATATATATTTTTTGAAGCTCCCTTAGCTCAGGGGATATTTATTAGGAAGTTACTGATACATCACACAGAATCCTAAAAGGATTTGAACAACCAGGGAGGAACTGGCAACCTCTGAAGCAGAATTTGTGAATCTTTACTATAGTCCACTGACACCTAGTTTCTGTGCCTGTAGGTAAAAACTGCAAATTCCTGGAAAGAAAATTTGATTGGTTAGCTTAGGCTTTGGTAGTCCTCCTGGCCAATGATCTGTGGCTGCACATGGGGTGTCTTAGTAGATGTATTAGAGACCCACACCTGTGGATCAGATGCACATCCCTGAAAAGGGGGAAATGATAGTGAGTCAGGCATTCAGGCTAGAAGTGCCAACTACACTCTTCTGCAGGTTTTCTTCCCTTGTTAGAGAACCTGGTCTGTCTCAGTGCTGAATTCCTCACCCATAGTAGTAGCACACACTGTGTCTCACAACGGATGCTTTCCCATTGTCCATTCTTTGGTATCCTGTATAATCATTGTATATAGAGTGGGGAAGGGTTTCCGGCTATCTAAGTATACTCCACAAGGTTCCTCCTTCTGTCCCAATGTTGTTCCAGTCTTAGTTTTTTTCTTGCTATCAGTATATAATCAATTTTGTTTCTTTTGTTTAGTTAATTAACTAATTAGTTACACAAATATTCATTGAGCATATGCTGGGAATGGAGAGAAGTGGATGGGGTTGAGATATTTGGGAGATATAATTCCTTTTTCTTGGGCTAGGAACTGGGAAGAACCACTGGGAAACTATTGTACTAATGATGTCCCGTACAAAATACCTTTCTCCTTTGGGGGGTCTTAGCTGTTCTTTTTTTGGATCTTTACATAAGATATCAAATATTAATTCAATTCAAACAGTGCTTTTCATTTTATCCAGACCTCATGTATATCATCTCACGTATTCCTCTGAGATAAGTAGACTAGATATTGGTATTGTCATAGAGAAAAGAAAACTGAAACTCTGGGAAGTTAAGTGCTTTCTTCAGGTTTTCATTGCTACTGAACAGCAGATGTAGGATTCAAGTGAGTGTCTGACAGTGGACCCAGTAGTAATTTCATATTGTAGATTGTGATTTTACTGTTTTCTCCTTCTACTATTGAAAGATTCGCTAGTATCAGTACTTTCAAGATATAGGAGAATCAAATGAAGAATAACAATACATTTTTACTAAGTATATTCTACATCTACAAGTCTAAAAATCTGTCCTGGTACTTATTAGAATAGTCAATAATGTGGTTATGTACCAAAATACTGTCTTAATCTAACAAAAACACATTATGTTCACCTTAGCTAAATAATTTTAAGAAAAAAAATTAAGTGTTAGTCTCACTTCAAATTTTGTGATGATTGGATGGTGTCTAGTTTTGTTTAGAGATGAAGTAATACATGTAAAGCCATTATCCAATGTCACCAGAAAAGGTTTTTATAATGCAATTTGCTAGTGATGAATAATCATTGCTTTGATCAATTATCAAGTTCTTAAATCATTGGATTCCACTATATACTTAGAATCCATGGGATTCAGCATGGCTGCTGAATCAAACCTTTTGTTTTCTTTTTTTTATTATATTAATTTCAGGTATACAAAACAACATAATGATTAGACATTTACACCCCTCACGCAGTGATAACCCTCCAAGTCTACTACCCCTCTGACATCACGTATATCTGTTACAATACCATCGACTATGTTCCCTGTGCTGTACATTACATCCATGGGGATGTTTATATATACACACACATATATATATATGTGTGTGTGTGAGTATATATATATATATATATATATATATATAGACATTCAATATTATTCTACTTGAGCTTCAGGTGGTCAGGTCAATCTATGAAGTGATCCCCCTGATAAGTCCAGTACCCATGTGGCGCCCTACATGATCTTAACATTATATTATATTCCCCATACTGTATTTCACATTCCTGTGACTATTTTGTGACTAGTAATGTGTACTTTCTAATCTCTTCACTTTCTCCTGCATCTCCCAAACCCCCTCCCATCTAGCAACCATCGTTTTTTTTCTCTGTATCTCTGAGTATGTTTTCAAATACTTTTAAGTTGATGGAAGTGTACACCCACAGATATCAAAAGTTATTTTTCCATCTAAATATTTAAGTGGTTATCATGGTGAAGGGTGTCAAAATGATTTTTTGAACAAAAACATCTGAGTCACTATGTAAATGTTAGCAAATGACATTTGAATCAGCAATATTTATTAAATATCTACTATGTGACTGACATGATATTACATAAATGAAAAGCTAACAGTAAATGAATATAACAAATAGGAATAAAATATAGTAAATTTTCCTTTAAGAACGTTGGTGACTTGATTTGGCGAATCGTGAATTAGAAAGCTTACTTATAATTTTTACAACTTCCCTACATAGTTCCATTAGGATTTGAGACATTTCAGTCACTTTTACAATTTGAAAATAGTTGTGGAAATTTTATCTTTGGAGTATATTTTTAAAAACTTATATTTTCGTCACCACTTCGTGTACCTTTAGCTCCTTTCCTGCTTTTCCCGTATGCCTCTACCCACTTCTCAGTCTTGATCCTTTCCCTTGATGCTTTTGGCATTAACAACCTTGTGACATTCAAAATTCATTCATTCATTCATGCATGCATTCATTTCTTTAAACTGATATTTGAATAATCCATTATGTACCAGACATGATCAGTAGTCAGGCTGAGGCAATAGGTGACAATTGAAAAGATGGTGAGATTTTATTAAGCAATTGGCACTGAGAATGGAGAGAAGTGAATGGAGTTGAGATATTTGGGAGATAGAATTACTCTTTCTTGGTAACTGATGGCTGTCTGGAGGTATTACTCTCCCAAGGTTGGGTCAGTGAATTGATTATATTGAAATATTTTGTCAAGCAACTTTTGTTCCACAAGTCTGAGTTGATTTCTAATAAAAACATTTAAAAAAATTTAGTGCTCATGTTTCAAGAAGTCTTATGAAGGTAAAACATACTTTTGAAGGTACATTATGATAATGATAAAATATTATCATCTATCCTAAACATCAGTTTTCCTGATGTTTGCTTTTGCATCACTATGAGATTTATCCAAAATATGTTCAACATAAACTTTTAAAATACACTTACAAGGAAGCAAAACAGACTTGTCAACAACTAAATAGGTTGTCAAAATAAATCTGTATAATGTCAGATAAAAGTTACAAACGTTGAATAAAATATTTCAATGTGTGTTTTAAGGTTCCATTTTTAAACAACCTGAAATAAATGTCTTTTCAAAGCTTTATCTTGCCAGTAGATATTATTATTAAGGTACATTACTGACACCTAAACTAGGAAAGTACACATCTCCACAGATGTTCCTCAGACAAGTAGATGTGGACATCATGGATGGATTGCTCTTCTTCTCAGGAGCAAGTATCAATCTGGAGGAGATTTGAAAACCTATTTTGTACCAGGTTAAAACACTTGATACATTCTAGTGGTTATCATGATGTAGAAACTTTTATCTTGAGCATATTATGTAAACAAGACACCACGAGACTAGATGGTGGACTCACAATACTTTGGATTTAAGTGTGTAAGCTTCCCTCATTTTGTTCCTTTCCATAAAAGGACTGCATCCCTTGACTAGTTTTCAATGAAATATTTCAGACATCCAAAATGCCTAGAGAATAAGATAATCAATACTTAGCAATGCACCATCCAGTTTAAAAATAAAACTTGAAAAGTCCTGAAACACTCTGTGTGTCCCTTTCAGGTCGCATTTCTCTCTATATCCATCAGAAGTAGTAGAGTCTCTTTTGAATTTTGTGTTTTCTGTTCCCACGCATTTCTTTATACAATTGGTATGCATATATTAACTATAAAATATTGTTTGGCAGGCTTTAAACTTTAAATAAATAGTGTACCAGTTATTCAACAATTGTCTCTCAGCTTCATGCCCATCCTTCTACACTCTGCCATATGATACTGGGGCAAGGACTCTGCAGACGTCAGTTGTTTTTAAAGCTTATCTTTCAGTATGAGTTTTCCACTGTGTAATTGGTAGGTATCCTTTTTCAGGATGAGGAAATATCTTTTTGTTTGTAGTTTGCTGAGATATTTATTTACTTCCCATGAGTGGGTGTTCAATTTTTTAGAAAGTTTTGTCGACATCTATTAAGGTGATAACCATTGAATAGAAAGAGCACACTCACCTTCAATAGAGTGTGAGCAGAAAAACAACTGTATCCTCATCTTGTCCCCTCTCACTTCATACCTGTTTCACGGACTAGTTCTTTTCCTGACTTTGGATGAAATGTAATGTAGATCATGTTGTATTTCCTGTCACTCTGTCTTCCATCACTTTTAAGTCCAGAAATAGTATCATTTCAATAGCTAAATAATCTATGCTGGGTCATCTGAAATCTGAATTATCCAAGTCCACAACCTTTTCCCATTTCCCATCTTGGTTTTGTATCAGGCCTGGAAGCTTGAAGTAGGCCTGAGAGCATGATTAGCTGCTTTTCTCAGAACTCAGAACTCTGCTTCCTCTGCTGTTCACTAGCTATTATGGACCCTCCAGAGTCAGGCCTAGGGGAAGGGAGATTGGGAAAAAAACAGAGCCAGTTTAAGGGAGCTGATACTAGTCTCCTGTTCCAGTGTTAGAAACTTCCAGACTTGGCAGACATTCTAAGCTGCTATGTTTTCTTTCTGAAGAGCATTTCTAGGGTGTCCAGAAGCTTTCTTCCTGGTAACTCTCAATCCCGGTTTCTGTGTTATATTATCTTCATTTTGACATTTATAACTCCCTCAGTTTCTATGTTTTCAGAAATTCCTTTGCCTGCTTGTTCCTCTCTCCAGGAAGTTCTGTTTTGGATAAAGTTCCATGCTTGTTGCATATTTGAAAACAACAACAACAACAACAACAACAACATGGCGGTGGAAGTTCTACCCACCCCCAATTCAACCTAACCTCTCTATTTTCTGCTGTTTCGGGTCCACAGCTGCAACCTCATATCCTTTTGTTTTTCAGGGGTGTTTAAGAAACGAATCCCTCTGTTGTGTTCCAAACCCCAGGGGCACATATATCAAGCAGTTCATTTGTATTTCATCTCAATTGGCTTGAAGCACCCTTTTCCCACTTCCTTTGAAGTTATCAGGAAGAAGTGCACAGAACTGCAACAACTCTCTGCGAACAAATATTCTCAACCAATATCTGCACCTAGCTGATCAACACTTTCATTACTCCTTGCATATCTTCATATTAGGTGATGAGCCAAGCAGTACCAAACTAGTTTCCTACCATTTCGTCTGCAAATTCTGCACAGTTGGCCTGGCCTCTTGCTTTAAAATGTGCGATTCTGTGGGACCTCCTATTTTGTTCCTGTCCTTTGTGGCTTTCAGCAAAACAAAAAATGTTCTATTTTAACATACTCTTATAAGATGATCCACTAATTTAAAAAAATCTGTTAATGTAGTGAATTGAATTAAAATTTCTGGTGTTAAACTATTTCTGTATTTTATGATTATAAGTGGTTATTCATAAAATATTATCATCTATCCTTAACTGAATAAAAGCAGACTTATTGTCATCTCTTTGCTGAGAATCTGTCTTCTTTTTGGATGCTTTACTATATCGTTTTGTCCTTAGTACTCTGCATTTTCACAAAAATTTGTCCAAATGTGGTTTTCTTTCATTTATTCTGTTTGGGAGATACCATTATTTCCTGAATTTGAGGATTTATGCTTTTCATTAATTCAGGAATATTTTCAGCCTTTGTATCTTTCAAATTTGCTCTTTTCACACCTGTTGTTTATCTTTTGGAACTCTAAAATATCTTCAACCTCAATCTACCCTCCATGTCTCTTAACCTCTCTTTTATTTCTTTTGCATCCTCTCTCTTCCTGAGTAATTTATTTACATCTATTTTTCTGCTTATGAATAATCTTTTCAGGTGTCTTTAACTGCTATTTCTACATATTCATGGTATTTCTATTTCAATTTTGTATTATTTGTTTCATCTTAAATTCTATCTGCTTGTCTGAGACAGTTTTATTATTTTCTGAATTTTGGATTCAATCTTTTATTCTTTCAAAAATATAAAACATATTTATGTTATATTCTAGGTCTTATAATTCTAATATTTGAAGTCATTGGGAATACAATTTTATTTTATTATCTGATGGCTTTTGTTCGTAGTGGTTTGTTTCCTCATATTTTGTACTCGTATAATTTTGACTTTGGGGAGCATATTTGGGGTGTTTTGTCAATAGTTACCTGTTAGTCCTATTTTCCTCCTATTTTGATGATATACCTATGGAATGCTATCAGTTATGGACAACTTTAAGTTAATTTTTTAGCTAGGAGATTTCTGAACAATGCTGGTAATATAAATTTGAATCCTAAGTCCTAATGAAGGTAGTCCTATGGTTGAGAGTTTTCAGGGTAGATGTTTCCTTTTTGTTTATCCAGAGTCCTGTCCGTTTTTATTTAGTTAGATTAGGCTAGACTTTGTTATGGTAACAAACCCTGAAATCTCATTGACTTAGTACAACAAATATGTATTTATTGCTCATTCCAAGTGCAATGTGATTTGGGTGGGGGGTTCTTATTTACTTGATGACTAGGGATCCAGGTTCCTTCTATCTTGTGACACTATCATCTCAATACATGGCTTCTAAACGTATGTGTCAGGGAAGATATTTTGACTACCATATTGCTAGTATAGAAATCATGTAGACTTCTTCAACTAATATAATTCTTTATTTGTGATCAGTTAATGGAATTTGAAACTCAAAAAGTAGTTAAGCTTTCTATATTCATGTGGCACAATAATTTTCATTAGTGAAAGATTTATTATAAACTATTGTGCAATATATATATGTATGTATATATATATATATAAATTTGGGACTCAAAATATATATCTAATATATAGGTTTGTATATCTATTTTTATATATGCATACAATTTTATTTTGTGTATATATAATTTATGTATGTACAAAGACATAAATTATAATAATGTACAAAAGACCTAACATTCCCAGACACAAATGTAGGAGCATAAAAACTCTCTAAATGTGGAATTGGTGTAGAACTAGAATGTTTAATTTCTTTCACTGATTATTGATTTTCAAATAACATTTTAATGAAAGCACCATATTGAAAATTGTGATTGGCTATAAAGTTAGTTCTTTGCATACGCAGTAAAATTATGTCAAAATACCGTAATGTATATCCCATAATCCTATTTCTATTCTTTTGTCTCTGTACCCAATCTATTGCTGAACCTTGCTGCTTTTCCTTCATAATATCTAGGAGCACTGCCTCATTATTTCCTTTCCCTACTGTTTATTATAATGTTAACTGAGACTCTGCTCTTTTTTGTCTTGGGCAGTGAACGTCTTCAGCAATCCATAGCTTTCCAATTCTTCTTTCCACTGGCTCCAAACTATCTTCTCAGTCCATTGCTTTGATCTTCCCATGTTTAAACTATGTCACATTTCTAGTCCAGATTTTGTTTGTCATCTAGTATAAAATAAATGTTTTAGGAATAAGATTGAAATAAAAATTAAGTGCAGTTAATTTGTTTTAAATTGTCAGCTAAAGTAACTACATTCCTCTCCCTTGCAATTAAACAAAATAATTGTCCAGGGGAAAAGGATCCTGAATCCCTAATCAGAGTTTGTCTACAGTAAGGTTAAGTCAGAGGATTTGTGAAATCCTTCTGTGCTCTCAACAAGTAAATTATTTCATTAGACTAAAAATAGGCCCAGGGTAGTGAAACAAGAGTCAAGGGACCAATTCTAGCTTGTGAAAAATTGCCATTCTTAATTCCATAGATGTTTTAGAGGAATTGGTTTTTCAATAAATAGTTAAAAAGGTGAAAATATGATTTGGCAAATTAAGTATAGCATTTGATAGATGTTAAAGGCAATGAAAATATTAGGCTCGATTCAAAATGATTTCTGCCCTTTCATTGCAACATTCTTCAAAAGATGGACTGAAATACTTTGCCATAATTGCTGACTATCCACTCATTCCTTAGCTTCTGGAAGCTTTGTTTCTGTCTCCAGTTACTCCAATGCAGTCTCTCTATTGTCACTAATGAACTAATTGTCACATTTAATTTTTTTCTCTTCAGACCATGTCTATCTTGACTTCTCCAAAACATGATTCTGTTGCACACACTAACCTTTCTTTGTTTCACTATCCCAGCTCTACACTTACCTTTCTGAACACACACACACACACACACACACACACACACACACACATATTCAAAAAAGTGAATATATATTAGACTCTTACTCTTCTCATCCTTTAAATGTGAGCATTAATCAGGTTTAGTTCTCAACCCATTGATTTTCTTTTTATATATTCTTCTTAAAAAGGTTCCTTCATCCTCACAGTTTTAAGCAACCTCCATTCCCCTGCCCTTAATTTTAGGGTATCTTGGGCTGTGTTAAAACTAGTTCACTGAACACTGCCTACAGCTTTTTACATTCCTGGATCTGTAGATTTTTAAATGTTCCATTATGGGAAAACCAAAGAAAATCACTAGGTGGAAAATTAATTTTCTGGGATATAGCAGCAGTGGATCTCAAGGCTGGATGAAATGAAGCTGTAGACTTCATGCAGTCTCAGTTCAGAGCATTTAATTCTCTGTAGGTTCCTAAACTCTCCATGATGGTCAATGAAGAAAAGTGACTTGTATGAGAGCCTGGGGACCTCATCTGATTGAATCTAGATGTACTAAAGGAAAGTGGTTTAACATTTTCTATATCTTTCTCTGTTTTCATTCTCTTATGAGTCTTTCCTTCACCTCCTATTCTGGGTACTTTCAAATCCCAGCTGTGAATAGCGTTTGCTTGAACTCATTGCTACAGTAGAATTTAGGGAGAGCTTGAGTTTTGTTTTCAAACTTCTGGTTCTGCTCTGAGAAGAATATCATGAAATGCCTTTGTCTCCTTCCTTTCAATATGTCCCTAAATTGAGAATTAAAAAAAAAATTGGTAAGGATGGATAATTAGCTTATAAAACACCTGTACCAGCTATTTGTGAAAGTGTCTATATTTTGTTTAATAAAACAGTTTGTGGAAACATTCATATTTGTGTAGAAGTTCATAGCTCTGCAGCCAAGTTTATTTAACCAATAATACAACTGGAAAGACAGGAAATTTGGAGGGAAGAAACTAGAACGCTTGATGGAAATTCAGTGGTTCGCACACACAGTTTGTAATCCATTTTCTTGCTGGGTTGGGTTGGAGATGTGTGTCTGTGTCACTTTCAAAAAGAAGGCAGGTGATCTTAACTAATCTTATAAACATGCTAATGACAAATGTGGCAACAAACTAATAGTATTTTCTAGTTGGAAGTCCTTCTCCATGGAATGTTTTGTCACATGTACCTAATTGTCTAAGATTGTTTACAGTAAACAAACCTAATGCTTTATGAATGGCTCCCTGCAATTTGTCCTGTAACCTATGTAACTATCTGTTGTAATATGCTGTGTATGAGTCTCTTTATTGCTTGGATTCATAAAATTAAGTAAATTTTATACTGTGGAAGAGTTTTAATTTTGTATTTGATTGTGTTCGCTCAGCTCCATTATACAGAGGGTGCCAAAATAATGTATACACATTTTAAGAAAGGAAAAAAGCTCTGTTAAAATTGTAATACTTAATATTGTATACCGATAACAATAGATGAATACAAGTCACATTTGACTTCTGCAATTACAAGAGATGCTCAAAGTGGTTACCACCAGCATAATTTTAATACAATTTTGTCCTTTCTTAAAATGTGTATACATTTTTTTGACACTCTGTATATGGAAAATAATACTGGCTTTGGAAAAGATAAGTCTATAGATTCTGGCATTTAGATTTATTTTACTTAACTTTTACAATCTCAGGTTTTCCTGATGTTTATAAAGAGGGCACAGACTTGTAATGAGAGTTTTTGCTGCTAGTAAATGACAAACTTGTTTAAATCATTTGCCACAGCAGATGTCAATCTCAGCTGGATGGTAAACCTCTGGAAGTGTTCGACTCTGACATAGAATTCTCTATATCCTGTGCTCATACTACTGTACCACTATATAGTAGTTGCTTAATAAATACTTGTTTAAAAATAAATATTTTAGGAGTTAAGCAACAAAAAATATTAACTTTCATGGCCGAAAGTCTTTTTAAAAGAAAGGGTTTATTAGGCCGTTGTGAGCATAAAAAACAATACTGGTTTTGGGACATGGCGTCTAAACCACCATCAGCCTGACTACGTAGGAATTACAGCATGTCCATCATTGGGGAGTTTTACAGGCATTTCTATACATCAAATTTGCAGGGGGCGGGGTTAGTAGAAAGACGTAAACCATTCTGAAAGGATTGGCATTAGCTATAAACAAAGGGATGGGAGATGGAACAGGGTTAGTTTGGGGATAGGTTCAGCAGAGTCCACAAGAAAGAGTGCTTATTCCTGTGATTGGCTGTGGCCGGCAGATTGAAAAGTCCACGCGTAAATAAGAAGTGGAGGCGCCGAGGTTCTACGGCGCCTGGCTATTCTCTCTTTTGGATGACTGTGGAAATAACAAATCTGGAGCTAATCCTAAATTCCAAGAGATATACAGGAATGTGAGCAGTCTTTTATCAGAGTTGGTCCACAGTTATAAACAGGATAATTGTTCTGTCTTTTTCTCACTCTCCCACCACTATAATTTTAATTTAGAACATCTCAGAATTTTGTTTTCTTGTCATGGGTGACAGAAACAAGGCGGTGAGTGGCAAATTTTTTTCAAGTGAAAAAATCTAGTGTGTTCTATCTAGTTATAGTGTGTCCACCAGCTGAGGACTGTATGTCCCAGACCCTTCTTTCTACAATGTGCTTATGGGACCATGTTCTTGCTATTTGAATGGGAGCAGAAGTAACTTGTGTTACTTTGGGGCCTAGGCCTAAAGCTTTGGAGGTACACAACCACATTTACCATCTTGTGAAGTAAATATGGTTGTACATGATGCCCAGCTTTGATGATGCAGGTGAGGACACACCCCAGGAGTTGCCAGAGAAACACGATGAAAGTAACCAGGTTGTGAATGACAGAAGAGAGTGAAGTTATGGCCTGTGAACCTGGAATGGTGTTTGAAAGAAAAACAGGAAACTTTACTCCTTGATCTACCAATGGTTGGGTCTCATGGTTACAGCGACTTAGCTTTTTTATTGCAGTATAAGCAGGAAAAGCCAAAAGAGCATAAATTATCTTTTGGATTGGTAAGGAGACCTAATTCATTTTAACAAGTTGGGAATGACTTTGGAGGAAAAAGATTAAAAAAGACATGTTTATGATTTATTTCTTTAGTCTCCTTTTAAAGTTGCTTAACACAAGTATCATTTATATTTTAGATATCATCTTAGACTTAACTCTAACAATCAAATCTTAAAGTGATATAAAGTTTGAAATCTGCCCATGAATTTTAAGACACTTTCATCATCTTTTAAAATGACATTATATTTACACTAGTGAATTCATAAATACTTGATAAATTTTAAATTCTCCCAAAAGAATTTAAAAAGAATAGTGTTTTACCTTTATTTTTTATTTATTTATTTTGTATTAGTTTCATATGTGCAAAACAACATAGTGATTAGACATTTACACCCCTCACAAAGTGATAACCCCAACAAGTCTACTACCCTTCTGACACCATACATAGCTAGTGCAATACCATTGACTATATTCCCTATGTGTACTTTATATCCTGTGTATAATTACAACTATTTGTAATTATAATTGACATTCAGTATTATTTTATGTTAGTTTCAGGTGTACAGTACAGTGATGAGGCATTTATTATAATCTATAAAGTGATGCCCCCGATAAGTCCGGTACCCATCTGACACCTTACATAGTCTTTACAACATTATTGACTATATTCACCATGCTGTGCTGTATTTTACATCCCCATGACTATTCTGGGACTACCAATTTGTACTTCCTAATCCCTTCACCTTTTCCCTATCCCCCAACCCCACTCCCTCCCATCTAGCAACCATCAGTTTGTTCTCTGTATCTATGAGTCTGTTTCTGTTTTGTTTGTTTATTCTGTTCTTTAAATTCCACATATAAGTGAGATCAGATGATATTTGTCTTTTTCAGTCTGACTTATTTCAATTAGCATAATATCCTCTAGGTCCATCCATGTTATTGCAGAGGGTAAGATTTCATTCTTTTTAATGTTAGAGTAATACTCCATTGTATAAATGTACCTCAATTTCTTTATCCATTCGTCTATTGATGGGCATTTTGGTTGTTTCCATATCTTGGCTATTGTGAATAGCACTGCAGTAAACATAAGGGTGCATATATTTTTTGAATTTCTTTGGATAAATACCCAGTAGTGAAATTGCTGGGTCATTTTTAATTTTTTGAGGAACCTCCATACTGTTTTCCATAGTGGCTGTACCAATTTGCAATCCCACCAACTGTGCACGAGGGTTCCCTTTTCTCCACATCCTTGCCAACACTTGCTGTTTATTGTAAAAATAATAGATTTTATTGCATGATTTTACCTTGCTTTGTCTATTTTTTAACATTCAAATGTCTTCTTTTTCAAACATATGAATTCTATTGCTTTTGCTCTAGAAAGTTTATTGCATTATCATTTCAATGGAAAATTTTCTCTTTTGGCATTACTCACTTTACCTGTGAATATCTTTGAAATCTTGGGGATAATAATTCTGTTTCTTTTTCCAAATTCTTTTCCATTCTACAATTGCACTTAGATTAAGTTTGTGACAAATAACAAATGTGCACCACATTTTTAAAAAAGATGGTTGCTATGGAAAACAAAGATGTTTAAAATGTGGCTAGTTTTTAGCTTCAGTTAAAAAATCAGGTAAAATAAGTAGTTTCTGTCTACACAAGATACATCCAAACCTGTAGAGAACTTTTATAAGCATGTATTAGAGCCAAACTGACCACATTTGCCAGAGAGCAAGATCTCAAATGCTCTGAAGAATAACGGTTTTGCAGCTTTTTTTATGCATTTGAAATTAAGGAGGGAAGGTAAGGAAGATTATATGGAGGTGGGAGAAAGCCATGTGGGGATTTAAGTTCAGGATAGTTAAGGAGATTATGTGCTCTCTTTAGGGTGGTTATGGCTTATTTCAAAGGTGTGTTAACCGAGGTGCATAGAAACAATGGACAGGGTTTGCTTAAGGCAAAGAAAAGCCTTTAATAAAAAGTTAGATTCCTGGGGCGTGATTACCCACCTGCCCGGTTAGGAATTTATGATCATACCACTCTGTGAGGTTTTGCATACAACTCGTTTTATCTCCAGATTTCTTATCAAATAAAAAGGAAATAATTTTCAGGTCAAATACCATTATTATAAATGTTCATAGGATTGTCTCTCACAAATTATAGCACTTTTCAAAAGTATAATTTTACCTTTCAGTTGTTTGATAATTTGATTAACGTCTTTCTCCCTCTAACAGCTGTGTTCAGGAAGACACTGTGCCTATTTTTATTATTGCTGTAGTTCCACTTCTTAACACAGTGTCTGACACTTTATAAGTATGCAATAAATATTTGAAAGTTAAAGAATCATTTGAGTTAATTAAAGATATATTTTTGGTGCATTCCTAATATAACAAATTGATGGTATTGTGGATGAAAAAAGGGGTTCTATGGATGTGAATATACAAATGTGAATAATTTTTTTTTAGCTATCTGGATGAGTAATTTAATATACAATATGTAATGATTAAAATACAAAAAACATAAACTCGTACAGTAATTCCACATAGAGAAAAAAACAGAACATTCAGAATTAAAAGCATTATTTATGATACACCAGAATGTTCATATTTTGGCAAAAACCAAAATATATTGTTTTCAATATTATATACATAGTATTAATATAATAAAGTATTAAATATAACAAAAAGTCTTATTGTAAACTGTAACAAAAAGAATATTACAAATGGTTTTGACATATTTCTAATTGACATTGTAGTATTTTAGTCTTATGAATTAATGGCAATCGATATAACATTCCCAAAGCTGAATTGCCCAGTCGCTTAGTCACAGTTTGGAGTACATTAAAGAAAAACACAAAAAACAGCATTCAAACATTCTAAAAATAATTTTTAAAACAACATAAATATACACTGAAATCTCTTAAAAATGAAAATGAGGGAATAGATCATTTGAAACACACATAACTTCAGAACTAATTATATTTCTATCTCGCTCTCATCTATGGAAGCTACTTAGAAGATGCCTTCTCCCTCTTACAAATTTTCCCTAAAACTCTTCTCTAAATCCAACCCATACTGAGTGTTGTATTGCCCACTCCTCTCACATTCAGGATCTATTTAAATCACTCCCCAACAATTGCTTTGCTCTTTCAATTCTTCTTCTCACTTGTAAATCCAATCTGAGGCAGTAAGGCACAGGAACTAACTTCACAGTTATCAACGGCTATCTTTATTTTAGTTCTTTTTGCTGGAACATAGAACCTGGGAACTAAAACCATAAATGTAGAGGCAAGGTTAAGTATAAATTGCCAAAAATATGAAAAATGATAAACTATCCAGTATTATCTAGAATTCAGCCAAGTCAGAACTCTGTATTATTGTGTTGGAGGACAATTTGGTTGTGTATATATCCTAAATCTGAAACATGTGCATACTTAATAATTTGCATTTAAATATTAGAAATTTATTTTAAGGAAATTATCATTGCTTACATTAGTAAAGATGTAAACAATCTAAATGTCCAGGAATAACAATAACTGACTCTTTGATGTGAAGGTGCTAACTCCAAGTACTTTTTAAAAATGTATTTTTCCAAATAGATAACAAACATTAAAGCAATATGATATGGTAATTCCAAATACCAATGTATTCAGGTTAGTCATTTTTAATTGTCTGTGGATAGTGACTAATGGATTTCAATGGTTCTGTTTGTTGGTATACAGTACTGGCACCTTTGAATTAGAACAATATTGACACACTTTGTAGCAACAGCAACAATTTATCCTTCTCATTTTATCTGATCTTTTCAAGAGGAATAACAAA
This sequence comes from Rhinolophus sinicus, assembly GCF_036562045.2. Lineage (NCBI taxonomy): Eukaryota > Metazoa > Chordata > Mammalia > Chiroptera > Rhinolophidae > Rhinolophus > Rhinolophus sinicus. Next base: position 175,039,470 of record NC_133751.1, on the reverse strand, counting down.
TTCATAGGCTGATGGAAACAGAAAAGAGAAATGATGGTCCCACTTGGAAAGAAAGAAGATAGAGACATATTATGCTGCATATTTCATTTTTAAAAAGAGAGAAAGATTGAAAACTAAAGAAAATAATTATTAAACAATATTACTTGAAGTCTTTGTTTTCCATGCATTGAAATAACTTTACGTGGGTTTTCTAGAAAATGGTATTATGTGTTATCATATATTTGTAAATTTAACTAGATTTAAAGTCATAGTTAAAATGTTAATTAGAGTATTAACTTGATTTACAAGTGCCTGTAAAGGCCTGAGATCTGGAAATGTGTTTCTCCTGTAAAGGATTTTTTTTTGTTTTGGTGATTGGAGTTGCCCAGCTTCCCTAGGTAACTAATTTCAAGGATTTACCATTGTTCAATTATATTCGCAAATAAAACAATTTTAAATTTAAATTTAATTCAACACTAGAAATAAACACATCATTAAAAAAAGGTCTTTTCTTTATTTGGAGAAGGCAAGAAATAATTGCCCTTCATAAAAAAGCTTTCTTCTTTTCTCAAATTTGAAACTATAACTTTTGTTTTCACAGGATTGACATTTTGAAGGTTTTTTTCTTTTTTGAACTTAAAATGGTTTTCTTTTATTTTTTTTTAACCTATAAAAGGTACTATTTAAATTTTTTGAAAAATTTCATTTTTTAGCATTCCAAATACAGGATCAGTTGTTAATATATTACATTTACATAATGCTTTTGGAACTAGTGGAAAGCTCCCAGTGTGCCTTACAACCTTGGACACACTAGAAAATCCTACACCCATAGAGAAATACAATAGTGTCCTAAACAGAACACATTATAGTCATTCAGTCTGTAACATACAGAATAATAATCATTTATGTGACTTGGGAGAGAGCAAAGCCTTGCGTCGTGTTAAATCATTTCCTTTCATTTCTTACCATTTATTCTTCTAGAGTCAATTAGTACTTTTGCTTGACAAGGGATTAATAGGGGACATTTCTTTCTAAAATTGTTTTGCAGGATTGGCTGCTAGCATGACATTCTGTTTTTTTTGATTAATTTATTAAAACAAATAATGTGTGTTGCTCTGCAGTCAGATGTAGGATTTTGATCAGTTGAGTAACACTGAAAATGAAGGGTTTTGTTAGAGCAACGGTCAAGATCATGAGGCAAATTTTTCTTTATTGAACCTACAATTTCTTGTATGTTCTAACCATTATTTCTTTTAGAAAAATGTTATTGTATTTATAGAATACATTACAAAGGCGTTAAAATGCATTACAGAAATTTCAAACCGTAGAGAAAAAAATCCCAAATTTCACTACCCAGAAATAACTATTGAGTTAACATTAAGTAATTACAACTTCATATTACTTGCTATGTATTGTAATGAATGAAGGTTAGACAGAAATAATAAGTTTTATAAACGTGAGATAATGGGATACATGCTGTTTAAAAATAAAATGCATTAATTTTAATTTTACTTGAATTTAATGGAAGAAAATGAAACCACTAAACTAAAGGAATATCTAAACTTATTGTTCATTACAAACTTATTGTTAGTTCCTAAAAGTTCCTAAAACTTATTGTTAGTTCCTAAAAGATCTCTTTTAAATTACACGCACACACACACACACACACACACACACACACACACACACACACTATGAGAGACATTAACATTGTGTTAACTGTAAAATTTCATATCATTTATCTATTTTCAAAATGTAATTCAATCACTTGTTTAGTTTCAATTCTATATTCATGTATATTCAATACTATATTTTCTAAATTTTTTTCATTTTGGATAATGTTTATATTTTAGGGCAACTTAACTGGGCCTAAAATTCTTGATTTACATTTTATTTACTTCAGAAATATGAAGACACTGTTGCTATATTATTTTTTGGCATTCCACATTGTTTGGAGTCTTATAGGCCTGCTTAGGTTTTGTTTTCTTAAGTGACTAATTTTTTCCCCCTACCTTAATATGTCATGAAATACTTCTTGTTTTGGAAATTCAGTATAATTTAGGATTAAAAAAAAGATCACTACTGATTATTCCATATTAATTTTTCCTAGAACATTCTGTGACTTTCAATTTACAGATTTGATTATTCCTTAATGAAAAGGAATATTATGTGTTTAAATATTTTTCCTGCTCCATTTGAATTCATAGTTCCGGAAGGCCAAATACGAGGTCCAACAATTAAGTCTACGAACTTGCCACCGTGCGCTTACATTGGTAGCACTGTACAAACAGCTCAGTAATGTTTCATAACCTTGGTATATCAGTGTCTCACAGCTGTGTTCCTGTCAATGTGTGGTGGTGTCTTGTTGAGTGGCGTTCATTATTGTTGTTGCTTGTTTTTGTGTGCCATTGTGAGAATGTCTGAGCTTGAATTAGAGCAACGAACAAACATTAAATTTCTTGTTAAACTTGGCAAGAGTGGAAATGAAATCAGGGACATGTTATTCCAAGTTTACGTGGAAAATGCCAGGAAGAAAACAGCAGTGTACAAATGGATTAAACGTTTTTCTGAGGGGAGACAAGCCGTCACTGATGAAGAGAGGTCAGGTCGGTCAGTAACAAGCAGAACTGATGAAAACATTGCAAAAATTTGTCGAATTGTGTGTCAGAATTGTCAGCTGACTGTGAGAAGCATAGTAGACCAAGTAAAGATTGATAGAGAAAAAGTTAGGGAAATATGAACTGAAAATATTGGCATGAGAAAGGTGTTTGCAAAAATGGTCCCAAAGGAGCTCCCGATGAAGAAAAGTATAGGAGAATCGAAGTTTGCCAAGACCTTTTGGAGAGGCAAGACAATGTTTTGGGCTGTGTTATCACGGGCAATGAAACATGGGTGTACCAATATGACCCTGAAACAAACCATCAGGGTGCACAATGGAAGTCAGCAAATTCTCCATGATCAAAAAAGTTCTGTCAGTCCAAATCAAGAGTCAACACGAGGTTGCTAACCTTTTTTGATATCAGAGGGATTGTTCATTATGAATTTGAACCAACTGGACAAATAGTTAACCAAGTTTAGTATTTGGAAGTGCTGAAAAGGCTGCGTGCAAAAGTTAGACAAAAACGACCTGAATTTTTCGCCAACGATTCATGGCCCTTGTATCACGACAATGCACCAGCTCACATGGCACTGTCTGTGAGGGAGTTTTTAGCCAGTAAACAAATAGCTGACTTGGAATACCCTCCCTACTCACCTGATCTGGCCCCCAATGACTTCTTTTTTTACCCGAAGATAAAGGAAATATTGAAAGAAAGACATTTTGATGACATTCAGGGCATCAAGGGTAATAAGACGACAGCTCTGATAGTCATTCCAGAAAAAGAGTTCCAGAATTGTTCTGAAGGGTGGACTAGGCGCTGGCATCAGTGCATAGCTTCCCAAGGGGAGTACTTCGAAGGTGACCCTAGTGATATTCAGCAATGAGGTATGTAGCACTTTTTCTAGGATGAGTTCGTGAACTTAATTTTCAGACCTCATATATTTTATTAAATCATCATCATTCCTTATATTACTCCCCCACCCTAGCTGATGATCTTTTCTCTAATTACATTTGTCTTTCTGTCATTTTCCTCTGCTTTTACTGTCATTAGATAATTTTAGTTTTACTCCATGAAATTTACTTAGCTAACTGTCATTTGTATAGCCTGCCCAATGAACTGATACTCCACATGTCATCTGTACATATACGGACTGAAGTCCATGACCTGAGTGTGGCTAGTCGGGTTCTCTCTAGTATGCCTATGTATTTCTGCTTTCACTAACTGGATTGTGTGTTTGCTAAGACTAAGTTGTGTTTGTTCCTAAACATGTTTTTGCCAGTTGTGGAAGTTATGATTTCATTATTTGATTAAACATTTAAAAAATTCATTTGGTATGATGTGATAAGGAAAATAGATTTTCCTGTAAAAGTAATTTGAATGATTTTGTAAAATTTGATACAGGCAAATTCCTGAAAAATGAAACAAAACAAAAACAAAACCTGCTATCAAATCTGGTGTGACTGAGGAATCAATAGAAGAATGAAAACAAATTGGTAAATTCCTTGAAGGATTCTACACTCAGTTTGCTTCACAGTCATGTTGAAGTTTTTGTTCCTCATTGGAAATTATCAATGATGAAAAAAATTGAAGAGGAACTCATCTGTAGACCCATACTTGGAAAAAAAAAAAAAATCCATGACCCTACGTCTAAATATAGGCAAATAAATGTACATTTTTATGCTTTGAAGTAAAATAATTTAATCTGTGTATGATAAACTATTTCTGTACTCCTGAAAAGCATGGAATTAAAATGTATCTATTCTTAATGCATTTTCTTTTTTATCTCGGTATGTTTATGAGATTCTTCTATGTTGTTGAATGTAAGTGGAGTTTCTTTCTTGTTATTGTTTTATAGAATTCCACTAAATCACTGTTCATTAGCTTCTTGTTCCCTCAGCAAGTTTGTTTTCTCTATTCCCTTTAGTTCCTCTAGATCACAGTTTATTGGTTCTTGTGTGATTATGGCCATTTTTATTCCTCATCTGCCTTTCTCCAAAATACCAAAGTGAGGATCTCTAACCATTTATCTTGTTCTACTGAGAACATGTGATGATAGAAACTTCCACATTTGTTGACTTTTCTTAAATTATTCCCAGTGAAACCTCCTCTTTAATATACTTTCTCCACCTAGTGGAGATAAGGAAGAAGAATATAGATTATTAATAAGGATTTTTAGGATTTTGTTTATTCACCCTCTTTCTTTATCTAGTACTAATTTTAGGTTGGTGTGATGAGAACAGGGTTAGGAGTAGATTGAATTATATTAGGATCAAAGTCTGTGTCATGAAGTTTGCCTTTTTTTGTTGTTGTTGCTGTTGCTATTGGTGCCTTATATTTGTTGAGTTTCTCTTTTTAAAAATGAATAATGAACATCATTAAGTTTTGAGAGAGATTCTCAGTCCAGTTTTATTTTCCAAATTTAGTAGGGTATTTTCCCTTGTGTATTTTTTATTATGTGACAAACCTCTGATTGTCTTTTTTGCTTCCCATATATCTAAAGTCCATGTCTTTGTTACTTATATATGAAAACCTTAATATTAATTTATGAGAGTATTATTCTGAGCCTTCTGTTATTAGCCATAGCTGAAAAGAGTTATGATTGTATAATATTTTAATTAAGAAAATATCTTTAAAAATTCCAAATGAATGTTTGACCATGTCCATTAACCTTAATTTAGGATTCATGTTCCATATAAATGTTTTATAGTAAGAACCTATAATAACAGTTATCTAGTACTAGCTATGTGCCTGGGAAGATGCTTATAAGCCTCATTTTATTTAATTCTCATGTAAACTTCCAGAGACAGGTCCTGATGTAAAAAATAGGAAACTGAAGCTTAGAGAGAGAAGTGAGTGTCCCAGGGTCATCATATATGACTGGGTTTGGCTTCAAGACTGAGCTCCAAACAACTATGCTGTGTACCTCTTGCAACTTTAATTTTAGTAGTTAGCCAAACTTCTTCATGTATCAGACTTTGGAAACCCTGGTCAAAGAGTAAATAAGTTAGATTCTTAAAGAATTCAAATAGTAAAACGGAAATGTTTTAGAGCTAAGAAATTTCATCATCACTTTGAATTTTTATCCTGGGGTATTAAGTAGTAAGTGGCCCAGATCGTGCCTTAGTTGGTGCATATACAATAATCATTTCCTATGACATTAAGTCATCTTCTTTGGTTGGAGAGGACCCACTGAATCTGATCTAGGTCCCCTTGTCCAGTGGGGATTATCTAAGAGCCCTAGAAGTTTTTTCTTCTGATAAGTGTCTTCTTCTTCTGCTCCAATTTTCCAACTCTGCCATTATCTAAATGATGGGTCTCTCAGTTTATAGGCCACAGGCACATATCTCTCTCTTAGCAAACCTGTATTTCCTTCTCTTTCTACTTCTAAAATAGTGACCTTCAGAATGTACCTTTCTTGTGTCATACTGACCTTACAGAAAACTGTACGAAATAACAAATGAGCTGGGAGCTGGGGGTTTCCTTCTGATCATGTGGTACTGTGCCAGGTGGGAGGGATTATGGGAAGAGGGTTCACAGAGTTTAATGCTGACTTTGTTGTGATTGGTTTTGTGCTTCCCTGGGGGTATAAGAGACTCAACTGGTCTCTGGATTTCTCACAAAGAGAATTGTTCTCTGTGTTATTGAATCCGTGTGTCCATGGAGGGAAGGAGGGCCCGGGGCTTCCTTTTTATGCCATGTTGCTAATGCTATCCCTCTAGTAAACACATGTTTTAATTGTACGTTTTGACTTCCATTCAGTTTACTGGTTTGTACATGGTAAACTACATGATAAGTCCATTGTATATGATTCATCTTAGTCTGCTACATTACTGCACCTGCAGTAAATGTGTTCCTTTATCAGTGATGTATAAGGGGAGGCCCAAATTGAAATCATATTTTTGTTGCTGTGGGCCTCTAATAGTGTTAGAGGCATTTGCTTCAGTTACCTGGAATGTATTTAGAAATCTAGAATGAATATCTATCCTGGTCAAGACCCATCAATATATACCTGGAGTCGTAAGTAATGAGTTAATGTAATCCATTTGCCAGCTAGGGGCTGGAGTAGATGCTGTCAATAGGCAACCCACAGCTGATGTTACTGCAAAACAAAAACAAAAACAAAACAAAACAGAACAACTGTTAAAACTGTTAATCACTTTTTGCGCTTCTGAGCACACAGTGGGATACATCTATGTTTTTGTTGATTGATTGAATGTATCTATGACAACTCATTTTGTGTACCCAAGAAACTACTCTTTTGTTCTTTTTTAAAAATTGATATAAAATTGACATACATTATATTAGTTTCAGGTGTACAACATAATGATTCGATATTTGTATATATTGCAAAATAATTACCACAATAAGTCTAGTTAACAGTCATCATGATCCAAGAAACAACTTTCAAAAAGCAAACAGTATTTGCTTGTTATTTCCAGTACCCTTCTGAATTCAGATTTTTCTTTTTTTTTCTTTTAAATGGGCATCAACTCATCCCACTTCCATTTGTTTCTCTTAGAAGTCCGTAAAGCTTCTTATAACATAGTCTCCCACACTGGAGTTTCTCTTATTTTCTAATCATCTAAGCCCACTTCCTGAACCATATTGGCAATAATGGCTACTGCCTAAAATTAATTTAAATACATACTGTTACTTTTATTATCTAGCTCCTGAGTAATACCCCTTTTAATTCTGTCCACTGAGTGGAGTTGTATTTTTCTTCTTCAAAGTGAAATGATCAACTAGTTGCAATGCAGCACCTTCCAGGCTGAGTTTGGGCTCTGCCTTTGAGCTACAATCCATGAATCATGATGTTTATGAGGCAGCTTTAGGTACTATTCTAGACCAAATTCTGTGACTGCAGGATGGCAGTATGGGCTTTAGCCTAAGGCTTTAGGCAGCTTGAGCTTTCTAGCTGCTTATATTTCTAATACCATTTGAGTATCTGGTTAGAGTGGGGTTGCGTGGGTCAATGGCCATTTGAAGTTTCAAGAGAGCCTGATGCTATGAAAAGCATTATTCAAATTTCAGCTTTTTCCATCGTTATGTGAATAGGGACCAATAGATGTAGAGATGTGGTATGTGATATCTTCAGAAACCAAGCAATCTTTGTGCCTCTTGTCTTAATTTTAGAGCTAGAGACACAATAAATCATTGTAGTTTGTTGAGAAATGCTGCTAGTATTTCTGGCCCATGCAATTATTCAGAATTTTATCATTTATGGACACTATATTTTAGTTGGGTTAATTGGCTACTCTCCAGTGGTAATATAATTAACCAACATTTGGAATTCATGCTTAACTTGATTTTCAGGTTTAGACATCAACATTATATTATTGATGTAATGAATAAAAGTACTTTTTGATTGAATTAGATCAACATCTCTTCTCACCAGGTTTTGGTAATAAGCAGGGTAATTTAAATATCCCCATAGAAGCACAGTAAACGTGTATTGGAGTCTGTTTCACATGAATGCAAATTTGATTTTGACTTTTGTTCAAAATAGGAATCTAAAAGGAAGCATTAGTCAAATTGATCACAGAATACAAATTTCCCTTAGCTTGTTGCACAACTTGAATTGTTAACACCATAGGAATTGATGCTGCTATTGAAGGATCCTCTTTATTCAGTCCTCTGGAGTCTAGAGTTAGTCTCCAGGATCTAATAGCTTTTCTCACATGCTGTATTGGACTATTGAGCAAGGGATTTTTGGATAGTGATTCACCTGCATTTACCATATCTTTAATTAAAACTGAAATTTTTTGATGCTCCTGTTCTCCCCACCCTTCCCAGTTATCCTATTTTGTTTTATATTAAGTACTCAAGTAGGTTTAAGTAATTCTAAAGGTGCCTATCTAATACACCTAATTAAAAGAGAATGAAGAGCTGATTTGTATGACATCCTTGTTGGATAAGCAAGAGTTTCTCATTCATACATCATATCTATTCTGGTAATACATTATGGTAAGACTGATACAACAACCTTGCATAACTTTCATTCATAAATACCTACTTTAAAAAGTTTTTTTTTAAATTAGATTCAGGATTACAAAACAACATAATGATTAGACATTTGCACATCTTACAAAGCAATAACCCCTTCCAGTCTACTACACATCTGACATCTTACATAGCTGTTACAATACCATTGACTATATTCCCTACGCTGTACTATACATCCTGTGACCATATATACATATAATTGACATTTGACATTATTTTATATTAGTTTCAGTTGTACAGCGCAGTATAGATACCTACTTTGCACCACACTTTTCATTTATTTACTTATTTATTTATTTATTTATTGGGATGATTGAAATTTCTCTTTTTTATTATTAGTTTCAGATGTACAAAACAATGTAATAGTTAGCCATCTATACCCCTCACAAAGTGAGAACCCCACTCCCCCAATCTACTACCCCTCTGACATTGTATGTAGCTATTACATTCCCACTGATTCTATTCCTTATGCTGTATTCCAAATCCTGTTTTATATTTTATATATAAATATATGTATACAGCCTGTCATCAAACATTCATATATATATACATACACACACACACACACACACACATATATATATATATATATATATATATATATATATATATATACATATATATAAAATTATAGTTGATGTTCATTATTATTCAGCTTCAGCTTCAGGTGTACACTGCACACACTTTTATTTTTGAATATTTTACCTTATCTGGCTAACTTAATTACACTGCCCTTTACCCTTTAATTAGTAAGTTTAGGTTTATTTGTGTACTGTGCACCAGTGTCTAGAAAGTTCAGTAAAATTTCTTTACCACCCTTGATGGTTTTCTTGCATACCAATGCAAATGGCTTTAGTGTCCTTGCTGGGACATTGCACCAACAGTCTCTGGTCATCTTGTCATTCAGAATAATCTTTTTCAAACTCTCACTGTTTTAAACAGCACTGCTTTGGAAGAGACTGCAGATTCTGCTTTTATGTCATCATTAGATTTTTAAAATGTGTCAAACCAAGGATAAATGGAGGAATTGGTAAAGCAGCTGAATTTTATAATCTCTTATAGTGATCCATCAAAATTTTAATAGCTACTCCATCTCCTCCTTTTCCATACACTTTTAAATTAACCATGTGAATACTTCCTCTCCACCTAAAAGTCTTGAGTTTTTTTCACCCATTTTATTATTTTTTCTTTTCTTCTGAATAATCCTAATCTTTTTTTGTCATTCAAACCTACTTGTGGGAAATAAGCCAAGAGAGCAATGGAAGTTTCTCTTATGTAATCCCCCTCATCCAGAGTAATACATGGACCCCAAGTATCGGAAGCTCTTCATTCACATTATCACTCATCATTTGAGCCAAAGGCATAACAGTGAGGGATAGTTTAATATCATCATATAACCCATCCAACGTTTCTGATATTGTCACCATTTCGGAAGCTTGAGAAGGATTATTTCATTGGATACCTAAGAGTATTTCATTAGGTTTTGAATTTCCCCTGTATAAGTGTATTTTATGTACCTTTATCCAGCTCTACAGAGTTTGGGAGTTTGATTCTAACTACATTTCTGTAAAAGTTGCTACTAATTGAGGATCCTGAGTAAGACCAAACATTCTCTTTTATTCAGTATGCCTTATACAGAGAAATAACTCCTTGGATCTGAATGCATAAAATCCATTTTAGCAGAGGCTTCCAGGAAGCTGTTTATATCACTCCACAAATGACTTACTGTGTTTTGTTTGTCTTTGATTCCCTATGCTTGCAACATGTGTAATCTTTTTTAGTGATTCCCATTTAGACCGACTCACACTCTGATCAAAAGAATTATCTCCCCCATTTCCTTTTGGCATGCTGTTCCGTCTCTTTAGGATCACCCACCATAATTTAGTGGACTTGGCAGCTTCAGTTCTTTCTGCTACTTTCATTTTTTTCAAAATAGTCAAAATTACAAAATTCTTGGCTGACTTCCCCTGACTTCCCCTGAATTCCTTTTTTAATCCATGTAACTATTTCGCTTAGGTCAGTACCTTCCACCTCCAAGTTCTGAAATGCTTTTCCTCCCTTCAGTGGTTGCAGCATTTGCGTGACCTCAAACCAGAAGTGGCCTGGGAATCAGCGTGTCATCAAACATTCATATCTCCCTTTCCTCATCTTTCTTTTCCTCAAATCTCAGCCATCATTTGAATTATAGAGTCAAGGGTTACTTTAATACTGTATTCAATGTGCCAAATGACATCAATTACACAAAGCTGGAGAATTGAGAGGACTCCACAGGATATATTCCAATGTGGCTTTGATAAAGGTAAAGGCTGTCATACAGCAGGAGAAAGACAGCACAGGTGAACATCAGAGAGGCCTGAGATCTCTAGGCATGACCCCCATGGTTTGTTCTCTGTTTTACAGACTATACATGGTCTTTGGATTATACTCACTAAGTTATGTGTGAGAAATGTTTGTCTCAGGGTAGCCAAACACAAGTTACTCAAGATATCTTTTCTAAACTATCATTCAATAGCTAATATAAGGCTATATAACTGGTTAAGCTAGATGCAGACCATCACTACATTCTCAATAAACACTGTAGAAAATTTGCTATTCGGTGCCACTAAGGAAGTTTTGGAATTCAAACTGCACATTATAAATCCCTACATAGTACGTTTTATTCTAATGCTGGCCAAGGATCACTATTACGTTTCCAGACATCCCTGGAGACAAACACTGTTGCTCAGCTCAGCTCCAAGTGCATCCTATTTGTACATTATATTCCTTTCCTGTACAAATTTTAGGTTTCCATGGAGTTGATATTTGATTATTTTTTCATTTTGTTGGTTTCCTACTGCACCATTTCTTTAGTTTGTTCCCTATTACATCATTTTCTATCTTCATCTCCTTCCCTCCTGTGCGAAGGTGAAAGTGAAGGTATTCTTTTTTCCAAGGTATTATTGCACCCCTCATTATTGTCTATTCTTCCCTCTCTTTCTCTCTCATTTATTCAACAGTGAAGTATTGGGTTTCTAGAATGTGCAAGACACCATGTTTGCCTTCAAAGAGCTTGAAGTTTATTAAGAAAGATAATCATGAAAACATGTCAATGGGATTGAATGTTGTCAGTGATGTGAGAGAAGTGTTTCTTGGGCATAGTAGACCACAAAGAAGAGAGTTTTCAATTCTACCCGCTAGTTCAGGAAAAGTTTTAAATAAAAACTGGGACTTAAAAGGTGAGTTGGGATGAAGGATGAATAGGTAAATTATAAACAGGTACACTATGCTATGTGCCTAAATAGGAAGCCACTGAAACACTTTTAGTTTGAGAAGGAAGTGGCCAGATTTAGGAAGATCATTCTGGTGACGGTTATATAACAGATTGAATCTGGGCAGGACTGGAAGCCGGGAGATTGTTCCAGACCAGGCCTCTACTGCTGCATCTGCCATATATTCTATGCTCACCCTCAATCATAAAATTGCACCCATAAAGTAACTGTATAATTGTTTGCAAACTCAGTGGTCTGTTTTCAGTATTCATCCTTTCTGATACATTTGATATGATACATTTGATACTGTTCACTCTTCTCTCCCTTTTGAAACTCTCCCTGACCATGTGCCGGAGAAAAGTATTTTCTGCATTTCTGGAGAGTTGGAGGCAGAAATCATGATCAGGCACCCTTTAGGCACTAACTTTACTTTCTTTGCTCCATGATTATATGGACTTCTTGATGCTGTATGTGGTTCAAGATCCAGGAGAAACTGATGGTGAAAATTATCCTTTAAACAGAAGTGCAGTGATTATATAAACATAGTTTCTTTCTGGAAGGGGGTGTAAAACTGAGTAGCATAGCCAAAAATGTGTCTGTTTTCTCAATTTTGGTAGCCGTGCACTTGAAAAGGGTAAGGCAAACAGTCCTGAGGTGTGTTTATAGCATGTCCAATAGATTTCCGTGTTCTTGGACAAATACATCTGGAAAGTGCATATGTAGGTTTGGGGGAGGTGCATACTTGGTGGTGGTAGGAGAATGAATGGTAGCAGGGGTGCAAGATTGCTTCAAGCCAATCTGTAACTTTCCTGAAGTGCTGTGTGATCTCTCCTAGGTCTCCTCTTATTTGCCCATCTGGTGTTTCTTTGGTGGCTGTGCTACCATTGGAGACTCTCCATCCAAGTGATGCTCTAAGACATGGTCTTCTGACCCAGAAGGCCTGAACTTTCAGCACAACTCCTTTGTCACACTTCACTATCTCTTTCTCCCTGTGTAGAACACTCCATGATCTAGTTCATTTATTTTTAATAGGAACAACCTTTCTACTGTCATTTTGGGATAATGAAGCCACAATGTGAAGACCTGATGAAGGCGGAGCTAGATGCTAGTTTCTTATTCTGATCCTCTACTCAATTAATCCCTAAAACCTCTCAATAATACCAATTGACAGGTTGCCTCTCATGTGGATGCCAAACAGTTTAACAGTTTACCCTTTTGGGGTCCTTTTTTTTAACATCGGGGGAAAAGTTTAAGTAGGTCTCAAAGGGTTTCTCTGGTGGGATCCAAGCATTTTGTTTCACAAGGATAACAAGAGATCTATTGAAATAAACAAAAGAGGTAATTGAGAAAAGCATTTATAATATGTTGGTAAACTTGAAAGTAACATTACCCATCCTTTCATAAAGGGAAGTGAAAACCAACAGCTGACTTTCTCATGAGATCTTTGGTGTGATTAAGCTACATTCACTCTGCAGGAAGTATTCAACATCTGTTTAAGGCTTTGAAGACTGTGTACATCTAAAAAGCAGAGTCCTTAGTTTTTCTCTTTGGAATAAAAGATGATGATGATGATGATGATGATGATGATGATGATAGTTTTTCAGACAACACATGCCCTTGTGTGCATAGACAAGGGAAGATAGGGTGCTAGAAATAATGGTAATGTGCATTCAGAAATTAGCCACATATTCAAAAATATTTTAAAGACAGTTATACAGAAAACAAATAAAACTATGTGCCCTGGAGACTAAAATCTAGTCAGGCTGAAAGGATTCTACTGCTTAAAAAGATATTAGAATTTGGAACTAATATTTGGGAGGTTCCTAAGGGAATATTATAGAAATTTGATTGTAATAAAATGAATATTTACAGATCATGGAAGGAGACTGTGTGAATAGGATTTATGAAAACCATCAAAATAGTTAGAATTAGGCCCTGTGTTTTTGAAGAAGTTTTGCCAAAACAAGCCCACAATCGTTCATGGACGACAGTTAATAATAATATTAGGAGAAGTAACAATATCAAGTAATTCAATAAAATGTAAAGTGAAAATATGCTTAATAGTCTAAAAGCCTATATTATTTTGGAAATAGCATGCGTTTTAAAGCCAGGAATTCATGTGTCTGCTCTGTCATTTAGTAAAAATGAGGTCCTGGAAAATTCTCAAACTTCCATTGTTATAATTCTAAAATGCGTTATAATAATTACTGGTTCTGTAAGGATTGCTTGAAACTTAACATATATCAAAGCATTTTGTAAACTGTAAAACACTATGTAGATGCTACTTTTTAATTCTACTTTTAAATTTACCATTATGAGTGGCATCATATTTAAACACATTGTATCAAGACATTCAGTTGCAAGTGAGAGAAACTTGCCTTAAACTGATTTAGATTAATAAAAAGAAAGATATATTGATAATTCTAGATATAGCCAATCCAGTTTCTCAAATATTAGAAGAGAGAACGTACTAAATATAAGGCAGAAATGAGCAATGCCAAAAGTCTTTTTATTTTTTTAAGGCTGGTAAAATGAGCAAACTTCTGGAGACAATAAGCAGAGGAAAAAGACAAGAAACAAATTGTCAGCATCAGCTGTGAGAAAAGTACAACAGGTATTGCAGAACTTAAGCAGGTAAAGACTGTATATTATTAGTGACATATATCAGTAAATTTGAAAATGTATACAAAGTAAAAAATTCTTAGAAAAATATAATTTATCAAAAATTATTCAGGAAGAAAGAAGGACTTGGACAATACTAAGCCATTAAAGAAATAGAATCAGTAATTAAAAATTTCTCACAAAATTGGCTTTACTAGAGAGTGCTAGGCCTAATTGGCTTTGCTAGTGAGTTCTACCATTCAAGAGGACAGAAAAATTGGTAATGCTCCCTCACTTGTGTAAAACAGGACTAGTATAACTTGATACCAGGACCAAATAAGGACAGTACATGGACATACATGAAAATTTTGTAAATAAAATATTAGTAAAGAGAATCTTAACCTTTAAAAAGGGATAATATGACAAAGTAGGATTTTTTTTCCAGGATTTCAGTTTTAGTTTAGACAATCGATTAATGAAGTTCCCAAATTATTGGATTATAGTCCTATTAATAAATACAGAACAGACATTTAATAAAATTTTATATCCTTTTGAAAAGAAACAATAAGCAAACTAGAGCATATGTTTGGTATCTACAATGAGCTTACAATAAATAATATATGCGATGATGAAAATGTTGAACTCTTTTCTTTAAGGTTGGTTCATCTTTCGCCAGATCCAGACAACATAACATTAATATTGGAAGTGGTAGCCAGTTCAATAGAGCAGAGCGAGAAAGAAAAAAAAAAGATTGGCAAAACAAAACTGACATGACTGATAAGATTAGTTCAATAGAAAATTAGAGGCTCCACAAATAAATTATTATAATTAGAGTTTAGCAAATTTTTGGATTTAAAGTAAATTATTAAAAATCACTTTGATTTTTAAATATTAGCAAGAAACATAAAACAAAATTTAAAAAAGGCATTGTTCAAACAGTATGAAAACTATCACATGTCTAAGAACACATTTATCAAAAGTTGTGTAAAGTCACTGATGTAGAAACTGTAAAATGCTACTGAGAGAAATTAGACCAATAGAGAGATACGCTATGAACATAGATTTTAAAACAATAATTTAGAGGCTGAATGTAATTTTAATAAAAAACTCAATACAGTTTGTTTCGTTTTGTTGTCAGTGTTGTCAGTAGAACTTTGAAGACAGATTCTAAAATGCACATATGAATGCAAAGGGTCAAGAATGGAGAAGACATATGAAGAAGTAAATAGTGAAAACACTTCCAGAGATCAATATTTATAATAAATTGCAGTAATTAAGAAAGAGGTAGATAAATAGACCAATGGAGCAGCATAGGGAGCCCAGGAAAAAACTCATACATGTGAGCCCTTCATATCTAACAGAAGTATCTCGGCATACAAGCTGCAAAGGACTGATTTTTCAATAAATAGTGCTAGGTCACTTGCCTGTATATGGATGTACTTATGTATGGATGTATATGTGTATGTGTCTGTATCTATCTATCTATCTATCTATCTATCTATCTATCTATCTATCTATAAATCTATCATCTAAGATCCATCTATTCTTAGCATCTATTCATCCATTCATCTATTCATACTTCATTAATTCGTGAAAGATTTTAAGTAAGTAGCTAAAAGTCATGAAAGAGAAAAAAAATAATAGAAAGGATCAGAAGTAATGGTTTTTATGTATAAATCATTATTGTTTCAGTTGGAAAGAGTCTGTGGGTAGCAGAAGTTTAATCAGAAAAGAGTTTCCCATAGATGTGAAACTATATAATTCATGGCAAACTCTTATTTCCTTTGCACGACCATCCATCATGAGGGTTTGTACCTTTTTGGAAATAAGTTTTGGATAATACCTTTGAACCTGGTTAGAATTTAAGACTGAGAGATAATTCCATTTGACAGACAAAAGGGCTAATTGACATTAGAGTTATGTCTCCTGATTATTTGGCTTTGTGCTTTTCTGGTAGAATTGAATTGACACCATGAGGTTATTATGAGCTTTGCCAATTTCTATGTCTAGTAAACGGAATTTAATTTGTGGTTCATGTGCTGAGGATTTTAGCCCCTTTTCATAAACCTGTATGTGTTAGACATCCCATTACATAAGAGTACATATTATCCACAGCATGCTTGTCATATATTTACTATATTAGTGCATAGTATGCTATTTATTATTAACTAGTGTGTACAGTCATCTAGCATTTTGTTCTGTTTGGGCTCAAAATTTATACAAACTGGGAGTGTTTGAGAGTAAATCTTCTTCTTTTCCCCCTTTAAACATGATTAGAAATTGGCAAGCCCTTTTTTAGCAGTGAAACATAATAACCCACAATAGAGGGAAAACACACACACACACACAGAAACACGCTTAAATATATACACATATAAACTGAAAAGGAAAGATATTTCAAAGAAACAGAAGTCTTAAATTAGATAGCTGTACAGTAATATTTTTTAGATAACAGGAGACTGTGGGGCTATGAATATCTAAAATTCGATTTGGAGAAAACATCCAAGAATGAATGAAGCTTCAATGACAGTTTAATCTAACAAACTTCAAATTATTCAAAGACCTTAATATTGGAAAGAAAATATTAGATTCTTTAGGTAAAAACACTAAATTGTGAAGGGAGGAACACTTCAAAAACGGAAATGACCAAACTATGGCAGATGATACCACAATAGCTCTACTTTATTTTATGAGAAAACCAATATGCTGAGAGTTGCAACAACTAGTGCTATTAAAATGTTTAGAAATTCTTTAAAACTGAAAATTATGGCAGGTATTGGGAATTTAAGGGAGGATCTTGTACTTACAAAGCACAGTGAGTCTCAGAATGGACATCTGAAGCATGGAGACAGACTGGGAGCATACACGCTGCTCGGAGCAGGAGCTTGAGGTTTTGCCAGGAGTGCAAACAGACAGCACCAAACAGCTCATCAAGACCAAACAGAGTATTTGTAAATTCCATTGCAAACTCACAATCTGTTCAGATCCACAAATTTAGTAGTCCTTCAGGAACTATTTGTTGCATAAATGAATTTAGGGTAAGTAATAATAGTAAGGTGGTTCTTCAGATAGATGATTAATATCAAGGAAATCATGAAAATAATTGTTAATGCCCAAATGGAAGAAGGGGGCACAAGACCAGGGAGGGTGGCAGCAGGAGAAATGTGATGACACTAGTGGCAACCTAATAAGTGACAAAGGTCTCACAGCTGGGCCATGGCCCTGACACTAAGGTGGGGGTAAGTCAAAGACTTCGGTTTTTGGGGGATCTGGAACAAACAAGATCCCAGTGTGAGAGAACAGATCTACCGGTGCAATTACCAAGGTGGGTAGCGAGGTTGGATTGATATGGAATCACTAGAAGTCTGAAATGGGACAGAGGTGGCCCTACAGCCTGAGTTTGGTTTGACCCTTTGGGAGAGAACCAGAGTTTTTGGTTGTGAAAAGTGATATTTATAACAAGTGGATTAAATTCATGTTAATCAAGGCAGTTTGCCTTGTCTCTCCAATGAAATCACATGGAAAAAAATAACAGAAAGAAATTATATTCCAAGGAAAATTATTTGCAATTAAGGAACATAAGAGGCAGTTAGATTACTAATTAAATATCCCAACTCCTAAAATAAGTTTCAAAACAATCTAACAGATAGCTTGAAACAGATGTGGACCAACCTATTGGGAAATAATTTCTATAGGTGTTTAGTGTTTCTTCACATTTTACCAGTGACAGTGACTGCTTTTTGTTCTGGACTGTTGTTTCAGGGTTTTGTATAGTACTTTGGAAGACAGAGATAGTGTCTTTCTGTAGCAAAGTGCAGCCATGTTTACTATCTGCGTAGTACAATAAAAATGTATCTTTTTGGAACAAAAGGCAAGCATGATTATTGCCCATCATAAAAGTTTCTAGTTCTCTAAGCTCGACATTCCTTATTTGTAGCACAACCCCTAGCATGTCCTGTGTCATCTGGTCCTCTTCATGCCACCCTACAGTAATTGGGACTTGGGGAAACAGCACAAAAAAGCTGATACTGTGGCTACTGCTATTGGTGTGAGTAAAAAAACCAATCCTTTATCTTCCACCTAAGAGTCTCCTTTGTTCTGTCAGCATTCATGAAACTGTGACAGGCTAATTTGTTAGCTAACAAGAAAAATAACATCTCAGTTTTTGGCAGAATCAGGGCTGATTATGGAAGTCTATAAATATAAAACTTTGTTCTAAATAGGCCAAAAGGATATTAGAGTTTGTTAATAAGGTACCTATGCCCACCTATCTCAATGTATTTCTTTAAATCATTACTGTAATAGTAAACTTTTAGCTTATCCCTCTCTTATAATATGATGGCTGTCTACTTTATACCACAAAAAAATGTTTTGTTTTTGAAGGAAAGTAAAAATTAATAAATTATCAATTTCAATTTCTTTCTTATTTGAGTTATGTGTGCTTGAGCATTGCTGGGCTGAAAACCTAGTTACCAGATTTATAAGAACAATTATTAGAAGAAGCTAAAAGATATCTATGTTGGGGAAGAGCATGTGGGAGGACTACCTTTGAATCAATCTGTTTGAATCAAATCGTCACATATGTTCTAGCTATTGTATTTTCCCATTTGAAAATGCTACTATTTTTAAAGATACGTTATGGGAATTGTAGATGTCTAATGGTGGTTGGGGACAGTGCATTGGGATGTTATAAAAAGAAAAAAAAGTGCTGGCTTTTCTGCAAGAAGTCTTGTCTTAAGGTTCAAGATTTTGGAAGTCTTACCTTCTGACCTTGAACAACTCACTTGTCTTCTTTGAGCACCAATATTCTCATACATTTTGTGTTTTTTTTAAAAGCAGATAATGTCCTGATAACTTAAATGGTGCTTTGAAAATTCTTAGATGTTAACACTTTATGTAGAAATTCGCCAGCACAGTAAAGAAGACGCGTAGTGAGGACAGGAGGACTCCTGTAGCAGCCAGTTAAGATCTACAACAATCTTGTTAATATTCAGGATTAGTTCTTATGGCTATGTCTTAAGAAACAGATGTGCCTTGGTGGGATAAAACTAAGAGGAAGGAACACAGACTACGTGACAGTAGGGCAGATGACGAATGAACGCTCACACTGGCATTCAAAGCACATGCTATTCAAACAATGATAGTTAAAGATTGCAGTGAAATGTGTTCATTTCTGAAAAAAATTCCCAGCGATGTTGTCATGAAAGCCATCCATTTTACCCAATGATCAATTATTATGTTTTGCTGAATGACAAACATGAGGAATTTACCAAAGCTAGCGATTTACCCAAACCTCTTTACTTCTAAATATTCATAACATTTATAGTAGTTTATATGACTGATTTTTGGGACCTATGTTGCTTTGGGCAACTTGAACACCAATTTTTCACCATCCCCTTAGTCTGTGTTCTTTTTGTCCTTTAGTCTGCACCCCACCTACCACTCATTTTCTCTCTTCAACCTTGTAGTTTCTTCTCTCTGTCAATCACTTCTCTCCCTCTCTTAGTCTCTCCTCTCTTTGCTTCTATATTTCTTAATTCCCTTTTCTCTATATTGCTATTCTATCTTAGTCCCTCAAAATTCCCCCATGGCTCCTGTTAAATCTCTTCTTTCGGCTGCCCATCCCAATTTTTGTTTCAATTCCTCCATCTTCTCCTTCCACTCTCCTATCCTCTTATCTCCTGGTTCCCAATTTTCCACATCACTGCCTTTTTTTTTTCTTCCTGAGATTAGTAGCCCAGGCTGTTATTTGTGCTTACAGTATTTCCTTTCTTCCCCCAGCAAAGTGCTTCCTCTTTGTATTCAGCTTTTCAAGCTGCAGAAGCAGCAGGAGAAACAGAAAACAAGGACAAAGGTCAATTACACAATTTTAAAAATGTTATAATCTTTTTTTAAATTAAAATCTATGTAAAGACTATGCATTCTATATGAATGCCATAAACCTTTATATAGAGAAAAAAAGCAAGTTTCTAGTATGTTAGTAATTTTGGCAAAAGAGGAAAGTTCATTATTTGACATATTGTTCCTTTGGGAAAATGAATTTCAGATATATTTTCTGATAAATTGAACTAGACTCAGTCTGAAGGCAAAGTATTAAGTGCTACTCTAAATTCCAAAAAAAGTAGTCAACTTAAATTTCTCTTGCCTTTTATCAGATTGGTCCTGGAGTGTGTGTCATTAGCTATGGTTAGGGTCAGAAAGTGACAATAAAGAAAATGGGAGAGAGTGCCTTAATTTTTTTCATTCATATTTTGTCTCATGTTTCTTTATGGATTCAGAAAAAGTAAAACTTATAACATGTGTGTATTTTAATCTGTGCTAGAACTAGAAATGGAAAATATTCCAAATTTAGTCTTTTCATAGACTCCATTTTGAAATATTGAAAGGGATGAAACAGAGCTTTCTTGTCCCCAAATATTTTGGGTTTATTTTTCTAGCCATCTCAAGCAGCTGCTATAAATTTCATGGAGTGTGTTTTTTCTGGGGAACCTAAAATAAATACCAATTGAAATTTTGAGAAGATGTCAATTTTTGATAAATTGATATGGTGATAAATAATTTAATGGCAATAATGAATAATACAATTTCTAAGAAAAGTATGATAAAAATCATCGGTGAACTTAAAAGCAGTGGTGATGTATAATTAGAAACCACTTTGGAATGACTATTTTTATGTTCTTTCATGTCTGAGATCTACCTAGCCCAAACCCATGGCATCCAGAATGAAAGAAATCTCTCTCTCCTTTCACTTTTCTAAACACCACTGATTCTTGGCAGGAAGCACAAATCCCACTTCACACACAAATCTTTTCTGGACTGAGTCTGAAAAGATCTTTCCATCTTCTGAATTCTAACATCAATTACCGTTTATACTATATACATCTGATAATCATATACTGCCTTGTGCCACCTCTTTTATTTTGCTGTCTTAATATGTCACTTAAAGTAAATTTATTCAGGAAAAAACACATAAGTGTTCATCTCTTGTCTTTAAAGTTAGAATATAAGCTCTTTAAGGAAAAAAGGTTTTTCTAATTTTTGTTTTTTTCATAGCACACACACAGTGCTTTGTAAATAGTGTGTTCCTTAAAAACAAGTGGATGTGAGTAAAGAGCTTAGAATGATAAGAAAAAATAATTATACCGTGTGAGTTTGCTGACCATATTGTGTTTAATCTGACTCTTATCCCCATGCTGAGCTCTCAAAGACATAGATTTAATGTGGTAATTCCAATCGATTTAAAGTAAAACAAATGTACTGGGAACAGAAAACTGTTGGCACTTCATAATAGCATGTAATAAGTTTATAGACTTTGAAGCAGTATTTTTAACCTTGGCATTTATTTCAGAATGTGTTTTATTTCACACTACTTTTGCTAACTACTGGTGGGATATTGGATTATTGAACCGAAGAGTTCATAATACTCTCATCATTTGTCAGCATAGTGTTTGGAAACCACAGTATTAGATAGTGGAAATAGTGATTTATGTTGCCACTTTTTAATCTGTTCTGTGACAGTCTTCTAGAGCGTGTGAGATGTAAGCAATTGCTGAAAATTAAAGTAATGCACGACATTTAATCCAGACAAATGAGATCGATGATGTGACATTAAATGCTGTGTCTTGCTATTTTTGTCATCTTTTTGCACAATAATGTTTCTCATTATTCTCAATAGAAATTAGGGTCATTATATTTTACAACCCGAGTATTAAGCAGAATCATATGAAATTGCCATATTTTGCAATTTGTCAAATTATTTTAATCATTTTTGACTTACTAAAATGGTATTTTCCCAAGGCTAAACCTGTTTAAAGTTTAGCTATATAAATTTCTGCTTTATATGTACAATACTTGGGAAAAAAAAAGGCTTGAGAACAACTTTTTCCTATGTGAGAATCCACATTTAATTTTGTTTAATATGTGTCCTTACAGACTGTGGTTGTCTCCAATATGGTTATTGAGTTTTGTTTATTTCCCCCCCTCTTTTGGATGGAGTGGCACATGGCTGGATAATCATATTCTGAGTCTGATACACAGCGTACTTTCCTTATAATGTCTACCATCCAGCTTCTGAATATCAGCCTTTTAGCATCTGTGTCACTACCACTGCCAAGAACAACCCAGAAAACTCCCCAGTCTGCAACCTGTGACATTAGAAGCACTTTTTGCATTGTTTAGTTAGTGCAACCCAAACAGCAACATTTTTGAGGGGGAAATATTTGGCTGAAAGAATTTTCTTATATCCATAAATGAAGTTGTTGTGTAATTGTAGGACATTGTTGTTTTTGGCTGGAGAAGAAATTAAATTATAATATTGAGGGCTACTTTTAGGGCAGACCATGAGGACCAGGTGGCAGTGATTCAAGTGACAGAAAACTAGTAGAAATTATTAGCTATAAATACAAGAATGTCAGAAATGAAAATGTGAAAGATCTTAGTGAAAGGTTAGGCAGTTTGCTAGAACAATGAAAACTTCTGCTCCAGAGAGGGTGTACATGGAGATTTATAACACTGTGTTTTATCATGTTCTCTGTGCACCAACTATGTGAGCACAGGCCTATCTGATGTGGCCTGTGTGACTGTGTTTGTTATTATACTATTTTACCTGGAAGATAAAATTTACATGAGTAGATTTTTTTGGTTATGTAAAGCCATGCAAGTTAGACAGAGCAAACATAATGCGACTGAGCTAACTCAGCCAGTTTGTGTCTCCAGTTTGTCCATCCCAAACTATGGCTTTGGGATGATGAGATTAAAGTCTCCATTAAAGACTAAAACAGAGATTACATTCCTGAATGCCACCAATGTCTGGTGTTTGTAAATACAAATGACTTTTCATAGATTTTCCAAATCTGTGATATTTAATCAATTGCATAAAATGACCAAACTCTTTCCAATTATTTTTGATGAGTCATAATTAATTGTAACATGCAATTTAAAATATTAATCTACGCACTATAAGGGCAAATACTTCCATTAGATATACATACACTTATTGCCTATTATTTGATGTCTAGGGGATATATTTCTTCAGATTTATTCTGAGCCATATGCAATACACATTGATTCAAGGGAGTAACAATTCAAATGTTTCAGTAAATATAACACACATAATTATGAAGCATTCTATATCTTAAAATTTTACATTGTCTTTTTCAAAAGTAAAGATATTGTCATAAGCAAGTACACTGCCTTTGCTTTTCTCCAGTTGCTGTTTAGATCTATAATCTTAAAACAAGATATTTATTTTTTTAATGTAATAGCATAGGTATAAGTATATGAGTAGGAGGGTATGCTTTGGAACTACGCTGCCCGACTTCCAACCTGGTTCCTTCAGTTGTCTGCTTCTGTGTCCTTCACTAAGCTATTTAGTTTCCTGAAATCAGTTTTCTCTTCTGTAAAATGGAAATGATATAGCCTATATCATAGGATTGTCATCATGATTAAATGAGTTTAAGACATGAAAGCTCTTAGAACATTGCCTGGACCCACAGCATTAGCAAGCATCAGTAAATGTTAACTTTTAGTATGACTACTCACTACTCTCAGTAAAGTGTATTTTCAAGCTTAAGAAGGATACCAATATACAAAAAGAATCTAGCTAAATACTTTAACACCCTTGACAAAAACTAACTTGAAATTGATTACAGACTAAAGCTAAACACAAAATTATAAAATTCTTAGAAGATAACATAGGAAAAAATCTAGACAAACTTGGGTTTGGTGATCATTTCTTACATACGACACTGAAGCCATGATCCAGGAAAGAAAGAATTGATAAGCTGGACTTCATTAAAATTAAAAATTTCTGCTTTGAGAATGAGGGAATGAAAAGACAAGCTACAGATAGGGAGAAAATATTTACAAAAGACACATCTGATCAAGGACTGTTATTCAAAATATAAAAAAGAACTCTTAAAACTCAATATTAAAATAACCTGATTTTACAATGAGCCAACAACCTTAGGGGCCATCTCACTAAAGAAGGTAAACAGATGGAAAATAATCATATGAAAAGATGCTTGATATCATGTCATCAGGGAAATGCAAATTAAAACAACAGTGAGGCATCACACCTATTGGAATGGCCAAAATTTAGAACAATGAAAATTTGGAACACCAAATGCTGGTGAGGATTTAGAGCAACAGGAACTCTCATTTATTCCTGGTGGGAATGCAAAATGGTACAGCCACTTTGAAGACAATTTGGTGGTTTCTTATAAAACTAAATATACTCTTACCATATGATCCAGCAATCATGTTCCTTTGTATTTACCCAAAAGAGTTTAAAACTTAGGTCCACAAAACTTGCACACAGATGTTTATAGAAGCTTTATTCATAATTGCCAAAACCTGGAAGTGACTGAGATGTTTTTCAGTAGGTGAATGGATAAATTAAACTGTGTTCCACCCAGACTATGGAATATTATTCAGCACTAAAAAGAAATGTGCTATCAAGGCATAAAAAAATAAGGACGGATTTAAAAGCATATTACTACGTGAAAGAAGCCCATCTGGAAAGGCTATATATTGTATGATTTCAACTATATGACATTCTAGAAAAGGCAAAACTATGGAGACAATCAAAGATCAGTGGTTGCCTAGAGTTACTTGGCACTCCCTATGCCAGGGGGTGGGAGGAAGGGATGAATAGACAGAGAACAGAGGAATTTTAGGGTAGGGACTCTACTCTGTTTGATACTATAATGGTGGATACATGTCATTATGCCTTTGTCCAAACTTGTAGAATATGCAACACCATGAGTAAACCATAATCAAACTATGGATTTGGGCTGATTGTGATGTGTCAATATGGGTTCATCAACTGTAACAAGTGTACCCCTCCTGTGGGAGGATGCTAATAGTGGGGGAAGCTGTGCATATGAGGGGCAGAAGGTATATGGGGAATGTTTGTACAGTTTGCTCAATTTTGCTGTGAATCTAAAACTACTAAAATATGAATTCTATTTATTTAAAAAAAAGCCTTAAAGATTATGCTTAACCGTAAAGCAATTTAAAAATATTAGTTTGTTTTCTTTAATATAGACAGAAAAATGAGTAGTTTTTGGATTAGAGAGCCAAGAAGTGGTATATATGCATATACCACATACAAATACTTCAGGAGGCTATGGCCTGAATTGTGCCCTCTCCTCCAATTCATACGTTGAAGCTCTAAGCATCAATGTACTTCTAGATGGGGCTGTTGGGAGGTAATTAGGGTTAAATGAGGCCACAAGGGTGAGGAGCTCATGATTGGATTAGCGTCCTTATAAGAGAAGGAGAGAGACATTGCTGTATCTCTGCCCTGTGAGTAAACAGTGAGAAGGCTGTCTTCTGTAAGCCAGGAAGAGAATCCTCACCAGGAACCAAATTGGCTGGCACCTTGATCCTGGAATGTCCCAGCATCCAGATCTGTGAAAAATACATGTCTTTTGTCTAAGTCCCCCAGTGTGTGAGCAGACTAATACAGAGGGCTACCGGGATATTAACTTGTGAGCTTAATATTTTAAGTACTGTCACTAGTTTCAGAGAACTTTCTGCGATATAATTTTTAACTGTACATCAAGAAAGGGACTTTTTATCTTATGAATCATGTCACTGAGATACAAACTGAATTCAACAGCACACTTTCAAATTAAGGAGTGTGAAAGCATTAAAGTAAGGCACCAGTATGGGCAAATGGTTGAGGAAAATGGGGAGAGATTGGTAAAAGGGTATAAACTTTCAGTTATAAGATGAATAAGATGTGAGGATCTAATCTATGGCATGGTGACTACAGTTCTATAGTTGGTAATACTGTATTGTATACTTGAAATTTGCTGATGAGATCTTAAGCGTTCTTACACACACACAAAAAGGTAAGTATGTGAGATGATAGATGTGTTAATTAACTTGATTGTCGAAACACTTTCACAATCTATATCAAATCATCATGTTATGTACTTTGAGTATATTATTATTATTTTATTTGTTAATTGCCCCTCGATAAAGCCTTAAAAAAGGCACTAAATGATGGCTAGTTTTGCATGCATACCAATACCCCACTTAGGTTTCTCTAGAAGACTTTTTCTTTGTTAGAGAGACTTAGAAAATAAGTAGGTCATGGAATCAACTGTATCCATTAAGTGGAATACTACATTTTCTTCATCGTTTGCAGAATTATTGGCATTTTTATAAATACTGAGATTTCAGAGAGTAACTATTTTTTTTTTTCCCCCTAAGAAGATATAATTAAGGTTCAGCCGGTAGAGTTAGGATTTGAAGTTTTCCCTGAGGGTCATGATTTGTTTGCCTTCCTCTCTCTGGGAGCTCTAACTTCTCTTCATTGTAATACAGAAAACTGTTTTCAAACTGTTTTTTAAAATTTTATTATTTTCACACCAGTACAGAATTATAAAACAAAATTCTGACTGATTCCACTATCAAGAATATAATTCTCAAAATATAATTTTGAGAAAAACAAAAGGATAGAAGTTAAAATAAGTCAGGCAACTCTTTGACATATAATTTCACACCTTTATTACTGTTTTGCTGCCAATGGTATGATTTTTATAAAAAACAATTAGACAAACTTTTTTTCCCCCATGAAGCTACATACAATCAGCTACCAGGATTGTTATTTACTGAATCACTGAAATAAATTCTGAAACGACTATCAATATTAGGTGACTACTTGATTTCAACAGACGTTTGGTTTGGAATAATATTTTTATAAGCAATTTAATCATGTGAGAATTTTTTTTTGTCATAGGTAATATTTTCTCTACTTAAAAAAAAATGGCCAGTGATATTGAACCCTTTTATTTTCACATCATTTAGATAACCTTCATTCTCCATATTGTACACATAATAGTTTTTGAATATCAGTTCTATCTAGGCCAGCTTCAGGTAATTTAAGGGCTTTGATGACACTTTGTACTGTCTAGAGCGAAGATGTGCTATGACTGCTCATCGGGAGCAATGGGATAATCATCTTTCTAAAGGCAGATTGAGAAACTATCATCTCAAATCAATGTATCTCCTTTCTTTGGTAGCAGAGTTGAATTCTATGTGGCTAAGAGATCATCATTCAAAGATGTAGTGAGGACAATAGTCTACAGGCCCCCAGAATAAGAACAACCAATCCTCTTTGTATAGTATGAGTTTTTCAGTTCAAACCACCTGTACTCAAAGTAAGCTTACAAAGCCTTTGTGTGATAATGTGTTATCCCAATCGAATATCTGCAAAACACAAGTTTTATTATTTAACCTTGGGTCATATTTAAGACGCATTAAAAAAAGGTTGTTGGGCTGCTGAGAGAGATTTAGTCCAATTTATGCTGAGCTGTGAATGAGTAGATTCTTTCCTATGAAAGGAAATAAATTGGTCTAATTTTAAGACTTCAGTTTACTTTCACCTTGACATGATTATCATCTTGTAGCTTTTTTTTTTTTTCTTGAAGTTTTGTGCTTTCCTGTTCTCTCAGTCCCTCATGGGCTCACAGCAGCCATGTAGCTCTCACCTGCACAAGGTCTTCACTTGTGACTGCTTAGGAGGAACATGCATCAGCTGAGAGGTCTGGGTTTCTACTATAGACCTTAATTTGCTACTGTGATTTTGATAATTTTCATATTTTTAATGATGTCATGATTTGGAATTTATAATTAGATGTTGTTAAAGGAAAGACCCTATGTAATAAAGAATTTGGCTGGCTTTTGTTTCTGTTCCTGGTATGTAACACTTAATCCCGTTCAGTTTCCCTAGCGATGAGTGCCTTTGTTGTTTATAGTGGGCCCCTTAAAATTACATCTGGTAGTTTATGTGATTGAGGTGAGTTATGGCTGTCCCCTAGATAGTTTAAGCAACCAAGATGGCTCAGAACCAGGGCTGAGAACACCACTCTATGTGATTAAAGGTTTGGGGCTTTGAGCCACACGAATTCAGCCTGACAAGGAAGGGAAACTGGAGACTGAATCATACAGGCAATGATTCAGTCTATCATCCTACATAATGAAACCCCAAGAAAAACTCTGTACTCTAAGCTTCAGTGAGCTTCCCCGATTTGTGATACCCTTTGAGTATTGTCACCCTTTGATGCCAGGAGAGTAATATGTGTCTAAGGACAACAGAAGCTTTGTATTTGGAATTCCACCAGACCTTAACCTGTGTGTCTCTTCCTTTTTCTATTTTGATTTGTACTCTTTTGCTATAATAAAACCATAATTATGCAGTGCTTTCCTGAGTTGTACGAGTCATTTTAATGAATTATTGAACCTAAGATTGGTCATGTGAACACCTAAGTTTATATGCAGCTAATCAAAAGTGAGAGTGGCTCAGGGTTGTTATCTGAATTGAGGGCAGTCTTGTGGAGGACTGTGCCCTTAACCTTGAGTTTGGCAAACTCACGTTAAACCCTGAAGGAAATCCAGCACCAGTGATTATTCCACTTTCTAGGTTCTGAATAGTAGTTACCCAAACCTTGAGCCCAAACATTGTGTAGTTCTGAGCTGGAAAGAGTCTAGCTATAGTTTTCTTCAAAGATATTTAGATTAGAGCTATTTTTTTTCATGTTAAAGAGGTACTTCTTTGGTTTGGTGATATATAGTTAGTGTTTCTTTTGGTACTATAATAAATAAAGTGCCAAAACCCTACACTGAATGGTATTTTAAAATCAACATTTTGTTTTGAAATCCATCAGAAGTTTTGTAGAACTTTGTATCAAATTTATGTAAAAAGATTTAAGCATAAAGTGAAAATTCAAGTTCAAAATAAGTACATTGGTAAAATTAAGCTTTTTTTTTTACAACAATTTTTGAAAAAAGCAGGAGGTAGATTGTGTTTTAATTTTCAAAAACTATCATAATATTACCTAATTTTGGAAAACAAAAAAATTATATGAAATTAACACATTTCTTATTCTCTTTAAGAATTAGTTTCTTGAAACTCAACATGCTTCTCTTGTTGAAGCAGGCAACGAGCCGCAGTCATTGGATATAAAATAAATAACCAATAAGTGAGAGAAATTTATGTCTGAGTAGTTGAAAGACTAACATGTAAGCAATTACATTGAATTTACATTGGCCAAAGATCCATCTCAAAAGTGAAAATCAAAATCAGTTTACTTTGTGAAAAAAAAAAAAAAAAATTTAAATAGCCTTTCAAAATGACTTTTCCTCAATAATGTTTTTCTAATGTAATTTATGAAAAAGTGATTTAAAAATATCGTCAGGGCAGCATTCAAATGTAATAATTTTAACTTATGCAAATAACACTTTAATGTTACTTTTAGAAAGGTGAAGGTTAAGTGCAGTAAATACCAGTAATAGCAATATAGTTTGCAAGTGAAATTAGCAAGAACATTTTAATAAGTCCCTGAAGTGTGAATTAGCGATAAGAAGATAAATGTTCCAAATAAAATTTTCTTAAAAGGTCAAGGCCTTAAAGTCATAGTATTCATGATCATTCCTGAATGCAAGATGAACATATTGGTAAAACTCCTTATATGTGCAAGTAAAAGACAGTAAAAGCACAGAGCACAGAATTTGTTAAAGTAATTTTATTATAACATATTCAGATACCATTTCAGACTCTTTCACACCTCACAAATATGCAATTGGGATAATTTGGGAAGGACCAAGAAGATCTGACATATATCTTAAAGGAAATGCTTTTGGATTTAAAGTTTTGTGAGTGGCAAAACGCTGCATGAAGTATTATGACATTTATGTAAAAAAAAAATCCTTCAGATTGTTCAAGAAGATGAATGAAAATGATCTGATTAACTCTGGAGGGGAAAAGAAGAGAAAAGTGATAGGATTGTGCACTAATTTTATTTGTAGTTTGTGTTTAACAATGTTCAGAAAAATTACTATGAGATATATAATTAAAAATTAATATTATGAGATATTTTCATTAGTTAACCCTTTATTATTTTCTATACAAGTCTGTGTATGAACATTTTATTTTAAAAATTAAAATTTAAATATTGTAGTAAACATTTTCAAGCTATAAATAGTGTGTACAATGCAAAATCTGTCAATAGTTGGAGCTTTATATTTTAAAAAATAATTGCTAAAATTCACGAGCACTTACCATATGACAGGAAGTTTACTAAAAATTTTACTTGCGTTATTTATTAAATACTCTCAATAACCACTTGAAATACCTACTGGTATAGTCTATTTTTTCTGATACAGAATCTTTTAGGATTAGAGTAAATACCTTATCTTCTTATCCTGTTAATTGCTATATCCTTGGCATCCAAAAAGCAATGAGGTTTTTGTAAACCAATCAGTACTTAAATTCAACCACAGTATTTTATAAAACAAAAAACATTTTAAAAAAGCAAGACATAGGTCTAAGGACATAATATTAAGTAAAACAAATTTGTTTTGAGCTTCTATTCTGGTAAGAAAAATAGGGAATAAAAAATGTTGATAAAAATGGTCATGAAAAAAATAAAATGGATTAAAAAGGAGAGACAGTGAATGACTGAAAGAATAAAAATGATTTGTGTAAGATAGTGTTTGAAGAGAAAGTACCTTTTGGGTCTTTGTACTCTTTTTTTTTTTTTTAATTTATTGGGGTGACAATTGTTAGTAAAATTACATAGATTTCAGGTGTACAATTCTGTATTACATCATCTATAAATCCCATTGTGTGTTCACCACCCAGAGTCAGTTCTCCTTCCATCACCATATATTTGATCCCCCTTACCCTCATCTCCCACCCCCCACCCCCCTTACCCTCTGGTAACCACTAAACTATTGTCTGTGTCTATGAGTTTCTGTTTCGCATTTGTTTGTCTTGTTCTTTTGTTGTTTTTGGTTTATATACCACATATCAGTGAAATCACATGGTTCTCTGCTTTTTCTGTCTGACTTATTTCGCTCAGCATTACACTCTCAAGATCCATCCATCCATTTGTTGTCACAAATGTTCCTATATCATCTTGGGTCTTTGTACTCTTACAAATCTTGCTTGGTATGGCAGACTGCAAGTCTCTAACCACTGTTACTTCTCAGGTTTGTTTCTCAAGATTGTGAAATGAGGTAATGTCTCTCCTCTCCCTTGGACAAAGAGCAGGCTTGCTACTGATTGCTGTAAAGCAGGAGATTCTCCCAACTCAGTGTCCCTTAGCTGTAATGAAAACCTGTGGTTTATGTGGCATTGTTCTAGGTTTATGTTGACCCTGTGGACTTGAGAGCAAGAAGAACCAAGGTAAATCTGCTGACACTTATGCTCCATTTTGTGCTGTGTGTGACAAGGACCCTTGTCTCTGACCCAGGAGTCTCATGTCTTCTGCTGGTATCTGTGAAAATGTTTTAGACAAACTTGGCTTGTAAGTAAAAAGAGTAAAATTAAATCACAGATTTCACAATTTGAGTCAGTTATGTGGGCATGTGGGATTCAAATCCAGGTCTTTCTGATTCCAGAGTCTACCTCTTAATCACTATTCATCTGTATATGTTCAATGCTTATGTGTAACTTTGAACTAAATTATTTTTTATTTTTATTTTTGTCATTATGGTTTCATTGGCTATCAGTGGATTTCTCAAGTATGTTATTTCATACCTCATAAAGATAGTTACTATTAATATATAATAAAAATCATATTTAAATAAAAATAAAAGTATAAGCAAGCTATATTTCTCATGTCCTTCATTTCTTCCATTTGATCATTTGCCATGTTCCAGATACTATCTGATCTTGACAAGACCACAGATACTATAAGATATACTCTTTATTTTGAAAAGATTGGTAAGGTTTCTCGTCTGTTCCTGGATATGTTGAAATGCCTATTGCTATGAAATATAAGCTTGAAATAGTTACATGTGACCAAATTGTGACGTCATTGACAGTCATTGCCAAGCCTTTATTAGGGAGTTCTATTATCCAATAGTGACCACAGAAGCAAGGACACTGCTTTCTTAATGACAGTGTTCTCTGTGTTGGCCTCTTACATGCTGTTGAATTATATTTGAAACCAATGTATAGATCCAGTGTAAAGTCAGACAAGCATTAATATCTTTTATCTTTTTAAAATACAAATCAGATTCATTCCTTTTGCCTCTGGCTTTTCTCTTCTTGCTATGGTGCCTACTCCTTCTCAATCTGCATCTTAGTCCTCTCTAGTTTATGAACCAATCTTGATGAATTTTAGGAGGAAGTATGTCAATGGTCTCTCCTTCACAGCTTGAAAGAAACTATCAAATATGGATCTGATGGCCATAAACTCCAGCATTTTTCCCGTTGACTCTTCTTTGACCCTAATCAAACCTAGGAATAACCTAAATTTTCCTTAGAATTATTTTCAACATTTCTTGCTTTAGTTAGACATATTAGCCTTTCCCTAGGATGGAACTTATATTGGGACCCCACTCTTCTATTCCCTCTGATTAATTCAGTCTCTTTAATAACAATGTTCTCTCCTGAATCTCAGTCTTGAATGAAGTTAAAATAATTGCTAGATTTATTTGGTTTATAAATATATTAGTCATAAAATTTTATCAGTTTCCTTTTATAAACGTAGAAGTTACTCATATCCATAGTCTTTTGAATTGTTCAAGATCTTAAGTGAAAATTTGGAAATAGATTCTGCATTTGTTTTTGGTTTAAAGACTATGTGTTATAATACTATGGTTTAGTGCTCATACTGTTATCATTGATCCAAGGTATAAGTTTAAAGATGATGTTCACTGTTAATTAGAATGGCAAGCAAGTTTTCACTTTATTTTTCTAAAGTGATATGGCCATCTGTTTATCCACCTATTTCCCATCTGTCTATCTACCATCGTATTTTTATGTTGTCTTTTTGCGTTGAGAAAATTCATTTTAATTATTATCCTCTAAGTCCATGCATATGGAACTAGCAGAGAAGGGTAACAAATGCTTTAATTATTCTCCTTATATAATTGATATTAGCAAAACAAAATTAGTTTATCTGAATATGTATACAATGTCAATCCCATATGATTTTAACTTGGAGTTAGAGTTGGCATTAATAAAATAAACATTTGTGTCTATTGAGAATTATAGATTTATTTTGTTGAACAGTGCTTAATATTTAGCTTAACTTGGAAAGCTAAATAAAATAATGCTTTATTAATAGAGGAAATCATGTTTTATGTAAGTTATAATAGTGAATGCTCACTTAGAGAGCTTTAGCAATAAAATATTCAAATAAAAACTGTACATAGTGTTTAAGTAGAACAGATATAAGTCAGTTAAATGTAAATTTTCATATATGAAAAAATGCGGTAAAGGCTATTTTGCATCACAGTAGAATTGAATTTGAGAGGACTTACCTTACATTTTTCAATTCTCCCTGTAAAGATAAGCTGTACTCTTGCTTCACTGTAGGCTCCTATCTTGACTATAGTCTGTCTACAAAACAGTGTCATTATGACTTTCAATGCTCTTACATAGTCTAATTTTTGTTGTTGGTGGTGTTATCACTCAAATGAATCCAATCATCTACTTCCTCCACTCCTACCCCTGGTCTTCACACAGATCAATGTACATCTTTACGACCACTAACTTAGGGGTTTTCAACTTCTACTGAGCCTTCAGAACTGTTTGGAATCATTTTTGTTTTCCATTTTCTAATTCCCTTTGAATTTCCATAATATCTATATCAAACCTTTGTTTTGAATCCTATAGTACTTTTAATGTCATCACACTCAACAGACGTCTTACTTCATAGGGAAAGCCAAGATTATCAGGTGGGATATCCCATGACTTTACATTCCCTCTTCTAAATACTCCTGTTGTGATGTCCATTCTCCCTTATGACCCAGGTGCAGAGGTGCCCTCTCTTATCTTCAAAGGCAGCTGCTTCACCTGCACTCTAGAAACAATCTCCTGCTGAAACACTGCTAGTCTTTTTCTCCAGGGGTCACTTTGCGGCCTACAAAGAAACTCAAATATCCTCATCCTTTACTTAATTCTCCTTCAAGCCCTACTTTCTTCCTTCAAATTTTCACCAAAATTTATGGCATTGTAGCCTCGGCTTGCTTTTTCAAAATTATAATTTTCATCTATCTGTCAATTACTATTAACAAGTAGGGAATGCTCAGTGCCTGATGAGACTGTTATTCCTGCAGTCAATAATTGCCAGTAGAGCTGCTCTTTCTAACTTCATTTTGCTCATCTTTTGCCCTCGACATTCTCCTTGAGGAATTTGCACCATTATTTTCCAGGATATTTTTTTCTTCAACTTTTAGCCACATCTAAAAGGATACTTTGAAGTATCTTTCAGTAGCTTCTCCTCCTTTGCTTGTTGTCTGTTAGATTTTGTATTCCCCAGAGTTCAATTCTTTGATTCCTTCCTCTAAGATTCTCCCTGGGTATCTTTAGGTTTCCATGTCTTTAATTGTTGTCATGATGCTGAGATAACCAACTACAATTTTATTATCTTTGGTTTTATCTTGTAATTTTGATGGCCATATTAACCTGTATGTTCTGAAGCTACATCAAAATTAATGTTAAAGTAAAATTTATTATTCCTCTTTTTAAGCAGGTTTCTATTAGACTGTTTTCTATTTGAATTAAAGTATTACAATGCACTCTGTCTCTTAATCTGGAAATCTGGGGAAATGCTAGGCTTTTGTGCTTTCCTTTTACTTTCCTTATTTCTTAACCTATTGTAATCACTGCTAACTGAAAAACTATTAAATTCTAACTTTGAAAAATTATTGAATTTAGTTGTCCTTTTTCATCTTTTCTTATACTGCATCTGAAGCCTTCATCATTTTTTCCTTTGGATAAGCCACTTTATCTGGTTTCCCTGCATCTAATCGCACTCTTATTTACATCACCCTCCATATATTGTCTCCTGAGTTATTGTCATTTCTCAATCAAAAATTCTCTTTGGTCTCTTTAATGCCCACAGGGTTAGATCCAAATTCCTTAATTTGCCTGAGAAAGATTTTTATATAATAATTTAGTCCCAACCCACTCTCACCATCCACTAGCCTCTGTATGCAACTTTATTCCAGCTAAAGTCACTCATTCACCTTTTCTCCTAGGATTCACTCTGCATTGAGATTTTGTTTCTTTTGTCTTACAAATTCTTCCCACTGCAAGACCCAACTCAAATATTGGTTTCTCCATGTTGCATTTTGTAACTTTTTAGTGGTGCCTGAACACAAGGTAAAGATTTAGGAAATTAAAAAAGTATTTTTGAAGAAAATGACTATGGTTAGAATAGCTTTATCTTTCACAAGGATTTTTAAATGTCATGCTTTCTCTTTGACCTGTCTCTTTGATGTGTCTTAGTCAAATGTAAGGGGGTATTTCATTTTGCATTCTATCTAGACACAATTTTCAATAGTTTATTATTTATCCTGAGTCTATGGGCTGCCTGGACTGGGCTCGGTGATTTTGGCTCTGCTTACTTATCTTTGGTTATTACCTGGGGTTGGCTATACACATGTTGATGGAGGTGATTCTACCAAATAAATTGGTTCTACTTCAAGTTTTGTCTCATCCTCCAGAGGGCTTGGCTGAGCTTGATCTCCTGGTAGAAGCAGGCACCCCAAGAAAAAGTGAGGGGCATGAGCGCTCTGATAGCCTAGACTTGGAACTGGCACTCTGTCACTTCCATGACATTCTATTGGACAAAGCCAGTTGTAAAACCAACCCAGATTCACACATGTAGTGAAGCATATTCTGGGTTATGAGGGGAAGAGCTGCAAAACCACATTATAGAGAAAGAATGGAAAATTGGGGTCATTTTGTAGTTAATCTACCATAAACTGGAAAGGACCTATTAAAATATAATATGCCACTCACATTATCTTCCATAATTATTAAATCTTTAGAAGTGAGTAAGTAAAAAGGGAAAAATTAAAATAGGATAGTAAAAATATGTCGTTGCTATGTTATATTATACTATGTTACGTTATGTATGTGGCCATTTTGGGATATCCCTCAGATTTCAGCCTTTATGAAGTTATAAATTATAGGGATTATTAAAGTTTCGCTTTTAATAATAAATTGAAAGAATTTGAAACAATTGAATATCTAATATTAAATAAAAACTATTTTTTCAGAAAAAAATTAAAATTATACTAATATGAATTTTTGATATGATAAAAGGGAGTTGGCAATAAAATATCATAGTTTGAGAAAGTCAAGGAAGGAGATCTGACTACTCTCATAAATATTATAGGTAGTGCTGCCGAATCATTTTGAGAACTCTGCTCCAGCAGGTAGGTGGAAATTACCGGCAAGAAGATGGGCTGCAGTTGATATTGTCAATTTGTTCAAGGCAGGGCTACCAAGTACTGAGCACCTGAAACTTGCATTCAGCTGAGAGAGAGGCAGGTTTCACTGAAGTGGCATTGGGATACAAATAAATTGGATACCACTTAGAGACCCGAAATGCTGCTGTGAGATGAAAGGCAAACCCCACTGAAAGTGACAGCAATATTTTCTTTTCTAGCTAGGGAAAATATATAGGAAGAAGATGAGAGACCTTTTTAATGGAATAAAGAAAAATGATACTGCTTCTATAACCCAAGCGTCATGGTTCTTAATCTGATTCAGTAAATGCCTCAAAATAGAAGTACATTAAATTTCAAGGCAATCAGAACACAAGTACTGGATTGTCACAATGTGGTAAAAGAAGTGATATCCAAAGCTGGTGAACACACCTCTAAGAACAATGAAGCATCAAACATTTTAGAGTAATCTGATAGTCTCTATGGCAGTGCATATTGAATTGAGCATGTTGTCATATTCATTGAGTCTTTTTTTGTATGTTTAAAAATATGCCTACTGATAGATTTCTTCTTTTCTTAATAAATTTTAAATTAATTGATCTCAAGACACTGACTTCACATCAAACTTAAGAATCTTGACATTTTCTACACATAAGCCCTAGCCTGTTAAGTAGTCTCATAGAAATTCACACTTCACTTTTAAACTAATCAAGCATGTCTTGCTCATTTCTCAAGACATTGTGGCATATTAAATCTCTAAAGGTTTAGCCATTAAGCTTCTGAGATATAGGAGTCTCAAGTAGTTGACAGGAATGGCATATTAGCTGCGGTAGGATAAAAATCATTTGCGTTTATTAAATGGTTTCTATATTATAGTTTTAATCATCAAATTCTCATATAGCTATTTTTTATACCTTCATTGTCTTATTTGACATAAAACACATATATATCTTTATATATAATTGTACATTTAAGGGCTTATGTATATAGGCTGTATAAATAGTTCTACACGTATACATGAAAAATATACTATTCCTGCAGTTCTCTCTTTATATTTTAAGATAATCTTAACAGTTTGTCCAACTAGCTTTCTAGTATCGAAAAACAATCTTCTGAAATATTTTGAATATGTTTTATTGTATTTAAACAACACAAGCATGCACTAACATACTGTAGTGCAACTATAATTACTCAATTTTATAATTACCAATGATGCTATTTGTTTTTCTACTCCTAATTTTTAAGTGCTTGAGCTTTATATGTACACAGGAATATACTGACTGAGTCTTACTTACTCAGACTGTGAAATTTAATTTTCATGAGTATTTTTAAGACCATCTAAAGTTTACAAACGCATCTCTACCTACTAATGGACAAATGAAAACAAAGTATTTAACATAAACACATAAATAGATTTAGTTATGGAAATATAAGAACATCAATAATTGGCAATAGTTAAATAATTGCCTCTGGAGGATATGGATTTCAGGCAATGTTTCAAGCACTTCTTTAGATATAGGGGTTCATTGGAGGTGGGGGTAAGGTGGGGAGGTGAGTCATAGACTTTTTAGATCACAACACTTAGGCAACCAGACACTCACTCCATCTACATATGAGATAAAATAACCATATTATATTCCTTCACCATTGACTAGGCCTGAGAGCTGCTAAAATTAGGATTTCCCTCATATAAATGTTTCAAAGCAATTTTCTCACATTGCTTTTTCACTCCATTTCATTCTTCATCATAGCATATTATGAAGAAAGATTTGTTACATGTCAAAATCTTTGTCATAAGATTGTCTTGAAATAGTGATTTGACTTTGGTAAATTTGTGTTCCTGACTTTCATTATTTGTAAAATAAGTTTAGAGTAGCCATCAATAAAGCTTGCATAGCATAAAGATTCTTTGACTATATTAGGATTTTCAATAGACAATAACACATTTAAAAATCTAATATAAAGTCTATGGAACAG
The DNA here is from genome assembly GCF_036562045.2 of Rhinolophus sinicus. NCBI lineage: Eukaryota > Metazoa > Chordata > Mammalia > Chiroptera > Rhinolophidae > Rhinolophus > Rhinolophus sinicus. The sequence continues at coordinate 175,000,856 of NC_133751.1, read as the reverse complement.
AGACCAGTAACATGGAATCTCTCTCTCTCTCTCTCTCTCTCTCTCTCTTGCGCGCGCGTGTGTGTGTGTGTGTAAAATTCATGGGTAAAAAAGTGTTACCTCTATTCATATGTAATTCCCATTTCCCTCTGCATATATGTTTGTATAGGAAATGAGAGTTAAATATGGATGAAGGGAACACTCTTTTATGGGAAGCTGGATTTTTAACATAGCTCATCTTGACTACTAGGTGTGATTTAGAGAAATGGATGAGGAGTAATAAATTAGTTTTTGGTTCCATGCAGTTTTATCTCATCTTATTCCTATTGGAGGAATACAAATAGGGAAAGTAAATTACTTGTGACATTTTAACACACTTCAAGCACAGGGTAAACCTACATTATAGTGTAGTACCTCCATTTTCTCTCCACTCTCTCTCATGTCTTTCCTCTCCACCACTTATTTGCCCTTTTCCAATTATAGATTTTTTTTCAGCACCTTGCTTCTCTTCCCTTTACTCATTCAATTTCTTTTTGTTTAGAATTTGGGGCAAGGTGAAAAGAAAGACTCACAGACAAGGAAATAGAAGGAACATTAATTTCACAAGAGTAGAGACAGGCATTGATTACTACGTACTTTATGGAAAAATTATACAAAAAAAAAAAGCAAAAAAAAGCTAATGCTCCTCCTAATACAATGGGCTCTAGCATAAAGACTTAGATCTTCAGGATGATGCAGCAATAATGCTGTGAGAAAATAACATATGTTGGAAACAATGGCTGCTAATTTCTGTGACAGTGGAAGATGAAGGCTGCCTTGTGAAGATTTTCAAATGTTACCAAGGTCTATCAGTCAGGGCAAATTACAGGATTTTCTGTTCTGTGCTTTTGGCATTGAGATACATCAGCCAGCTAGTTGATACGGTGTTATATTGGGCCCATCTTAGAATCTCTTAGGGATGCTTTTAATAAACAATTAGGGACCACCCCAGACAAATGAAATCAGAATCTCTAGGTGGCATCACTATTTTTTTTTTTGAAGCTCCACAAATGATTCTGTTTTGCAGCTAGGTTTGAGAGCTACTGAATTAATAAGAATAAGAAGGGAGATTAGTAATCTTATCCTAAACTTCCCCCAAATGCTCAAGGAGAAGTAACAAATTTTAGTATTCCACAGCATACTCTTAAAAATGAAAGGATGGCTATTTATTGAATGTACTGACTCTATTGACCATTACCCCTTTTCCTCTATCAGCTAATGTATCTAGACAGATTTTAGTTATAAGCACAAGAGTCCTGAAATGTCATGTTTTCCAACTACATAAGAAAGTACCGGACCCAGTGTGCTTACCACATGAAAGAAGGAGTCTCAGCAGAGCCAAAGAGAATGGCTGATCTGACAAAATTTTTCTATAGATGTTCTGCTTTTGGTTAATGTGCATTGGATGATGTTTATTCCCAGTGAATTCAGTCACTACTTCTCCCATGGGTTAAAGAAAGTGGATGGAGTGGAGAGAGAGGGCACATATGTTACTTGAATAGTATTCGCTCCTGACATTTCACATGGATGTCCTTCATAGATGCTTGGGGACATTCATTACATGCATTGGATCCCAACCAAAAATGACTATGCTATGTGTCAACTGGTAGAATTAGATCTTATTATCACACTCAAGATGTCACAGATCAAAATACAAGTTTTAATTAGATTGTAATAGTATAAAAGACAATCGTATAAAAATAATTTTAAAAATTCTCAGATTTATCCTAAGAAAATGATAGAATATTGTTTCACAATGTTTAGTGCAATCTCATTTATAATTATAAAAAGGAAAAGAATCTCAGTCTCCAACATTAGTTAACAGTGAAAAATAAGTCACATTAACACAATGAAATATTACGCTACCATTATAAATGTGCTTTAGAATATTAATAACATGAAAATGTTCATGTTATTTTTAGAAGAAAGAGCAAGTTAAATACCATATAGGTAATGTTCCTACTTTAACATGTACATACACATGTATGTAGATATAGTTATCTATTTACATATATACACATACACACATAAATACATACACACACTATATTAATTTTCTACTTCTGCTCTAGAAAATTACCACAATCTTAGTGGTAAATTTATTATCTTACAGTTCTGCAGGTTAGTCCAGAATCATCTCACTGGATTAAATCAAAGTATCATTTAGCTTGTGTTCCATTCTGGAGGCCGTCGAGACAAATCTATTTTCATGCCTTTTCTAATATTGAAAGGACTGATTGGCTTGTGGCCCCCTTTCCTCCACCTTCAAAGGTAACAATGACGTGTTGAGTTTTACTCATATCACATCACTGTCTCCTCCTTTTCTGCCTTCATCTTCCACTTTTAAGGACTCTTGCCATTACATTGGGCCCACCTGGATAACCTAAAAACCTATTTTAAGGTCAGCTAAAATGCAACCTTAATTCCTTATGCAAACTACCATGTTTCCCAGAAAATAAGACCGAGTTGGACCATCAGCTCTAACACGTCTTTTGGAGCAAAAGTTATTATAAGACCCAGTCTTTAATATAATATAGTATAAGACCAGGTCTATAATATAATATAACATAACATAACATAACATAACATAACATAACATAACATAATATAACCAGGTAATATAATATAATATAATATAATATAACCAGTATAATATAATATAATATAACCAGTATAATATAATATAATATAATATAATATAATATAATATAATATAATAATATAATACTGGGTCTTATATTAATTTTTGCTCCAAAAGACACATTAGAACTGATGGTCCAACTAGGTCTTATTTTCGGGGAAACATGGTAATGTTTGCCTTGCAGTTTATCACATTCATAAGTTCCAGGGGTTATAATGTAGAAATCTTTGGGGGGGGGTCATTATTCTGCCTACCACATACACACGTTCATACACATATACACTTGAATATATACATATACTATATGCAAAGAGAAAAATTTTAAAGATACATGACATGACATTAATAGTAGGAGGCTGAATTATGATATTTTATTTTTTCTTTATATTTCTATTACTTAGATTTTCTATCATAAATACAATTAGAAAAAATCTAATAAATGCTATTTTTATTTATTTTTAAAATTTATTTATTAATTTATTTATTTTTTAAATTAAAGTTTATTGGGGTGACGATTCTTAGTAAAGTTACATAGATTTCAGGTATACAATTCTGTATTACATCATGTATAAATCAGATTGTGTGTTCACCACCCAGAGTCAGTTCTTTTTCCATCACCATATATTTGATCCCCTTTACCCTCATCTACCACCCCATTTCCCCCTTACTCTCTGGTAAAAACTAAACTATTGTCTGTGTCTATGAGTTTTTGTTTCTCATTTGTTTGTCTTGTTCTTTTGTTGTTTTTGGTTTATATACCACATATCAGTGAAATCATATGATTTTCTGCTTTTTCTGTCTGACTTATTTCGCTCAGCATTATAATCTCAAGATCCATCCATGTTGTCACAAATGGTACTATTTCATCTTTCTTATCGCCGAATAGTATTCCATTGTGTATATATACCACAACTTCTTTATCCATTCATCGAAGGACATTTTGGTTGTTTCCATGTCTTGGCCACCATAAATAAAGCTGCAATGAACATTGGGCACACTTGTCTTTATGGATAAATGTTTTCATATTTTTTGGGTAGATACCCAGGAGAGGGATTGCTGGGTCATATGGTAATTCTATTCGTAATTTTTTGAGGAACCTCCATACTGCCTTCCATAACGGCTGCACCAATTTCCATTCCCACCAACAGTGTATAAGGGTTCCTTTTTCTCCACAGCCTCTCCAACAGTTGTTTCTATTTGTCTTGTTGATGATGGGCATTCTAACTGGTGTGAGGTGATATCTCATTGTAGTTTTTCTTTGCATTTATCTGATGATTAGTGATGTTGAGCATTTTTTCCTATGTCTATTTGCCATTTTATGTCCTCTTTGGAGAAATGTTTCTTCAGGTCCTCTGCCCATTTTTCAATTGGATTGTTTGCTTTTTTTGTTGTTGAGTTGTATGAGTTCCTTGTGTATTTTGGATATTAGCCCCTTATCGGAGGAGGCACTGTTTTCAAAAATCTTCTCCCATTCAGTTGGCTTCCTCTTTATTTTGTTGATGGTTTCTTTTGCTGTGCAGAAGCTTTTAAGTTTGATATAGTCCCAATAATTTATTTTAATTTATTTTAGCTTTTACTTCCCTTGCCTTTGGAGTCAAATTCATAAAATGCCCTTTGAACACAAAGTCCGTATTTAGTACCTATGTTTTCTTCTATGCAATTTATTGTTTCAGGTCTTATGCTTAAGTCTTCAATCCATTTTGGATTAATTTTGGTACATGGTGACAGATAGCAGTCCAGTTTCATTCTTTTGCATGTGGCTTTCCAATTCTGCCAGCACCATTTATTGAAGAGGCTGTCTTTTCTCCATTGTATGTTTTTTGCTTCTTTGTCAAAAATTATCTGTCCATATTTATGTGAGTTTATTTCTGGATTCTCAATTCTATTCCATTGGTCTACGTGTCTGTTTTTCTGCCAGTACCATGCTGTTTTGATTATTGTAGCCCTGTAGTACAAGCTAAAGTCAGGGAGTGTGATACCTCCAGCATTGCTTTTTTTTTCTTAGGATTGCTTTGACTATTCAGGGTCTTTTGTAGTTCCATACAAATCTGATGAATTTTTGTTCTGTTTATTTTAAAAAAATTCCATTGGGATTTTGATGGGGATTGCATTACATCTGTATATTACTTTGGGTAATATGGCCATTTTAACTATGTTGATTCTTTTCAATCCATGAGCACGGAATGACTTTCCATTTCTTTGTGTCTTCTTCAGTTTCTTTTAAAAATGTCTTGTAGTTTTCAGCATATAGGTCTTTCACATCCTTGGTTAAGTTTGTTCCTAGGTATTTTATTCTTTTTGTTGCAATTGCAAAAGGAATTGTTTTTTTAAATTTCTTTTTCTGAGATTTCTTTGTTAGTATATAGGAATGCAATGGACTTTAGTATGTTGATTTTGTAGCCGGCAACTTTACTGTATTCGTTGATTGTTTCTAATAGCTTTTTGATGGAGTCTTTAGGGTTTTCTATATATAGCATCATGTCATCTGCAAAGAGTGACAATTTAACTTCTTCATTGCCAGTAAATGCTATTTTCAATTCAAGCCTCTGAATTATATTTCACTACTCATTTACTGGATATTTTTGAAACACATATCATCCATTGAAGTTTATAACTTGAGCATTTACAAAGTAATTTATTTTAAAAGTTGATGGTGCGCTGAGTGAACATCACGTGCTCAGAAGCTTAGGAAAGAAGTCAACCAGGAGAGAAGATCTGGGCTTCTCAGCCATTGATTTTTGCACAATCAATTGACTCGGATCATGCAGTTAATCCAATTCAGTAGTTAAGAAAATTGAAAAGGCCAGCTGTGTGGTTTTTAAGTCCAGTATCTTTTTTTTTTTTTTTTTTTAAATAAGTGAAACAGAAAGCAATTTTTGCTAGCCTGTCTGGAAATTTAGAAATGTGAAAAAACAAACAAAGAAATAAGAGGGTTTCCCTCTCTCTGATGCAATGTAATACTTTCTAGAGTCAATAATAAAATATATATCACTAATTTTCATGGGAATCCATATAAGCAGAAAACAAAATTAAATTAATATTAAAATCTGTGAGTCATACTATATTAAAGCTCTATGAATACTTGGCTGAAGGAGAATAAATTGAGTCAAAATGGAGCAACTTCAGTTTGCCGAAGCATTTAGAAATAACTTTTCATATTTGAAATGGAATTATTCCATTTACTTTTAAATAGGAATAAATAAAAACAAATCAAGCTTTTAGTGCCAGTAAGTGCTATGGTAATGAATTAGGTCTGTATGTCACTCCTAATTATGATATGATGAATAACTTCATCCAAACATAATACAAAGAAGAAAAAAGAAGCAATTGCTTATTCTTTATTCTTGTAAAACATAGAAAATGGCTCAATTAGGTACTGTGCTAAAGGATGCATACTAACTACTGTTAGAATTATAACTAGCTTGGTCTTTGTAAAATTAGTCCTTTTTTAAACCATAGAATAAGACCTTTACTTCTCTCTACATGCTTATTAATTGCACAGTACTTCATGGGCTCTTGTTGAAGAAGGAAAATTAGTCAAAAAAGGTCACTCTCTTTCCTTACCAGTTGTATGCTAATTAGGAACACCGGGAGCAGCTTGTGAGGTGACAGACTATTTGAACTGTAGTAGATAAGAAATGGTAAAATACACAGATGGAATCAGAAACATGGGAAGAACATGAGGTCCCATTATCACAGCTGGGAAAGTTTTGCTCCCACTTGAAACCTAGATTCTCTCCTAGAATATGTGGTAATTAGTGGTTGCAAATCACCTCTGCTTCACTGTCAAAAGATATATCTTATTTTATGGCTTTTATTAAGATCATTTGACACGAGCTTTCTAAGCCATTCGTTCACCCACATGAAAAATTTCCATGTATGGTCACCCCGTTCCTCCTGCTGGTGAAGAGGGAAGGTCACTTTACTTTTCTAAAACAAATTCTTCCACCTGGATTTTTTCCCCTCTGATGATCTTAATGACTTCAGTCCACTCAATATGCCTTATCATTAGGGTGACCATATGATATATTACCCAAACCATGATACTTTAGAGCTGCACTATTCAGTATAGTAGCCACTAGTCACATGCCATGAAAGAAATTTAAATTTAAGTTATAGAAAATTGAGTTTTACTAGTTATATTAGCTCAATAGTCACGTTGGCTAGCTACTACAGTGTTGGACAGTTTGGATATAGAACTTTTCCATCATCACATCACATCACAACGATGCCAGGGTGGAGAGTGAAGCTGGACACTATAAATAATCATGCTAGGATAGCAGGTATAAATGAGCACTGTCACCAGCAAACTAGGACAGAGTCACCATACTTATCTGGAAATTTTCTCTCTACTGGTTCTCTCTTTTCTGTCAGAAGATGCAAACATTGTTGCTATATCAAAACATAATGAACATTAACAATGACCAGCTGACATACTCCTACATTACTTCTATTTGTGACCCTAAATATTTAGCCAATTAAATAAAAATTAGCCAAACTGGTTTTTTTTTAATTTGTTTTTTGTGGTTTTTTTTTAGCTATTGTTAGACAAAGAAATTATATGATTCAGTTTGTTTCTACGTACAACTGGTTGCTGCAGGACACTATAGCTAGTAATAGTTACCATTAATGGAGCATTTGTGATGTGCTTTATATGGTGATAAATGCTTCATGTTTATTATTATTGTGTAATTTATTCCTTATAATAACCATTAAGGGAATGATTTGAGGCCAGTGATTACTATGAGAGTTTAAAGGAGCCAGTCAAGATAGAGAATCCTATTAAGATTACCTGAAGTGAGTGAGAATTTGGAAGAAAGGATTAGAAGCTGGAGGAATTCAATGCAGAAGCTAATTCCAAAAAGGAGTTGGATTTTTAAATGAATAAATAGGGATGAAATGAAGAGTCTGGTAGATAACAATCATGGACTGAAGCAGGGAAAGCAGAGGGAATCTTGCACAATTGTTCTGAAAGTTATTTCATACCTTTGACTTGCTTTAAGGAGTAAGTTCTGTGTATGTGGGTATATGTATCAGACTGATATAAAAACATAGCATAAAGGTGGACAAAACCCATGAATTTCACACCTGACTGATTATAAGTATCACCAGCACATTTAAACTCCTCAAATATTATTAAGTCTGAATTGAACTTAAGTTTTCCATGCATCCCTTGACATCTTAGTTCACTCTACTTCAGGCTGGCCAAACTCTCTTTCATGTCTAGAATTATGCATATAAATAGATGCTGCAATTTCTTCCAATGAATCTAAGTAAAAATTTGGAATTTATTGTCTTTTTTCCTAACTAATATGTGTCACATGTAGAAAGTAATAAGGCATTTAAAGTTTTGCTGAGAAGAGGGAGTGCGCTTTATAAGAAAATGAAGATTAAAATGTGAATATGTAAATCAAAGTCATGTAATTGTATTTTCAAAAAGAATCTTGCATAGAAAACTCAAATAAACTATTTTCTATGGGATACCTGGCAATGAAGTTGTGTTTGAATGTTGAACTCTGGACCAGGTTTAAAATACAGTATAAAGAAAACAACTCTAGATTAGTTTCTTCCTTTCAAGAAAGGAGAGATTAAAAGAATGGGCTAATTATGTACAGGTGCTCTATCACAAACCACTTGGTATTGGAAAATGTAAATGTTGATAATTAAAAAAAAACTGTTGCAATGTCATTTTTGTTACAAAACATGACAGATATTTGAAGTATTTTGTTTAAAACTAAGACAATGAACTTACCACAAAGGCATAGCCAAAGATGAAAAAGAAAGTAATGATGCTTTCTTTCTACATTATGTCTTTAAGCCACTTCTTACATTCAATGTACTATATTCCAAAAATTTACATTAACTCTAATCATATATATAGTTGAAATATTGGTAATTTTACCAAGTATTATATTAAACATTTTTTGAATGCTAACCTGAGTTTTAGTTCATCTGGAAGAAGGAATATGAGTGGGTAACCTAAGATAATTTTGAAAAATATGAGTGATGAGGACAGATTTTCCTTATTAGATATTAAATTATGCAATAAAAGTCTAATAATTGAGAAAATAATTTGGTACTGGACTAAATTCAGGCAAATAATTGGAACACAATGGATATTCCAGAAATAAACCCAAATTAAGTAAGACTAAGCATATTATAAAAGCGGCATCTCAGTCAGCAGGTAGGAAATGAATTATCTAATAAATGGTGTTGTGATAACTAGGCAGCCACTGAGGGAAAGGGAGGAAATAACCATTATTCACACCTTACAAATGTATTTCAGATGTATTATAGTCATGTAAAAATGAAACCATAAATTCAATAGGAAACAATAGGTGAATATTTACCTAACTTCAGAAATAGAGAATTACTTTATAAGCTTATTACCCAAACAAATAAAGGAAAATATTGATTTATTTAATCATAAAATTCAATAGCTTCATGTTTCAAAAATAGCACAAGCAAAATTATAGGACAAACTACAAGGAGGGAAAAATAATTTTCATTACATATAACAAAGAGCTATTCCAAATTTATAAAAATGTTCTTTCAAATGAATGGTCAAGCCAAACATTTAGGAGTTAAACTTCATATCTCATCCTAACACTTTACATTTGATGCATCAACAAGTACATCACCTGTTCTGTCTCCAGAGTATTTTCCAACTATGACCAGTAGTTCTGGGCCAAGCCTCTTGAAATGGCCTCATCATCCCACTCTTTCCTTCCTGAAGTTGAGGCCTCATGGCACCCAGAGTAACCTTTTAAAAGTTTAACTCATCATTTTCTGGTTTAGAAATCTCCAAATGTCTTTCCTCGCATATAGGAAAAAACAAAACGAAACAAAAAAACTAGAACCCTTCCCATGGCCACTACCATTGTTGGCGCAAGGCTTTGGCTTCTGTTTCGAACACTCTCCCTCCAGATCTTTCTCTGATTAATTCTCATCATTTAGATCTCAAACCACATGTTTCCTCCTTAAGAGGTCTTCCCTACTCTATACCTTGTGTATTTTTTAAATAATACTTACTACTTGTAATTACCTCTTCTCTCTCTCTCTCTCTCTCTCTCCCTTTTTTAAAAATTCCTCTCCCCACTAGAATGTCAACTCCTTGACAGTAGAATTACTCTCTGCCTATTTTATGTAGATCAGTGTCTGGTATGTAGAAATTGATGCTTGGCTAAATACACTACAGAACTTCTTTACAAAGGAATGTACAGTAACATAGAAAAATGTTTAATAAGAGATGATATATTCTTACATCAAGAAAGCATGAATTCTGTTTGTAAAGGAAAAAAGTGATTGACTTATGCATACCAAACCTCCGAAATTTACACACTGAGGATTTAAAATGATGATCTTAGCATGTTAGAAATGTTGGTGATTCTTTTCCTCTTTTTAAGTTGAATTGAATCCTTCTTGTGGCTGAAAACCAAGTAGGGTGTTCAAAACAGCTTTCCTGAAGAAAAGGTGGTTTGGTATAAGGAGGAGAAAATAGGCTTTTGTTATCGATCCTATTTTTGAGTAAAAGTCAATTCATAGGTCAAGAGCACTATTACCAACTTCTAAAGACATAAGAATTAATATGTGTAACTTCTTTTTTCTCTTTTAAAAAGACTTTTATTTATTTATTTATTTATTTATTTATTTATTTATTTATTTATTTAGAGCAGTTTTAGGATCATAGAAAAAATAAAGGGAAGGTACAGAGATTTCCCATGTACCCTCTGCCCCCACACATTGTAACTTCTTGATAATATAGTATCTTATAGTGTAGGCAGAGTCCAAAAGTAAATAAAACTTTGCAATTTATTTTCTTTAAAAATTAAAAAGGCCTAATGGTATTTTATCTATGATTCCTTAATAAAGTGCCTCTTAGCTCTATTTTTTATGTAATTTTTTTTTATTGGAAGCTGTACAGAAGTGTAGAAGTGTTAACACAGTAGATCTGGGACTGCTTCTCCTTAGAAAGGCCTGCTTTGGAGGTGGCCCTTGGACGACATCTGGTAACCTAGATTCCCCACCATTAACTTAATGGAGGGTTCCCTCTGCCTAAACTATTCGCACAAATAATATGGTTTATGCTGAACACCTGCTTTCTGCTGAGTGTCTGAATTTTTGGTTTGTGTCCAGCAGAGGCTACCTACTTGACAATCACCAGTAAGAAGCCTGGGCACTGAGTCTCTGTTGAGCTTCCCTACCATGTTTCCCCAAAAATAAAACCTAGCTAGACAATCAGTTCTAATGAGTCTTTTGGAGCAAAACTTAATATAAAATGAGGTATTATATTATACCCAGTATTCTATTCTATTCCATTCCATTCCATTCCATTCCATTCCATTCCATTCCATTCCATTCCATTCCATTCCATTCCATTCCATTCCATTCCATTCCATTCCATTCCATACTATTTAAGACCCAGTCTTATATTACAGTAAAATAAGACCAGGTCTTATATTAATTTTTGCTCCAAAAGACGAATTAGAGCTGATTATCCAGCTAGGTCTTATTTTCGGGGAAACACGGTAGTTGGAAACATTTCATACATGTCACAACCCCATTCTGGGGAATTAAGGACTTCTGGTTAGATTCCACTGGGCGAGGGCCCTTGGAAGCCTGTGCCTAGTTTCCCTTGGACTTTACCACATGTGCCTTTTTCCTTTGTTGATTTTGTTTTATATTATTTTGCAGTAATAAGTAACAATGCTGAGTACAACTATGTGAGTCCTCTTAGCAAATTATTGGACCCGGGGAGTGGGCCTAGGGAGCCCCTGGCATAGAAGCTCCTTTCATAGTAGGATCTCTGGCCATTTTTATTATATATTTGTATTAGCTATGCTGTTATTAACATATAGGATTGTCTCCTCTATAACAAGATATACCTAATGAATCCATAGCACGACTCCCTACATGGTCCTATAGTACTTAAATGATTCTCAGAGAGAATCATGTACAATCAGACTTCCAGTAAAATACAGACTCCATGGACTCTGACTAGGCTGAGTCCTGGATTGGGTTGAGGAACCAGGTTTTTCTTGTTGGGATACAATTTAGTTATTGTTGATATCTTGTGATAAACTGTGTTCTTTTATTTCTCTACCTGAAATTTATCTTTAGTGCTACCAGTAGGAAGTGGAATAGGAGCTGAGAATCATATTATATAGAACAGAATTGGGTGAATTTTGGCATCTGATTCATAAATAAGATCAGAGAATTTTTCCCCCATGTTTTAAAAGTTGGTTAGTTACATTATAATGAATGCCATTGTTCTCAAAAGGTGTTTTGCTCTTTAAGATTTTCCACTACTGGTAAATGAGCTATTCTCTCTGTTTATGGAATTGTACACATAAAAATTTAGTGTGTCTTTCTTAAGGCAGTTGTTTAACTTGAATTATGGTCTGGAATGTGGTCAGGCACAGAGATTTAGCTTGTAGCTCTGCTCTGTCACCAACTAGCTTCTTGATGGTGTGTGAATTGTTTAACCTTTTAAACTTCAATTTCCTCATTGGGATAATGATAATAACATTATTTTCTATGGCTGCTGATAATGATGATGCCTGTGGCACCTGGCACTAATGAGAAGATAGACACAATGTTTAGATAGCCGTCAAATAATGGTTTTGTTCTCATACTGAGTAAATCCAACTGATAGACATAATGAGACACAAAGAAATAAACATGTCAGCTGCATTACCAAGAGAGTGAATTGGAGAACATGACTTCAGATCCACGGTCAGGTGTGTTGATGCATATTGCACTCCTGACTCAGAGTTACCAACCCAGTTTCTGGCACAACTGAATGCCTCTGCAGGGGCACGCATAGCACAGGGCAGACCAGACTGCACCCATCTGCCTAGCAGACTGGCTCCAAAATAAGGCCAGATGGAATTGAGCCTTGCTTCTTCAAAACTAACCCACTGGAGAAGTCATTTCTTTTCTTTGGCATGAGTGAATGATGCAAAGAGGAATAAGCAATGCTCTATTCCGATTGAAGTCTTCCAGAAGAAAGGAAGTAGTTCGCGAAACAGGTCCCGGTACCATGCATAATAGAGGAGGTGTTCAATGAATGTTCACTATGATTTTTACTATAAGTGTTCCATGAAAGTCTATACACCTTGAGATCTATACCTTAGATCTAATTTATATCTTATTCCCATGGTGCTTTTGGCACCTGGCACTAATAATTGTGCTGGAAATGATGGTGAATATGGGAAGGAGTATTATGCTGAATACTGCTATTCGATGGCTTTATTCTGGTGGCTTGGACAAATATAGTAGTAAAAACATTGAAACATGTGCAGGAAAACCTGAATTCTACTATGACTCTGTTTTAGTTGTTTGATCTTAGCAGAGTCATTTAATTTTTTCATGAAGACATGATGCTAATGAACATAAAAATGAAAGCTGTGCTTGCTGCATGTTTCACAGAAATGAGATGAAATAATGGATGTGAAAGTGTCTTGGAAAATATGTAAAATGTACAATGCAAATGCTAGAAAATTCATAAGCCTATTTATAACATTCAAAGGGAAAAAAGAAAGTGGCAGCGTACTTAGATTCTTCACATTTGCTTGCTCATGTCTTATTCTCAAAACTCGAATGTGGTTCGTTTATGCCTCAGCTCATCCATCATTTCCATGAACAAAAAAGTTGAAATGACTTGAGGTGATACAAAGATGAGTTATACTTTATTTCCTTCTATTTTACCAATTTTCAAAAATGAGCATAGGCCTTTGTCTTTTAAAAATGAAAGTACTATAAAACTTATTTATTTACAAACAACATCCTCTGATGGACCCCAGTTGCCTAGAGAGAAAAGCTTAAATTCCTTAACATTGTACCATCCAGGCCTTTGACTTTCTTGTGTTACAGAATAGAGAGTTTGGCACCAGCAGAACCAAATACTAAACACCAAGAATTGCAGTGGAGAAATGTTGACTATTTTATTGATGAATGGTACCATCCAGGAGAATGGGAAGCTAATGCTCAAAAGCCTGAACTCTCTGATGGTGTGCAGGTTACAGATTATGTACAACAACATCACAAGACACCATGGATTAGGGTTTCTGGGTTGTACTGAAAGATGATTGGTTGGAGGTGAGGTAAGGTTATTAATAATTTCTTCAGGTGTGGAGGACAGTTCTGAGGTCTTTTCTGGTGTCCATTAGTCCCATCTCAAGGGAAAGTAGTCAGGGGGTCGTTCCACCTTTAGGGACAGAAACAGAAGCATGACTTAGGTGTAGATGTTATCTTTAGCCTGCCAGAGGTTCATGGAGAGAGAGAGAGAGAGAGAGAGAGAGAGAGAGAGAGAGAGAGAGAGAGAGAGAGAGGTCACAGGGTTTGAGAGAGACTAATGGTCACAGGGTTTGAACCTCTGGCAGACTAAAGATCTCCATGGGAGATGGGAAAGGCTCCATCTCCCATCTCCCATCTCCATGGGAGGCTCCTATCTCTGGCAGGCTAAAGATAACATCTACACCTAAGTTATGCTTCTGTTTCTGTCCCTAAAGGTGGAACGACCCCCTGACTACTTTCCCTTGAGATGGGACTAATGGACACCAGAAAAGATCTCAGAACTGTCCTCCACACCTGAAGAAATTATTAATAACCTTACCTCACCTCCAACCAATCATCTTTCAGTACAACCCAGAAACCCTAATCCATGGTGTCTTGTGATGTTGTGGTACATAATCTGTAACCTGCACACCATCAGAGAGTTCAGGCTTTTGAGCATTAGCTTCCCATTCTCCTGGATGATACCATTCATCAATAACATAGTCAGTATTTCTCCACTGCAATTCTTGGTGTTTAGTGTTTGGCTCTGCTGGTGCCAAACTCTCTATTCTGTAACACAAGAAGGTCAAAGGCCTGGATGGTACAATGTTAAGGAATTGAAGCTTTTCTCTCTAGGCAACTGGGGTCCATCAGAGGATGCTGTTTGTAAATTAACAAGTTTATATATATAAACAAGTTTTATGTATATATGGGGAGAGAGAGAGAGAGAGAGAGAGAGAGAGAGAGAGGATTTCTAGCGCTAGGATTTAAAAGTAAATTTAATCAAAATCATAAGGACCCCTGATTACACTGAGCCCAATTTTTCTTTATCAATTTTGTCTCCTCTTATTCTTTTACATGTACTTGCTCTCTAAAAAAAATTGGTTCTACTCTAATGTCTTTCAAAACAATTTTTACCTTTCCATTTTTGCTTATACTATTTTGTCTTCATTGAGTGCCATTTTACTGTTTCTGCCTTTTAGCATCCTGTTCTTCAAGATTTAGATTGAATTGTAATATTTTCATATCCTTCTCTGATATCATCAGTAACATTTTCTCTCACTGTCCACATGGAACTCATACTTTGCTGTGTTGCATGTGTTTTCTTATATGTAAGCTGCATTCTTGCTTGCATTTGGATCCATCTCTGTGCCTAGATGTGGGCCTTGCTCCTAGAACTTATTTTCTAAATGTTTATTCAGTTGAAAAAACTACAATAACATAAATGACTGAATGACACTTGTCCCTTGGTGGTTTTACCCCAAAGCACACACAGCTATTCCTTCAGGGTAGCATAATTTAGAAGAGTGAACGCACCGGACATTAGCCTGATAGTTTTTAAGCCTTTAAAAGCCAAGAAAATCTAATAATGAATGCATCAGAAATGTATGTTTTTTGTTTCATTATTTCTCTGTTCTAGGTATTACTGATTAACATTTAATCACCATAATAATTAGGTCCCCTGTGGGCTACTTCACATCTTTAAACTATACCCGTAAGGTGAGCTGAAAATATACCCCTTAATGACAAAGTCTAATGAAATACTTTAAATGCAGGAATCTGTTATTGCTCCCATTTCTGAAAAAATAGTTTAAAACACATCAACATGGGTAAACAGCATTATATTTGCCAGAAAAAGATGTTTCACTTACTGTAGTATATGATTGTGTGTTGCGTGTATAAGAAGATACACCTGAATAATACTAGCTCATCTTACAAAAATGATGTGAGATATAGCTAATACGGAAAACTATGATGTGTCTTGATATTGTAAAATAATCATATTAATCAAATTAGAAATAGCCCAACAATAGCCATTAGCTACATATTATACAAAATGAAAGAAGAAAATGGGATGCTATGTATATAAAACATAATGGCAGAGCAGGTTATTATGTAAGTATGAAGAAGAAGTGTCAATAAATGTTTTGCAAGAATATAAGCTGTCACGCTACTCTTTCTGTCTGTGTTTTCCATGGGATATGCCAAAAGTGAGCATCACAGTCATCATTGGTGGCTCAGAAAAGTCGCTGCCTTTCTCACCTCATTTCACAGTATATTTTCTTAATATATGTCACAACTAAAATATAAAAAAATAAGATAATTACAATCCATTTAGGATAGTTGGGAGCTAAGCTATTTTCTTATTAAAATGTACACTGCACATGTAAATGAATGTCACAAAATCGCCTCGAGTGCTAAATGTGAAATTTCTGTTAGTTATTCCAAACTGTCAGTTTACACAGTCTGTGTCTTTGCCTTTTAGAAAATTTACTTCCTGTGTCCTTATCCTGGTAATTTAGGTAATAAAACAGTTCTCAATGTAATAAAACAGCTATGCTGAATTCCTTAAAAATATCATGCAGCTCTTTTCCTGTGACATACCTTTGTAAATAGTGTGTGCATATCTATTCACTTATTATTCTCATATAACCCGTAAAATGCAAATCCTTCCCTAGTCAAAATTTCTCTTTAAACTTTTCTTCTCGTTATTGAATTAGATGGCACAGAAAAACAGTCTCACAGACAGCCTGATCTGAACCGACAATTATTTTAATATAATGTTAAAAATATATACATATAAAATTAATATCAATTTTTATGCTTATTTTTCTTATAAATTAAAATTTTAATGTTTGCAAATTAAATGCTAACACAACTTCAAAGTCAATGAAATCCAAATAAATTACCTTAATTTGCTGGGATGATATTATTTTGTAGGAACTCAATACAGTTAGCAATGTAAATAAGGTGCTAAGTGCTGAGACTTGCATTTTACCCTATTGCCAAATCCAACGTCATGAAGATATGTCCCTGTGTTTCCTCTAAGAGTTTATAGTTTTAACTCTTAGATTTTTATACTATTTTATTATTCACATACATTACTATTATTAATATAAGCTAATTATTAATTATATTTTTATATTATTTAAATCTTTTAATTTTAATTCTTATATTCTGTATATCTATTTTGAGTTAATTTTTTAATGTGGTGTGAAGTAGAGGTACAACTTTATTCTTTTGCATGTGGATATCCAGTTGCTCCATAGCTATTTGTTTGAGAGGCTGTTCTTTCTTCATTGAATGATCTTCCATCCTTGTTGAAATCAAGTGGCCAAAGATGTATGGTTTTATCTGTGCTCATTTAATTTATATATATATAAATATCTTTATGCCAGTAACACAATTTTGGTTATTGTCATTGTGTTAATAATCTTGAAATTGGGAAGCATGAATATTCCAACTTTGTTCTTATTTTTCAATATTGTTTTGGCTACTTAGAACTCTTTGAAATTTCATTCCTTCAGATTTTTATTAGTTCACTGTTTTTTTAAAAACTATTTATTTATTTATTTATTTATTTATTTATTTATTTATTTATTAAGTGTGTTTATCCAGGACCCATCAGCTCCACAACAAATGATTGTTTCAATCTAGCTGTGGAGGGCACAGCTCACAGTGACCTATGTAGGGATCTAACAAGCAACCTTGTTGTTAAGAGCACCGTGCTCTAACCAACTGAGCCAACCGGCTGCCTCTATTAGTTCACTTTTAATGAAAGACAGAGGAGTGGGAACTAGGGATGGAAAGGGAATTCAGAGAAAACAAAGACTGCAGGAAACAGAAGAAAAATTCCAAAATACTGTATTGAATATTCATAAAGAAGAATAAATATTGCAACTATAAAACAAGAGTAGTTTGGTATAAAAAAAGGAATATTCTGAGAACAAAGAGCCCTTAGAAATTAAAAATAGAGAACTGAATACAAAAAATCAGTAGATTGTAAGATAAAGTTGAGTATATCAACTAGAGTGAAATAAAAGGACACAGTGATGGAAAATCAAAAGATAATAAAGTGAGAGGACCAATCTGGAAATCCAGATCTTCCAAATGAGACTTCTATGATGGGAGAACCAAGGGTAGGGGAGAAATGTATTAGCAAATGATGCCATGAGATTTCCCAGAGCACAACAACATGATTTTAGAGATTGAAAAGTTCTGCCAAAACCCTACCGCAATGAATTAAAAGACCACATCAAAGCAAACTTTTTGAAATATTAGAATAGGAGTGACAAAGAAAAGATCCTAAAAGTTTCCAAAGGATTGGAAATCAGCAGTGGTTGAAAATTAG
Source organism: Rhinolophus sinicus (assembly GCF_036562045.2). Classification (NCBI taxonomy): domain Eukaryota; kingdom Metazoa; phylum Chordata; class Mammalia; order Chiroptera; family Rhinolophidae; genus Rhinolophus; species Rhinolophus sinicus. The sequence goes on along the minus strand of NC_133751.1, from coordinate 174,982,788 downwards.
AATATGACTGGACTTCATAAAACACACACACATACACACACACACACATGCACAGCTGGAAGCTAGAAGACAAAGATGGAAATGCTATAAAATATCTGGGCAAAAATTATTTTCAACCTAGAAATCTATATTCCCCTAAGGTCTCAAGTAAGTATGACTGTGGAATAGAGATGGATGACCTGATATTTTTGACAGTGCTTAGTGATGTCTGATATCCAACAAATTTCAGTCCTGGTGTAATTCCAGGAGTAGAGCATATCTCCAGCCTAGCTTGGAACACATATGGTCCCCCTAGCCAAGGCAGTCAGGATGCTATGGCTAGAAGAAAGGAAAATGAGTGCCAGGTGAACAAAAATAGTAGATGTCATTAAAAATAAGTCAGATTTTAATACGTAAACCAATGGTGGGTATGTTACTTCCAGACATAGGGAATTATATGTATGAAGGAGAATGAGAACAGAATGTTTGTGATATATGGAGTAGTCCATTATTTTGAAGTATAAAGTACAAGTATATACGTAGTGGAAGATAAAGTAAGAAAATGTAGGATGTTGAATTCAGAGAACAAAACATTGTTTTGATTAGTGTTGGCGGAGTTCATTCACAGGATGTCACTGCCAATTGACCAGAGAGCTGTATCTGGGCAATCTGAGGCTCCTCAGCCCTTCCTCTGTCCTTGGAATGTATGTTCCTCCCACCATTTGCACACTAGGAGCGGTTTCAAGGACATAACCTTGAGAGAGGAAGGTATTGTGGAGACCATCCGGATTGAATACATGACTGAACCCCATGGATTCGGTAAAAAATCCTCTACATAAACTTTTAAGATTCTGGTGAGCAGGTGTGGAGATCTACTCATCCTGCTGCCTCCCAAGACAAGTCCCTTATGTAAGTCCCCTTGCTTATTAAACTTGCCATCCACCAGTCTGGAGTGGTCTGCCACTTTCTTTAGTCTCTCTTTGCCCTCCTTGAACCAGAGCCAGTTTTGAATTTCACCAAGGGGTATTCCCAAGGTTTTGAACCAAAAATTAGTGAGGCATTTTTTTTTTTTTTTTTAAGCAAAGCAGTGATATGTTCAGAAAGCAACAGTGTGATTATTTCAGGGAGGAAATGGAAACCAGAAACCAACTTGGAGAGTATTCCGAGAGTCAGGAATCAGGTGAAAGATCTTAACTTAGGGTGTTAACAACCAAAAGGAAAAAGAAAAAGGAAGATACATATTTTTATTTTGGAATCTATAGGGTGGATTGACAGTCTGGTTGAAAGAAGAGGAGGAATTAAACCTGAAACCTATTTTAGAGCATAGCATGTAAGTTTGAATATTGAGTTAGTGGCTTAATGGCTTCTAAAGTACTTTTTAACCCTATCATTTTCAAACCTTATGTTTGCCGGGTCTACCAGTGGATATCTTAGTTTAGCTCTGGAGTTTTCCCTGGGAAATAGTCCTTTCTCAGTTTTCTACTGCTTTCATGGTTACTGAACTATTTATTGTCTCAGTATTTAAGTATGATTTTTAAATGTGCTAGTATTATATGAATGATTTTTCTTGTTTATTTGTTTGGTTAAGCTTCTCTGACTGATTAACAAAGTATCTACATTTTATCCTTGGCTAAAGTAAAGACAATGCTTTGCATACAATCATAAAGGTTGTATATCAAGTTTAAATGCATACAATAGTGTTTTTATTAAAGCCACATTGTGATATTCTTTAAACTAGAGGCTGGGTATTTTATTTTGTATGGTTATGGAGTGGAATTTGTCTTAAGTGAGCATTTTGTGCCATGGTTTTGAATTTTTAAGAAGCATTCTCTAATATACATAAGTGTGATATACACCATTTGATTGCAGAAATATATGACTGAGAACACTATAAATTAATATATTTCATTTAATCTAATAAAGAAATGCATTTACTCTTGAGGATATATTTGGACCCAAACTATATATAGCATTTATGCTAACTATTAATTCCAAAGGACAGAGTTTGATGTCACAATGAAGGCAGATTAATCGTATATTCCCAAATATCTTTTAGGACCATCTGAGAGTCTAAAACTGAGGACTAATGTTTGTCTTCCCCTTTTCAGGTGCAGAGATGTCAGGGCTGGTAATATTAACTGTTTCATTAAGTCACTTAACCTCCTGGACCACTTTTGTTATCTGTGAAACAGTGGTAAAAGTGCCTATGATTCATGAAGTCAAAGCGAAGAAACTTCTGAGTCATGAGATAGTATTCATTATAGTCACAATTAGACTTAAACAATTTTTGAGGCAAAATCCTCAGTCACAACAGCATTCTGCTGTAAAACTAGAAGTCTATGTTCAAAAAATATTTAGCAAAATATTACTATTGGCATTTGTTTTTTTCAGGAAAAGCAAAAGCAAATGAAGAAAAATTCTCCTGAATTCAGCCAGCCGCTTGTGATATGGGTTTTTAGAGTAGTCTGTTCATATTTCTTAGTTACATATCAAGGGCAAGCTTTCCAAGGAAGTGCAAAAAACGAAAGCAGTTGATACATCAGAGTTTAGCCAAGTCTTTGGTGCAGTATTTCTTTGAGGTTTATGGAAGCTATTTCATCTCAGTATTTTTTGTTTCTCTAATTCTAAATTGAGTTAGATTTAGTTTATGTTGTTGTTCTACCTACTCTTAATTCAGTACGAAGCAGGGGGCAGTGAAAGTTGTGGTTTAGGGAAAATTCTCTGGAACAGACTCTGGGTTCAAATCACAGCTTGCCGCCTACTAGCTCCTCCCTCTGGACAAGAGACTACCTCTCTGTACTTCGTTTCCTCACTTATGTGATGGATATTATCTACCTCATGGCTTTGTTGTGAAAAGTAAATATAAAGACTTAATACAGTGCTTAGTAAAATAGTAAGCAGCGCATGAAAGTTTGCACATGAAAATTTAGATGTCCAGAAATGTACGTCGAAAAATTAAGCATTAATTTGCTAATTTCCTGGAAGTTTTACCCTAGCATAATTAATGAAAATAACCAGGCAATGGGAGTGCTCTAAATTTGTTATCTAATTTAATTCTCAAATCAATTCTATGATATTGATATTGTATCTTTATCACACAAATAAATAACTGAAAATTGGAGAGACACTACATACTTGCCCAAATGCACTAAGTTAAGTGGTGAGATTGTTACTGTGGACTCAAAGTTTGCAGCAGGAGTTGGCGCCAAGCCCAGAGACCAGTGAGTTAGTGCTCTCAAAAACCTGGCTCCCAATGGCCTCTAATAGCTAGGTTAAATAAGGGAAAAATCATTAATTATGGTTACTATGAAAATTGGGGTCCTGGGCTCTACTGATTGGTGGGGCTTAGGCAGGGCACAATTGATCATGGCTTCAGGCCCTGGCGTCAGTCACAGCTTCATTGTTTGGTCCAGTTTCCATGCTGTCCATGGGGCCATTCTGCTTTCAAGAGTCTGGAGCTGAAACATAACTGAGGCCAACGTGTTATCTTTGACTAAAACCTTATTCTAGTTTGAGGTTTGGTTACTGTATCTCGGTCATGGTCGATAGACCTGAAGCTTTTTTCCTAAGTGGGTTTGGAGATGACCAGAAACTAATGTCTTAAGGGCTTAATGATTAAAAGGACCCGACATACAGTATAATAAGTGCAGGTAGGAGGGTCTGGGGGAAGGAATACAAGTGAGTCATAGTTCTGTCAGGCTAAATAAAGCGAGCTTGGATTAAAGCAGAATGCATGCTAAAGAAATAAAGTTCATGTGTGATTACAAGTTTGGGCTTCAAATGCATTTACTCCTAAAGATCTGGAAATTAAGCATTTTGCTGTATAACTTCCAAAGCTAAGAAAAAGTACTAGGGGAAAGTGAGATACCATGGAGGTTCTGCAGGAAGGTGATGGGTAAAATGGGTTAGCAAATGACAGGAACATTTGCGTGCTATTTCTCTGAGTGTGAGGCTGCAGTCTTGGCCTCTTGAATCTCTTTCTTCAAGAGCTTCCAGAGATAACAATACTTCAAATAGGAGAGGGTTATGAAAATACATTTCTGAGCACATCATAATTAGCAAAACACTTAATTTTCATCTTCAGATATGAAAAATCAAACTGTCAAGTAATCCTCCTACATCTGTTGGCTGCTAATAAATAATGAACAAGTTCATTTTTACTTTGCTGGGAAGTACTTTTTCTTCAGAAAATGGATTGCATGTTACTTGAAAAATAGTTTCTATCAGATTTTATCCATCTTGATGTTACCATTTGAATTCCATCACTTGGCTACACCTTCCAGATCATGAGAAGACTTTAAAACAGTGAAAGGGACTTCTATACTAGGAAGAATTAATGAGCTGCCTTTATCACCTTCAGCCGGGAACTAAATTAGACTCACACTAATGATCATTTGTATTCTAGTAAAAGTCTAAATGCTTACCTAAGTGTACTTGTTACTCAGAAATATGGCAGATTGAAAAAATGAAATTCACACATTTGCTTGGCACAAAGACGCAATTATGGAGGATCATTCCAAACTCCTTTCTTCCCTTTAAATTTTATTCTATTTTTTCTTGAATTATAGCCACCAATTTAGTTTTTTATTGATGCGTCAAGAATATTGTTTTATCTAATTTTTTTCTTTTCATTATAAGGAATAGGCTCTGATATATGCAATCTGTAGGGAGTGGGAAGAAGTAGAAGAGATTGGACAAGATAGTAAAACTGGGCAAAGAACGGTAACTGGTGATTAGGAGGTTGCCCTGAGTTAATTCATTTTGTAAATGGCTTTTGGACACCAACAAAGTGCCAGGTACAGTGGTAGGTACTAGGGAGTCAAGAATGAAAATATGGTTCCTGTCCTGTGGATTTCTCATAATCCAGCAATGAACAACCCAGTTGTAAATAACTTAGAAAGTAAAATGGTAAGTGCTTTAATGGGGGAGAAGGGTTGAAAAGGACAAGAATATTTGCCATGTGTTACTTAGAGCTGATCATTGTGTTAGGTCCTAATATATGTTATTTAATTCATGAAGTTAGGGTTATCTCTATTGTACAGTTGAGGAAGTTAGTTCAGTGTCGCACAGCTAGTGATTCTAGCTGTCATGAGAACTCAAATTTCTCAACTTCAAAAGCATTTGCTTTTTATCCTATAGCAGTGTTTACAAAAATTGTCTGATCACAGCAAATCAAATGAGAAATTTCTTAAAGAACAAATTATATAGCCTCAACACCAGAGGTACTGAATCCTATACTCCAGGGCAGGGCTAGAAAATGCATATTTTTAACAAACATCTCTCAAGTTCTTTTTTTCAATCAAGAATATTTTAGAAGCTCTGATTATCAGCCTGCTTAATTCTACGCTTATCATGAAGGATAAACAGATCACATCTGAGTGGAGGAGGGAGGAATGCACATAAGTGCTTTGGAAGGAAAATGTTTTTTATGTTTGTTTGACCTTGATAGTTGAATAGTAATTTGCTACCTGATGAGGGGTAAACTTTTGGTAATGACTTTATTCTGAGATGTATTTTACGTCTTGCTGTTGGTAAAGATCAAATAGATTTCCTGTTTTCCTGGGTTAACTTATCTCTAATTTATCATGATATGCTATAGATAGATAGGTAGACAGACATATACACACGTATATATCCACCATAATTTCTCATAATTAGCAGTGTATACATAGATAGGTAGACATAGATAGACATAAATGCATATTTTTTAAAGCCATATGAAACAACACATGTAGATGAATCTACTTTAATAAAGAACTAAAGAATTAAATATTTCTTTTCAGTAGCAAATTTCACAAATGCATTGATTTATTAATAGAATTTTATTCATTATTTTTTAAATTAAAAAATGTAATAAATGATTTTATAGTAAGTTTGAACACTGAGTATTTATCTATATTCTATTTACCGTGTTTCCTTGAAAGTAAGACCTAACTGGAAAATAAGCCCTAGCATGATTTTTCAGGATGCTATCCCCTGAATATAAGCCCTAATGCATCTTTGGAGCAAAAATTAATATAAGACCTGGTCTTATTTTGGGGGAAACACAGTATATTCCTATGTATCTATCTAAATATATTCCCACCAGTTTAACGTAACAGTTAAATTTGAAGTATTTCCTCTTATTGATCCTTTTATGTATACATTTACGTTTAAATGCTTTTTTGATGTCCTGCTGTTAAAAATGATCATTTTTGTCTTTGTCAACTAATAAATATACAATAAAAGCAATAAAATAATACCAGTATGCTTACAATGAGACACAGCATTCCTTTTTAACCATTCCCCACGTCATAAGGCCCGATTCTCCGAGGCAACTACTTTCAGATCTTTTAACTGCTTGTTTAGATGCTTACCTTAATATTTCTAAATAATATACTTGTAAGACTGTTGTGGATGCTTTGTTATGCTGTGCAGATCCCCCTTCCTAAATAAAGGACTTATTACTCAGAGGTTGGGCATGACACTGGCAGACAGCCCTTAGTCACTAGCCTCTTCCAGGAATTGCCTCAGTGAAGAGTGACACCTCCCCTAAAATCATGCCCCTTACTTGCTTAGTCTTGGTCCACTAATTAATCTATGGGTGGGTCAGGGGGATGAATGAATATAAAGGCCTCACTATCGTCTCTTCTTTCACTACCTCAGGACTAGCAAAACTGTCACCTTAACTCCAGACTTCTCTAAATGGTCATTCCATCTTCCGAGCAGGGTTAGTTGAGATGTTCAATTCAAAGTACATTGCTGTTTAATTTTTCATCTTGCTCAATCCTTTTCTCTTTCCTTCCCTTCCATATGTGTTGAACCCAAGAGAACTTTTTAATAAGCTACAAGCTAGTTTCCATCTCATGGTTGGCTTCTCAGGGAACTCAACCTACATCACTGGTATTTATTTATTTCTATATTTCAGATATTATGTATTGACTTGTGGCTATGATTCAGAAACATTTAACTCTTACACCAGAGAACCTGCCTACCCCATGTTCCTAATTCCTTTTCCTCTCCCCAAATTTCTATGTCAGGACTCTTAATTAAATCAAGGGTATGGTACATAGTATGGCAACTAGGAAAATACTGCTCAGTTTATTCAAGTAGTATATTACCATTATTTTTATACACATTTTAGTTTGTCTAAGAGTTAATAATTTGCTAATTTTTAAAATTTATTTTTCTAATTCTTCTGAAGTAAACCCAGAGATTTGTAATCATTCAATGCTACTTTGTATAAGGGCAAATGCATCACATGATTTATCTTTTCTTCCCAGAATGCTTTCAGCCAAGAACACCCTACTGCTTAGAGCAATTCTTTGCTGTCTAGGTCTGTTGTATTTTTGTCATTTTGGAGCTTGTCTTCATCATCTTCTATATTTACAGTATCCCATGTCTCCCTTTTTAATTATTTACATATTCAGTTTTTTTGAGCATATCCTTCAGTAGATGTCCTAAGAATGAGCAAAAAGGAGCTAATTTATTTACCTAACCCTTTAGTATCTTCTCTTTATTCTTTGTGCTCTGCATTTCCATGATTATAAATCCTGCTCTAAGTTAATTTTTTAAACACTTATTATATAAGAATTGACCCAGGAGATATTTTTCCTTTTCCTATTGCTTTCTTACACAGTTTCCTGCTTTTTACTTTATGTCTTATTAGATGACAAGTAAATAATTGGTAATTTGATTTATAAATCTAGTTAATTATATATTGGGCTTTTAATATACATCCTTTAACTTAGTAATTTTTTCCCTCTTTTTTTTTCAGTTTTTTTTGTTTTCTTTTTTTAGAAATTTTCCTCTCTTCCAAAGTTGCCATTAATTTTAAAATTTCAATTGCCATAATTTTAGTTTACAAATTCTTTATTTTTTTTAATTTCTCTTTTTGTATACCTAATTGCTCTTGTTTAATAAACGTAATTCTTGTTTCCTCAAAAATATTAATTGTAGTTTCTTATTAAGTTTTATTCTGTTCCCTGCATTTTCTCATCTCCTCTTATTTCTGTGTTTTTTATCTCTACTTGCTCATGGCATTTCTTCCTTACCTAGTGATTTCTTTGTTGTTCGCTTAAATTTAAAAATGAGATAAAAAAACAAACAAACAAAAAAAAAACTGCGTGCAATTTTGTGTGCATGGCAGAGCTTATCTGCTGTTGGGTTTCATTTTATGATTATGTGATGAAGCCAGCATTTTAGTGTGGAAATATTAAGCTCTTGGCATATTGTGGTTTGTGCTTTTTCCAAAGAATGTTGTGATCTCTAGCCTGGGGGTAAAAGAAGATGGTTATGTATATTTAACTGACAATATTCTGAGACCATGATCTTGGAGTCTATTATTTCTTATTTGCTAATGTTTCATTTGGAGTTTTTTCCCTATTTATATGCATGGCAAAAATTATTCGGTAATTTTTCTTTATTCTAATGCTCATTTCAAGTTGGATGTTAAAGTTATTCTGAATTCATAGAATGACTTATAATAATTGTTTTTCTTTTTTATTTTTTGGAATATTTTATATTAAATTGGTATTTTTACTCCAGTTGTTTAAAAAATTCACCTGAAACTATCTAGGCCTGAAGCGATTCTGTGGAAGAATTAATTACATATTTGATTCCCTTAATAGATATAAAACTATTCAGATTTCCCATTTTTTTCCTTGTGTCAGTTTTGGTAGGTTTTATTTTTTCAAAATTTGGGCAGTTCATCTAGATTCTTTAATTTTTGGTATAAGTCCTTCGAAACTGTTATTGTGACTTTTTCACTGTTTCTTGGCTTTATAATAATGTTGTTTTTTCCATTCCTGATATTCCTGCTTTTTCATCCCTTTTTCAGTTGTACTAGATCGTTTATCAAAATTGTTAGTCTTTTCAAAGAACCAACTTTTGGATTTTTATTTTCCTATGTTTTTGTTTCCTATTTGTAAATTCTGTTTTTAACTTCATTGTTTGTCTCAACTTTCCTTGCATCTACTCTTTGAAATGGATGCATATTTTGTATGTTTTCATACTAGATAATCTACTCCATTTTGGAAATTAAATGATGCAGTTTAAATACTGAACTCATCAAAGAAGAGATAAAGTGAAAATTAAAGAATAGTTTGAACTGAAAAAATTAGAGTTACTTTAATTTTTTACTGAAGTTACTAAAAAAAAAAAAGAGAGTTAATTTCACTTTTGATTTGGTTTTCAAAACTCTTAAGAGTTTGATAGTCTTAGCCTAAGAACTGAACATGCCATATAAACTGTAAAATAATCTTAAAAATCTATTAGAGTTGGAAACCCAAAGAAATCTAACTGAATACAATTCCAGAAAATGGTAGGGACTACATAGAAAAGAAGAAATTCATACTGTTCCCATTCCAAGTGGAATGATGAATGGAGAAAAACATGTCATAGACAGGATGAAAGGGAAACCAGCCAAATTTTAAAAGACTTTTTAAAGGTCACACATAGGCTGTGTGACAGATTAGAATTATGGGGAGCTCTAGAACAAATCTACGCCTACCTTCCCACTCTCCCCCATGAATTCTCTCAATGGCTTGAAGGTAATATACCAAAGTCTTGGAACATAGCAGATGATTGAGATATCCATTCTCAACCATGCAGAGACAGTTTGAAATCTGAAGTAGCTTTCCTCTGAAGGTGGGGGCACAGTAGGAATGTTGAGAGAAATTCATCCAAGGAACACTGGACTCTTTGAAGGCATGTCAAGAGAGCTGAGAGATATCCATGTGAAGTAGTCCAGAATTTCAGCTCAAAAAAGATTAAAATGAGAAAGGAGAAATGAAATAAACTCCCGTTGAGGTGGTCTGGGTCTTCCATGTTTCCAAGGCTAGATGCTGGACAGCAGAACAGAGAGAGATCTCTCAAGATGCAGAAAACTGGGTCAGAATATAGAGCAAAGATAACAACACTCATACCAAAGGTTGGAAGACAGACTATAACGGAAATAGATACCATAAGCTAGTGGCTTAAATGTAAAGCAACAACAGATCTCTTCAATCTCAACAGTGTTTAGACCACACCCCACGCCCCCACCCCACACACACTGACGAGAAAATACTGGTCTATCCTTCAAAATATTTGAAGACAGACAAACAAAATGAAAGAGATTACCCTGTAATTTTCCTTTCTTTTAATATCCTTGTCAGGTTTTGGTGTCAACATAGTGTTTTCAATTCTTGAAATTTGATGAGACTTCCTTTATGGCCTAGCACAATGTCAGATTTTACAAATATTCCATGAGTACCTAAAAGGAATATATATTCTGCAGTGTTATTTTAGTGTTCTATAGTCTATTTTATTGTGTTACTAAAATCTTCTATATTTCTCCTGATATTTTGTTTGCTACTTCTAGCAGTTACTGAGAGCAATGAGTTAAGGTCTCCTAACATGGTTGCTTTTTCCATTTCTCCTTGTATTTTTGTCAATATTGGATTCATATATTTTGAGATAACATTATAAAGTGCAGACAGATTTGGAATTGTTTTATTCCTTGCAACTGACAACTTTATCATTATAAAATATCCTTTTAATCTTAATAGCACTTCCTATTTTGTTTGACCTTAGTATAAGGACACCAGCTATTATCTGCTTAGTATTTGTATGGTGTATCGTTTTCCGTTATCTTATTTTCAGCCTTTCTCTATTCTTATATTTAAAGTGTTTCTTCTGTAAGGAGCATATATTTGAGTTTACATTAGCCATTTTACTGTTTATTTTCTGTTCACTCCATGAGTACATTTTTTCCCTTTCTTTTTGCCTTCATTTGAATTAATCTAATATTTTCTATGATTTCATTTACCCTCTATTAGCTTGTAGGTTATAACTTCCTTTAATATCTCTCTCAACCTGCACAATCTGGATGTGGATGAGAAATTTAAGAGACATGTAGCAGTGTTTCAGGTATTGGTCAGGCATCTCAACTTGGAATATCATTATTGATAGTACCTTGGCTCCTTAGGAGAAATGCCAAATTTAATATCATTTGCAATAGGATTTGACAGCACACTTTGCATTTTAAGGCAACAAAATTTTTGTGTCAAATTACTTAGAAAATAGGGAGGGAAGTGAGCTAGTACATTTTCGTGAAGCTTCATTGTATTGCAAGAATAATATGTAGATCTACATGTAATTGTTTATGTTGTATGAACTGTGGGGTTGTTGATGAAAATGGGGAGAGGTGGCTAAATTCTCCTGCCCTTAGCTGACTCCTTAATACCATCACTAGGTTGTTGTTCAGAGTTAACAGCAATTTGCTTGTTGTGTTGAAAATAAAGATACTGCTATTTTTCAAAAAAAAAAAAAAAGTGCGTGTTTTTTGTGAGTTTCAAGTGAGGGAAGAAGAGTTGAAATGATTTTAGTTCACATTCCTTAATTGGAAGTTAAAAAAATTTAAGGGTAACCATTAATTGACAGTGACTAGCAGAGGCTCTGAGGGAAAGTGTGGCAAGATTGGGACTATCTTTGTTTTAACTTCTTGACTGTGTCTATGCCCATTACAGCAGAATGTTTCTTTTTGGGAATTTTACGGCTAAACTTATCAGCCTACTTTATTTGTGCAGTTGAATAATTGTATCTATTGATTTGGATCTGTGATGATGGTGATTGATGATGGTGATATGATAGTTAAAAAAAAATGCTTATTGAGCAGCTGTAGTGTGCCAGACATCTCTCTAGAGACGTGAGCTACATCAGTGACTCTATAGTGACTACATTTTGACAGACAAAAATTTCTGACTTCATGTAACTTACATCTTGTATGTGTGGAGGTTTGTTAAAAATTAAAGAAACAACTAACACTTGTTGAACATTTGTTAGATGAAAGGCACTCTTTTAAATAATCTACTCATATTAACTTATTTAACTACCACACCAATCCCATGCAGGGAATACAACCTTATATAGAGGAAAGCTGAAGTACACAAGCGTTAAGTAATTTGGCCAAACTCATCCATTTAGTAAGTAGTGGAATCAGTTCAAACTTAGGTAGGGTAGTTTCAGAGCCTCACTCTTAAACCCTACGGTATGACCATGATAATATGTAAGTTGATTTTGATGATGGTTTTGAAAAACAGCCATGGCTGCAAGTTAAGTCTACATATAAAACCATTCTGTGGTCTTTGCATGACTTGGAATTTTCTCCTTCATTGAGCTAAGAAATTGATAATGATATTGAAGATCTAACTTCAAACATATAGTGTTTGAATATATTATTCAACATTTGAACATATTATTATTTGAACATATTATTTTTACTGTAACAGATTAAAGATATTTGAATGCTTTTCTGGTAATTTTTTAGAATTTTAAAAACCATCCTGTGGAATATTTTTCAAGAATGAAGATATTTTAGTAGATTTGTAGTTACAACTTTTTAAAGGAGACTTTAATTTTTAGAACAGTTTCAGCTTTATACAGAAATTGAGAGGATAGTATAGAGAGTTCCCATATACCTTTACACACTGTTTCCCTTGTTATCAATATCTTAAATTACTATAGTACATTTGTTACAATTAATGAATCAATATTAATACATTCTTATTAACTGAAAACCATAGTTTATTTTAATTTTGTTTTTAACCTAATTTTTTTTCTGTTCCACAATTCTGTCAACCACATTACATTTAATTATTATATCTCCTTAGGCCCCTGTTAGCTGTGAGAATTTCTCAGATTTTCCTTGTTTTTGATGGTTTTGGTAGTTTTGAAGAGTATTAGTCAGGGTACATTGAAGGTTGCCCATCTATTGGAATTTATCTTATGTTATTTCCTCATGATTAGACTGGGTTATGTGTTTTGGGGAGGAAGATCACAAATGTAAAGTGTCATATTCATCACAACATATCAACATGACTTATCAATGTTGCTGTTGACTTTGATCACCCGGCTGAAATAGTGTTTGCCAAGTTTCTCCACTATAAATTTACTCTTCCCTCCCCTTCTCTCTGTACACTTTCCATACCATATATTTTTGGAAGGAAATTACTATGTACAGTCTACACTTAAGGAGAAGGACGTTATACTCCCCCTCCTTGAAAGTGGAGTATTTGAAATTCATCTGCATAGATTTATCTTTTCTTCCTATTTATTTATTCATTAATTTATTTATGTCAGTATTGACTCGTGTATATTTATTTTATTGTTTGAGTTATATAGCTCAATACTACTTTATTTGTTGCTAAAATTGTTCTGGCTATGTTCATTGGGAGCTCTTTCATTGGCTCCTGTGGGTTTTTTGTTTGTTTGTTTGTTTGTTTTTGGCATACTCTCAGTGTGGTGTGTTTGTTTGCTTTGAGCACCTCCTTACTTTCTGGCACTACAATTTGTTTCACACTCATCTTGCATATTCCCTATCGCAGTCTAGAATTACTTCTCCAAGAAGCCTTGATTCTTTTTGTTGGAGAATGGTAGTAGAATCTAAGATTTGGATACTAGGTGTGCTTGTTTTTTCTTGGGGTGTTATTTGTTTTAGATCCTCTAAGTTGAAAGAGCAAGGAAAGAAATGTGTGTATACTGCCCACGTATGCATGTTGTGGGGACAGAGCTCCAGAGAGCAGTTTCCAGGCTCTTGGCCTCACGTGGAAAGGTGCTGGCTCAGGTAGTAGATGGCCATCAGCTGTGGCTAGTTGGCCATCAGCTGTAACCAGTGAGCCATTGGCCACGAATATAACTGCTGTGGCTACGCTAGCAGAAAATGGGGGCTAGCAAGAAGATGGTGGCTGAGCTGGCAAGCACAGATTGCAGCTGGCAAGAGGCGGAGTGAGGGTTGCGGATCGTGTGGCTCCTGTTTCCTGTGTCTCCAACCCAGCCGTCAGTGAGACTATAGTGGTATGACTCCCCTATCTATGGCTCCATGAGTGTTCCTTTTTGGCCTCACCGTGTCCTGTGTTCTTATGTGGGGAGCAGACCCAGAGACCCCGCATGACACCCTGCATGACACGTGTATATTTATATTTATACTTATATATAGTATTTATATATGTAATCATCTGTATCTGCATTAAATTAAACATGAGTTCATACTGATGTTTTCAACTCTAATGCATTGTCACATGGACCATTCTAGCCTCCTCCAATGTTTACCTCCAAATCCCCAGGCTAATAGTGAGAAACTGGCTCTTATCACATAGGAATATCGCAATCCATATAAGTAAAATTCAGGCAATCCTGAGGTCTATGCTTATTAGGAGAAAGATGGTATGTGGTGGTAATAAATCCTGGAAAATTGACACAGTGAAATTAACCTTTAATTTTCTCAATTTATAACAATCACCACAGAATGTACTGAGGTTGTTACTTGCTGAGTCTCCGGAATAGTTGAGAGGGGCAGTATCAGTGCTTTTTTGGGGTCCTGAGAGCAGAGAAGCACGACTTGAGAAGTTGCAGAGAAGCACCTGAGATTGCTGCTGAGATTCTGGCTCTGATGACTTTCTATGTAATGTAGTTGTCTTTCACTTGCATTACAGTAACTCATTTCTTTTTACTTTGATACGGTTTTCATTTAATCACATCACTGTCAGGTTATAATAACAACTACCTATTTTATTATGTGGTTTCAATCGTAACACTTCATTTTTTAAAAACATTTTCCTCATTCTCCGAGTTACTCTTTTTATACTTTTTTTCCAGTTCAGTCATAGCTTATTTTCATCTATAATCTCACTCTTCTATGCATGTAGTCATGGAAACCATCACAGAAGCTTGTGTTTTTTACAAATCGTGGTATAAATTACAGGCCATTACAATTGTTATGTTACTTTTCTGGTAAGAGTGCTGCATTTTCACCTATGAAAAGGGGTATGACTGCTATTAATTCTAAGAGGATCTGTGGTAGTTTGGTGTGGGAATAGGTCATGAATGCTGTGGTCTTCCCCTCAATCAGTGTCGTGATGAGATAAGTTATTATGGGATAGTTTCAATAGCTGCTTTTAAGTTTACTATGAATGACTCTATCCCTATTAAGATCCTTGAATCTGTTCTAATTTTCCATTAAATATTAAACCTCACAAAACTCCCTTTAGAAATATAATTCCACATAAAATATGAAACATTTACTTTTTGCTAGGCAGTGCCAGGTGTTATAGGCAATAATCTCAAAGAGTAATGGAGTAATCTCAAAGAACCCTCAGCATAACACAGAGCAGAATATAGAGTGTTAATTATTTAAGGACCAATGAAGAGAAGAGGAAAAACTCAATGTGGTTAAGACAGAATTTAATGCAGGGAACTGGTTACTCAGTTGATGGGGGAGACTAAGAAGCCAACCATGGGATAGGGAAGCAACCCACAGATCAGCAAGAACAAAAGGTACTACCAGCCCTGGACTGGAAGGACAAAAGTAAGAGGCAGTGTCACTGGAGCCCAGAGACTTGGATCATTGAGTTACTGAGTGGAAGATGGAATCATGGGTAGCCTGTCTGGCAGGTGCTAAAGCCATGGGAAGGATACAGCAGCTGTCAGAGATACCTGTGGCATAGAGGGAGAGGGCAAACCTCTGGCTTCTCTCTTCTTCCTGAGCTCCAGTCTCTCACCATTGCTTTCAACGGGACAATCCCAGCTGAGGGTCTTCTGAACAGGAGCCTGGTTAATGCAAACTACAAGGATAAATCCTCTTTAAGACACTGAGAGAGAAAAGGGCAAAAAAATGAATCTGAAGGCAATCAGACCCAGGACTGATACTGAATGCTCCTGAAGGTTCCACACAGTGATAGCTGAGATGACATTACTGCAATTTTTCTCACAGGCTAAAATTGGCTTTATTCCGTATTTGAATTGCATCGTCGCATACACTGACCAATTTCCACTTCATTGAAAGGCAGATTTTGAAAATAGATAACAACTGGCATAAAATATGGCTTGAGGATTTGGTCTCTCTTCCTTTCTGCATACATCTTCCCCATCTTTAACTCTGGTCGTTAGCTTAAAATGAAACAGAACAAGATAAAACAATGCTTCAACTACCTCCCACACCACAAAGCTTTTTTTTAAGTTGGTAAAGGTTATTTGCAATATCAAGGGCTGCTTCTGTTCAACACCAAAAGAACATTGTAAGAATACATACACACCAACAAAAATCCTGAATTGATTATGAGTAATTATATAAATGTTCATGTTTAGGCAAGTTATTTTGCATTATGTAGAACTATTTTATTTTTTTATTTAAGGACATAATAAACTATATAATATAAAGTTGTATTAATGCACATATACAGATAGCTAAGAAGAAGAGGACAGAAGCAAACAATTGGTTTAAATATTTTTAGAAAATATAATTATACACACACACATACATGAACACTCAAATATGAACACTCTACACTTAGATGATGGAACAACAAAATTTAATAGTTTTGGGAGGGCAGAGTTCCCAAATTTCCTAAAATTTGAAGAACATTTATGTTATTTTACAACAAAAATGTTATGCGCATCTGGGGTCCAGTATGATCTGTTTGATACTTTATTTATTTTTTTTACTTTTTTCTCTCCCTTTCATTCATTTTTTTCCATTTGTTCTAAATTTGGGTGTATTCCATGATTTATGTTTAGTTTTTTACTTTGTACTTACTGTTCATGGCATCCTTCAGAGATTTCATCCTCTGCAGTGGATGCCATTATCACATCTGTGCAGATATTTTTCCAAATACACATTTTTAGTTCTGAATTTACTCCTTTGTTTCTGTGCAGTGTCTCCACTTAAATGTTGCCATCTCACTGTTTGGATGTTCTTCTGTTATTTCAAACAAAACACTTCAGTATCAGTGAGGGTCCAGGCAGGAAACAGGTGGCACACTCAAAAGGCTAATTAAAGATATTTAATGAATAAACTATTTGCAGAGGTGTGGGTAAGATTAAGGGAATCAAGAAAGCATGGTGATACATCCAGGACTAGCAATATCGAGACACCTTACGACCCCTTTGCCTGAATGTCTAGGGACGAGAGTGGTTACCAGAACCTGGAGAGAACTGAAGCTGTGCAAGAAGGACTCTGAGAAATGGTGTGACCCTGGGTAGAAGAATGCAGCCTTTGATAAAACTTCAGTCCAACTTGGAAGCAAAAGGGAGAAAAAATACTTGGTTTTTATTTTCTCCCACACTCCCATTTCTTGGGCTGCTCATTGACTAAAGCTAACGGGAATCCAGAGGACAAGGGAACATAAGTGATGCAGACCAGTGTTCTCCTGGAGCGCAGACTAGGCTAGGGGTAGATAGGCACACATGAAAACAATCATCCTGAAATCTAAAACCCAACTCATTTTATTTCCCAAATCAGCTCCTTTTCAAAATTTCCTTAATTTTACTAATGTTATTCTGTTTTACTACTGAAGAAAGACAAACCAGACTTGTCAGAGACAATCTTGGTGGCAACTTCCAAGGATACCTGTCTGATTTCCTTCTGTCTAGGTCTCCAGTAATGAGGATGACATCTTGGGACTCACTGGTATTAGGGGGACACTATAGATAAGTGAATGAAACCTAGAGATAAAATATATTAGAGCATCAAATGCTGGAGAGAGTCAACAAAGTCTGAGTGTATCTGTTGCTCATTTGTTTCCTGTTCATAGGGCTATAGAGACTGGTGAGCTTATATCACATAAGAGTCAAGAAATTGAGCTGTTACAGGTGGAGGTTAACAAGACTGAGTAGAAACAAGACAAAGGGTGCCCATGAACCAAACCAGCAGTCATGATTATAGATGTGGTACAGAGCGTTAGATAAGAGAGGATATAGTAAATCTTTTCATAGGAAACAAGGCAGAAACAGAGAAAATAGGGAACAGAGAGTGAAGCAGGTTGAAGTGAAGTGATCTGAATGTAGAAACTGGTACAGTGCCTGACACATCATAGAAAGCTATTATAGGAAAACACAATTATATGTGTTCTTGATGCCATGAATGTGTGTGTGTGTTTTAATTTACCTGTACCATGAACTGAGCTTGAAAAATCCTTCCACGTCTCTCTTGGCAGCTACACACACACAACTATTCTAAAACTTTACATTCTCTTCAAACCCCCTACCCCATCCCTAATTTCAGTCTTTTTATCACGGGAGGAATTTCTCCAAACTTGACACACAAACAAAGAAAGCAGGCTCTCAATGGGGAATTTATTAAACTCTGTCTCTTTTAATCTTTTATTTATTTATTTATCTATTTATTTATCCTATTTCCCTCTGTTCTCTAGAATAAGAAGTATTCTTCCTTTACTGAACCTCTGATCTCATTTCTTAGCTTTTTTTCTGATACTTTTATCCACCAATGAATGATTTTCCTCTTTTTTATTGTCAGCCTTTTCCTTCATATTAGGTTCTTTTCATTAGCCTATAAAAATGTTCAAGTATCACCCACATTAAAAAGGATTTTGTAGACCCCAGCTCTCTTTTTAGCTCTCATTTTCTCTTCATTTTCTCTACTGCCAGTCTTCTTGAAAAGATATACTGTGTTCATTGTCACCCCAAATTTACCTCTTCATCTACCCTGATTTGACAATAGTTACTCTACTGAATGTATTCTGTCAAAAGTCATGGTTGAATTCTGCTCTGTGACTTTAACCACACCAAACTCATGGTGCTACACCCAGGGCCTTGAATGAACAAGTGTCTTACTCTCTTCTTCTTGACCTTCTTCTTTCATTAAACTACATTTTTTTTTTTTTTTTTATTTTAGTGTCAAGAATACATAAGACTTAGTTCTTCTATTACAACACTTAGGTATTTAAATATTGGACTTCTGAATGAAGAGACGATGATTTGTAGGGAAGATATAAAGTAAGGGTGAGGCTGTGGGGAATTGAAGGTACTAATGAAAAAATAGTTTACCTCATCAGCCATAGGGTTCAGGCTGGCTAGGAAAGGAAGTGAGAACAGGAGGCACTGAAAAAAAACTGAAGAAAATAGGTTATATAAGAGGGATGGGAGTGAGGGGTTGGTCTGGACGCAGTCAGAGTACATGTAGGTGATGTATTGACATAGAAGACTATGGTAACAGAGATATATTATAGGTTTACATATTTACCAGAGCAATTCTGGGTGATGATAAATTCTAGACTGTGGTCATCAAGGGATTTGGTGGAGATTAAGGTGAAGAGTTTTTGTTTGAAATGTTAAAAACATTGTTTGGGTGTTGAATGGGTAAAACATGAAGATTGACAATTCCAGGAAAGTATTAGTCTTTAGTGATGAGAGAAGCAAGAATGAGAAAAATTGAGTAATGCAGAAGCCAGCCAAAAAACACTAGTGGAGGGAAGAATTTGACAAGGTTTGAGGGATTAATAATGAACCTTCTCTATTGCCACCAACTCCCAATAATCTCTCCATTCTTAATTCCTACTTTATTTACATTTATTGCTACATAGTTCTTTTATGTAGATTACTTACACAGCCTCACTAGCTGCTGTACAGTACTCTCATTTACTGTTTCTTTCATATGTGCTTATTATTTTATCTGACAAATAGATTGCAATCTTTTATGTAGGTAGGAAATTTGCATATTATTTTTTAATGTCTAAGCATGTGCCTAGGACAGTGTCTTGATCACTGTGTTTTTCTTTAAATATTTGTTGACTAGTTTATTAAAGACCATATTTAATCCATCAGAAAATTAAAATGGTCTTGAGTAGTACTTTCTTGATTATTTAAAAATATATATTTATGACAAAATATTTACTCTGGGACACTGACCTCGCCTTTGTTTAACAAACATAAATTATTTTTATCATATAGGCTAATTAAACAAAATCTTTCTCAGGTCATTGATTAATTAGTACATATTGGTGAATTAAAATAATTTCAAAAAACAGTTTAAAATTTTACATTTATAAGTTTTATTTGAATGTTTTTTAATTTGGTAAGAAATTTTTTTTTTGTTTGTTTGTTTTGTTATGGTATCATGAAGAAACAGCTGCAAATGAATGGAGGGAGTGTTTAAGAGTATATTCTGTTTCCTCTCTGAGACAAAAGGAAGAAAAATCTGTTAGCTCAGCAGGGGAAGGTTGTTTTGCAACTTGAAAAAGCCTTTGATTTTTCTTCTTATTCATTTTTTATTTGGAAAACCGCTGAAAGGCTACACTAGCGGAAATCATAGAACCAGAGAAAGTGAAGTTTTTTATTGATAGACGAGAAACACAACCAAGTTGGAGAAGGGATATTCCAGCAGAGCAAACCATGTACACACATGGAAAATTCTGACCCCTGATTGGGCTGTCCTAGGATTCTGCACCCCAAAAGCTCTGCAATAGAAAGATCATATTGCATTTGATCCTGAACCCAGAAATCACTCAAGCTTTAAAAAACATTAAAAAAAAATCTATATGCAGTATTGTTTTTCATCCAGCATTTGAAGATATTAAAGCATAAATGAGCCCACTTCTTGGCACTAACTGCATTGCCATTTTATTTTCTAAGTGCTTTGTTTTGAGTGTGTGAAAAATAAAGACTGATTTTTAAATCCTTAGGGAGAAAATTGCTTTCAAAAGCCCATTCCATTCTTCAAGACTATTATTACAGACCAAAACATTAAAATGCCAGAGAGCTAGTGGAACAATAAAGTAAAGGTCAGTCGGCATGATACTAACTTAGTCAAAGAAAGTGCTTTCCAGGTAAAAGCATTTTTGCTTTTGCGAAAAAATGGAAATGGTAAAGAAAACAATTCATTCACATGAGGTTCATTTGATTTTCTCTGAGAAATGTATTTTAGTTTTGTGACCTGGACTAGGAAGCTGGGAGAAAAATCACTGTGAGCTGCTATTTGCATTTCACGTGTTGACTGATTGACTGACTAATAGCCACATCTTACTCTACAGGGGGGAGAATAAGGAAAAAAAGGAAAACATAAGTATGCCTCTGCGTGTGTGTATGGACATGCTCTTGCATGTCTGTGTGTTTGTAGCAATCCTTGTTAAAAGATTCAAAGGATAGTTTTGGAAAATAAGGAATGGTCTCTGTTAGTAAGAGATTATGAGATTATCTGTGTCTGAACTTTTTCTGATCTTTTTGAATTATTTAATAGTTTTAAAAAAAACTGTTTTGTTTCTAAAGCACAAAACTGCAGTTGTGATAGGTGAAACACGGTGCTGTTAAGAATTCAGACCAGGGGTTTAAAAAAAAATCCTCAAACGTATCTGATTCTATTACGATGACTAAATACTGCGTTTTAAATGAAAACATTGATAATACCTGTTCACTTATTCATGCTGCAGTTATTCATTAAGCAACTGCTGTGTGCTTGGTAATATTCTCTGTACTGAGGATAGAAATGAGAAACAAATTCTCTGTTTTCAAACTGCTTACATGAGAAGCAAATTCTCTGTTTTCAAATCGCTTACAAATTGTATTTTGTATAAGTGTTCAGAGATATCAGCAAGGTACTTTAGGGAGCAGAGTCAAAGGGCAGGAAAGACTTAACACCCTGGGATTGTGGTGGTGGCTGGAAGGCAGCTTGGGGCCAGAAAGACTAGCAGAATTGAAGTGTGGAGGAGTCTTGTAAACATGGTAAGAGATTTGGAAGTCAAAAGCATGGAATTATACAATCTTTATTATTTCCCCTTTCCAAAACCTCTTTGTCTTTGCCTCTCTCAAAGCAATGCATTTGCTTATAACACTAAACCATATGACATTTTACAAAAGAAAACTGAAATATAAAAAGATTCCAATTAAGATGTTTACAACGGAATCTGACACCATCAAAATAATACATTGCAGACATAGGCTTCAGGAAAACATTTTAAATTGGCTATTTCTTTTGGTGTCTGAGTATTGTCCACAGTTCAGTTAGTGATTCAGTGAGATGATTTGCCCTGAAATCTGTAAATTTCAAAGGGATATATAGTTGAGCTATGCTGTATCAAAACATGTAATGGCTACCATGCTTCCATGACTCACTTCCTGAAGCATGTATGTATCTGTTTCTTTAAATATAATGTTTTATTTGCATATTTTGACACTTACTGCTATACAATTTCACTTAATTAAGAACTTTATAAACCAATGTGTTATTTGTTGCTTGTCTTAGTTTTTGAGCGTCTAGCAGGAAAAACTGGATCTAGCAGACATATACCTTCTTTGTTACTTACCATTGCCCCATAAAGGTTTATGAGTTTTAAGGACTGTTTCTTTGATTGGTTCATGTTCCTGTCAGCAATATTTATGTACTGATGTGCGTGTGTGTATACATGTGTATTTTGCTTTTCACTTACGCTTATCCTCCAAGCACCATTTTGAAAAAAGTACTTTGGCAGAAACTATATTAAAAAGGTAATTAACAAAGGAACATACAAGTGACATTTCAGAACATTCCTTAAAACTGACCGAGGACTCTCAGCCTGATTCTCAAAGATGTCTAGGTAACTGTCCTTTTCTTTTCTGGTCTCATCATTTGAATGCAGAAAGATCCTCGTGGCAAAATTTGTTCTCAAAAAAAAGTGTAATGGAGGAATGTGTGCATTTCTAAGTGTCATGCATTCTCTGTTCTCAGATGTTGTGCTGTGTATATACAACCTCAAGATTTGTGAGGATCACTCAGCCCAGATGAGGTGACCCCCTTGACATACATACATGCTCAGATAGCACACAAGCATTTGGTCTCGCTACTATACAACTCTGGGGAACAGTTTAATTTTTAGAAGGCTGGCTTTTGAGTGGTCATGTAATGCATTGATCAAGTAGGATACTTTTAAGGAACAAGGGGGATACTAGTAAAATTTCTATGGGGATACCTGTGTAAAACAGGACTCTCCTGTGTGAAATGCAATATCCAATTATTCTAGACTGTGATGCAACACTCACTCCCATGTTTCATTCTCAGTTGTGTATTCCCTAGTGAGCATTTTGGGGCACAAATATTTGCATCTCTGCCTTTTCTGAAAAATGTTAATGATTTCTCATTTTTATATCCCTGCTATGGTTACTTAGTTCTGTATCCTTTAGATAAATAAACTTCATCTGTATCTGCTTCTTTTTAGTAAATATAAGCCTACCATTGATATTTCTGAAAATGGGGGTTATGTAATGTGCATGTATTGCATGTAAATATAAACAATTCTGACCTTGGACAAGTTGCTTGACATCTCTGTGACTTAGTTTATTTGTCTGTAAAATTGGATAATAGTATTGCTCTTAAATCTTATATAATATCTACTTAGTTCCTAAGTATATCAACTATACTTAGAGTTCTTATGATAATTAATGGAGTTAATGTATCTGATGAATGTGAACAGTGTCTCATGTACAATGCTTGTACTAATAATAGTAGCAATTATTCTTCTCCGGTTCCTCATTACCTCACCCACAGTCCTAGACTCTGTGCTCCATCCCTGCATCTACATAGGAGATCTTGTTTGTACATGATGCTTATTTGTTCAGATCCTCAAATCTTCTAGTTATGGTAACAGTCTACTGATATGCCATTTTCTCCCACACTAGATTTCATTATTGTTGGGATATGTTGCTTATTATTTTCTTGCGGCTCAACTTCACAAACAACTCAACCTTAGGGAAACTGGCAAGAAAACACCCAGATTTGCTAGAGTGGTCTGCTCTCTGTCTCTGCAGCTGGTGGTTATATCACCTTTCTTCTCATCTCTTCCTAAGGGACATAAAAGAAACAGAAAACAGCGTCATCCTGTTTGCTGGAGTGCCCGCAGCAACACCTGGTGCACTGCAGGTGTCAACATATGTTTGTTGAATTAAGCTGCATTTTTAAACCTTGCTAAATCTAGTTTAGAAAGAGACCTAACAAATTCCACACTAGTTTCCTTTGACTAGAAGTAATTCCGTGGTTTGTGATGGTATAATGATGATTTTGATGTTGTTGACAGATAGTTTCCCATGACCTGTGGCAATGTATTTTTAGTGAAATTAATGCCAGATACCTTTGTATACTGGCTTCACTTTTGTTAGCAATAAAATGAGTTTAAGTCAAAATTTCAATGGAATTATTAACCATAATGTATATACTCCAGAATGTGTACACAATAACCTTTGACACCAAATGCAATTGGGATAAAATTGTTTTATTTTTCTAGAATGTTTGTTTTTATGTGACATTAAAAATTCACTAGTTCCATCAGTAAAAAAAAATGTTAAATGGCCGTTTACTATGTTAGACACTAAACTAAATATGGAATAAAAAAGACAACACACGGGCCCAGTTATTGGCATAATACGTTTTAAGATGTCTGTTAAACATCCAAGTGAGGCTGGAAGATGTCACGTAGGAAGTTAGGTGACGAAGCCTTGGGGTTATATGAAAGGTCCAGGCTGGAGACACAAATTTGGAAATGTTGGCTTACAAATGACATTTAGAGGCTTGAGATTTGATGAGCTCACCAAGGGAGCAAGTCTAGACTACAAAGAAAAAACATCTTGGCCTGAGCTCTAGAGTGCTGCGGTATTAGGATATAAAATTCTTTCACGGTCGAAGGGAGGAGACTTCTTGCCAATGTCCACGTGAGATCTCAAGACAGATCTAATGAAATTTAAAGCATAAGTGTTACATTTTATAATTTACTTTAAAATATATTAGAAACCTGTTAAATATTTATCTGTTATTTAGTTTTGATCTATGCCCGAGGGTGATCAGTTACTTTTGAAGTACAGTGATCTGGGATATACACTTTAGGGGGAATCAGCATTTGAAAGACTCATGAGAAGTTGGTACAATAGAAGTGGTTCAGCCGTCTGAATTTTCCATCACCTCACAGGGTGTGCTCTGTAACTAATGGAGAACTAAAGTTTTCCATTACTGAAGTTTTGTTACTGAAATGAGTACGGTACAAGGTATACGGGCTCACTAGAAATGTAGAAAAAAAAATCACACTCTTTATTAATTGGATAAAATAATGCAATGAGTCCAGTAGCCTATATCCTTCAGAAATGTGTCCTATGTTTAAGACTTCCATCTAATCTGTGTTCAAAAACTTGTGGAGGATTCCATCATCTGATACATGGTTAGCAGCTTATCTGAATCTTGCTGCTAGAATTATTGTTGTAACTGCCTTGACTGAATTTTCATGCAGATACTTTATAGAGTACTTAAAAGGACAGAGAACTGAGACTTTATTGAATACATTGTATAACATTTTATTTTTCTGCATAAGAAATATTTGTATAGGTGGCAGAATGTAGTCAGATAATGGCTTTAGTCAATTACTGGCTTTCATTATAATATACAACCTGGTAGCAAGAGGGGTGTGTGTGTGTGTGTGTGTGTGTGTGTGTGTGCGTGCGCGTGCGCACGCACACATGGGCCCTCAGCCACCTTTAAATATCAGACTAGGCCCCTGCCCCTCTACAGAAAGTAGGAGATAGGGGCACTATCCCGTTGATGTTTACATCTAGGAAAGATGGCTCCCAGGTCCTTGAGAAAGATATTCTTGGGTCTTACAGCTGACAAAGGCCTACTTAGGATTTATATAAGGAGAAAGGAGAAAATCCGCAGAATGATAAGTTTTGTAAAGTAAATGCTCATACAAAAGGAAGGGAGGGAAATTTGCTTCCCTTATTTTAAACAGGGAGAATTAAACCTATTTTTTACTTGTATTTTTGTCCTTACAGTAAAAAGAAAATAGGAGTTTATTTGAAAAGCAGTTAAGTGCTACATATTTTGGGTGCAGGCTAGTTGGTTACAGGAGGAATAGGGTTCAGAAAGACTACACGGAGGAGGTGAATGCACGAAGTTGAAGACAGCTTGGGATTTCAAAATGTGTAAATTAGAGCCACGGACTTTCAGGGATGATGGATATAGCTAATTTTGCTTTCCTGCTGGGAAGAGCTGGTACGTCTCAGTTGGGTCGCTCAGGTTCCCGGTGTTCTACGTTGTGCCAGGGCCACCTGGGTGGAGGAAGATCATCAGTTCCAAGCCTCAGGTGAAGTGTCGTGAGGTTAAGCTTGAGAAGCCTCAGAGCAAAGTCCCTGAGGAAAGCATCAGAAGTGTCCTTGGGTAGGAAGCCAGGTGAAAGATAGTAACTGGGAATAGTTAAGTGGTGAAGCATACACAGGAGGGGCACAAACAACCAGTGATTTTCTCCAGGACCTTTATGGGTTTGTGGGGTCAGTTTTCTCTGATAAGATGCTCCATGAGATAACATTCATAGGTCATATTCATTTCCCTATTCAAACATGATAGAAAATGTGACATATTTATATTGCTCACAGGAAAAATAGATCCGAGGCTATAATTTGTGACAATGTTGTTTCCAACAGAAGAAAATGTTTTTCTCTGGGGCTTTGAGGCACTATAGAGGTTGGACAATCAGAGCTGTCCTTGTTTTACTCTTGATGTCCTGAATGTCATCAAAATGTCTTCCTTTCAATATTTCCCTTATCTTCAGGTAAAGAAAGAGTCATTGGGGGCCAGATCTGGTGAGTAGGGAGGGTATTCCAATACATTTATTTGTTTACTGGCTAAAAACTCCCTCACAGATAATGCCGTGTGAGCTAGTGCATTGTTGTGATGCAAGAGCCATGAATTGTTGGAGAAAAGTTCAGGTCATCTAACTTTTTCATGCAGCCTTTTCAGCACTTCCAAATACTAATCTTGGTTAGCTGTTTGTTCAGTTGGTACAAATTCATAATGAATAATCCCTCTGATATCGAAAAAGGTTACCAACATCGCTGCAACAAGTTCGTGAACTTCTACATGGTGGTAGTGGAAGTCATTCTGTTAAACTTTAGGTATGCTAAACTCTCTGGAAAATTTTAGGACAATCAAGTCTAAAAATCAGAGCTTGAATTAGGTGTCTAGAAAATACGTATTTTCCTACAGGTCTCTAAATATTGTAGTTATTTGTTATTATCAATAACCACGTAACAGTAATAAGTATTATTTAAAATACAAGGATACATTGTTTTATGGAAAATTATTAATCATTTGGAAGTGCAGAATATGAAAACACTCTGACCACCCCCCCGCCCCCGCCATGTGTTTGTAAAGTCTTCTATCCATTGAATTTGAAATATTGGAGCAGGAATATCCATTGTGCTTTCACAGGAGCTGATATTTATTGGTGTTGCCAAGAAACATTATAATAAAAATATTTCTGTCCAATTGTGAATCTGTTCTTCTGTTCATGTTCCAAACTGATAGGGATTCTTTCAGATAAAGGGAATAGAATATTGCCCTTCTAATTATTTCATTGTGTTAGACAGTATGCAAATAATTATCATGTTAGATGTAGTTCAAAAAAATACAAACAATGGAAGGTTACAAATAAAGATAACAGAACCATTTTTTTAAATAACCATTTTTTTTAAAAAAAGATTTTATTGGGGAAGGGGAACAGGATTTTGTTGGGGAACAGTGTATACTTCCAGGACTTTTTTCCAAGTCAAGTTGTTGTCCTTCTTCCAATCTTAGTTGTGGAGGGTGCTGTTCAGCTTCAAGTTGTTGTCCTTCCAGTGTTAATTGTGGAGGGCGCAGCTCAGCTCCAGGTCCAATTGCCATTGCTAGTTGCCAGGGGCGCAGCCCACCATCCCTTGTGGGAGTCGAACTGGCAACCTTGTGGTTGAGAGGATGCGCTCCAACCAACTGAGCCATGCGGGAGCTCAGCGGCAGCTCAGCTCAAGGTGCCGTGTTCAATCTTAGTTGCAGGGGGCAGAGCCCACCATCCCTTGTGGGACTCAAGGAGTTGAACCGGCAACCTTGTGGTTGAAGAGCTCACTGGCCATGTGGGAATCGAACCAGCAGCCTTCGGAGTTAGGAGCACGGAGCTCCAACTGCCTGAGCCACCGGGCTGGCCCCCAAAACCATTTTTAAGAGTATAGGGAAGAGAAAGACTGTATATAGTTGCAAATGCAAAGATTTACTGAACCAAATTATCTTAGTGTTCACCCAATGCAAAGCTCACACAGAACTCTAGGATCTTTCCTTAGGTGAGATAATGTCTCAGGTAATCACCCATCTTCTATTTTTCAATTCTTGGTCTCAGGGCCTTTGCCTGGAATACGGTTTTCATTTCTTGGACTAGAAGTTTGCTGGCAAATTTCCCTCAGGCCTGCTCTGTTCTCATCTTACCTTTTTCTCTGTATGTTATTGTTTTCCTATTTGCCAGATGCCCATTCACCAGGGCTACCAGATTCCTATTCATGGTCAGATTTCTGAGCCCTCTACTTGTCCAAGATGGAAGTTCACTCCAGACGAATAGTTTCCTGTAAATCGCAACATGGGCACTGAAATCATCTTATCACAAGGACTTGATAGACATGGGACCAGGGAGCAAAGTTACTGGGGGGGGACCTGAGATAAAGAACACACACAGAACAGGATGAACTGGTGTGCATCTGTACGTTGTATAACATAGCTGTTTGCTGAAGCTCTTAAAATCTGAGTCCTTAAGCAAAAAATAAAATGACAGGAGTAACTGCTAGACTGTTTCCAAATCATTACTGGGAGGACGGCTGGCTACATGTGGGATGACTGGCAAATAGACTTGTTTTG
The DNA here is from genome assembly GCF_036562045.2 of Rhinolophus sinicus. Lineage (NCBI taxonomy): Eukaryota > Metazoa > Chordata > Mammalia > Chiroptera > Rhinolophidae > Rhinolophus > Rhinolophus sinicus. Next base: position 174,954,395 of record NC_133751.1, on the reverse strand, counting down.
ATATTTTTTTAATGCCAAGGAATCAGGGCTTATATTAAACTATGCCTTAATTTAGGATTATTGGACCACATTCAAGTTGGAAGCTAAACAATGTTGCCATTAGAACTTTCTGTATTTCTAGTAGTTTTAAAGACATTCTACCATCAATATATAGTAAAATAATATACTATACTTATTATATTATTCTTTTATTCTTTAAAAAGTAAAAAAATAAAATAAAACAGAAAGCTTTGTTCACTTTAAAATAACAAAGTTGGCAACTACTCTAAATCTCACAGCATATGTATACTTGGATTTGGTGGATATGATTTGGCGATTACATTAGATACTGACTGGCATGACCAGGGTAGATAAAATCAGAGAAGCCAGGGCCCCTATAAATCTCTTTTAAATAGACCACTTTTGTCAGGTTGTGCTCTATATTGTTATATACATATTCAAGTTTCATTAATTGGTCTATTTTTCTTTGACTTTTTATCTTCATTTTTATTGTCTTTGCCATAAATTCAGTATTAGGGTAAATTATGCTTATTTTGGAAAATAAAATGTTGGGTATTTTTTAATGAAAGAAATTTAATCCTGACACCTATCTATGAAGTATATATTAGCATTTGCCTTTTTTTATGGAAATTAACCTAAAAGAGTGTAAATTCTTCAAAGTCACCTAATCTGGAAGTGGTAGAGATAGGATTTAAGATAGGTCTGACTAATTCTACACTCTGTTGTCTACTAATTAGGATTCGGTTTTTTTGCTTAAGTCTTCTTGCATCATTCCAAATAAAGCATCAGCTATTAATTTTTCTGTAACACAGTAAACACAGCAGATCTTTGCTTTGTACTTAATTTTTGTTGTCATCTGATCTTGCTTCTGTCTAGCCCTATTTCCACTAAGCTTTTGAGTTTTTCAATTTATTTGTTTGCTTGCAATTTCCAATTCCTCAGCAATATTAAAAGGAATCAGCATATAAACAATCCTAACATCAAGTATACTTATACAATTATCATAATGATATGAAGAGATTTTCCATTATTTCTTAGTTTATTTTACAGTGTTTTCCACCTGGGTAACATGGTGGTGAAGAAAAATGATGAAGCCATGTTTGCATGAATACAGTTTTAAAGCAATTAACTAAAAGCTGAAACATCAATCATACTTTTCTTTTTTCCCTCCAAACTAGGTCCCAAAACTGGGTTGGAATAACATTTTCAATTAATCTATTTGTTGTTGTTATTTTTGTATGAGCAGTTCAATAAATAGTGAAATACTGTTTTCCTTTTCATATTGCTTATTAATTAAAAAAAATGATTTTCTTTTTTGAAGCCAATATTTGTCAGAAACTGTATTTTTTGCATTTTTTTGGTAAATACATAATTAACTTGAGAAACAAAAGCTATGAGATGTAAATTACACTTACTCTATTTGGGTCCTAACAAGCACATCAGTATTTCGTATCTAAGGAAAAGCTTAGACTCAGAAGATAGCTACAAAGATTTTGTCTCATGCATTTATACAAATGCCCTACACATTAAAATTATTTTATAAGTAGAATTTTGGGAGATCATGGAATTGTCTTGTTTTTCTTTTAATTCTCATTAGGATAAATGCTGTTAATGCTATTGCTATAGCATATGTAATTTTGCTTTTGAGTGGGACGTAAAACAAAATCAAGTGGCAAAAATGCGCTAAACATTAGTGCAAACCTAATGTATGATAGCTTTTAATAACTAACAGTCCAATAAAATATTCTATCAAGAGACCCTCTAAATTAACCAGTGTGTGTATGTGTGTGAGTGTGTGTGTGTGTGGTGTGTGTTTGTTTGTGTGTTGCTTTGGTGTAGAAAATTTTTTGCCAAAATAGAGAGTGATTAATCCATGTTCTCTTGCTTTCTTTGAGCCCCTTGTTTGCCTGCCAGCAGTTCACAGGCAAAAGGTGCCCAAACAAACATCTAGCTGACTTAATAAGATGCGATATTAACCCCTAATACTGATTCTGTACCTGAGATCATAGCTTTACAAATAACCCCTACATTTATCTATACCAGAATAATAGTAAGAGAATTTTGGAATTTGGAGATTTTAACTAATAAGTTCAGAAGAGTAATTTGAGTGTATAAGACTAAATTATAATTTGTATTATAAAATGACAGCAGAGATTGGTTTATTATAAACTTTTATAATAATTATGATAAATGTTCCTTTCAACTACGGTAGTTTGATTTCAATCAGAAAAAAGAAAACACAATGGACCTAATCTTATGAATGAAAGATAGAATTCTATTGTTATTATGAGTAAAATATGAAAAAGTGTACCACAATTCTACAGTTCTTCTCAGGGAGCAGAAACCATGTGGACGGTTACTTTTAGAAATACCATGTTTTATTTGATAATTGCTTTTGGTCTATGTTGTAAAATACAAAATCTACAATCAATTTAAAATGTAAAGTTTAATTTAAATCATTAAAAATTGGAGAAAGAACAAGTTAAGAGGAATGACATAATGCTTTCAAAACATCATAAATATGCAAAATTGGTCTGATACTACTTTCTATGGGCATATAAAGGAGAAAAAGCAATAAACGCTTGTTTAAGAAAGGGAGGTTGGCTCTTAATTTCCTATTCCATTTGCTGTGGGACTCTACATAGCCCAGAAAGCCTACACAGACTCCCTGCTCTATATAAAGAGGAAAATCCAAGTAATCCTCTGTAGTGGATGATTGTGGCCAGCCGCCATGTTTGAATATTCTCCTTACATCTTTTTACTTTCTCATGTGAGTCCCACCTTCTGAAAATGTACATCCTCAGATGCGTTTGCTGCTAGCATGTAATCATCTGACCGAGGTTTTACAAATCAGATGCGGATTCAGAAATTAGCAATGTTAAGAGGTGACCTTGCATGGGAAGGTGGTATTCTGGCAAGCATGATAGTGAAGGTATCCAGTTTCCTGGGTGGCAATGGCAGATATTTTGGAATCCAGTTTCAGATGGGAGGATTGCTGACTGAGGCAGGAATGTTGCAGGCAGAGATGTTGTGCATGTGTGTGCATGCATGTGTGTAGGGATAATTTCAGAGCAAGTTCACTCGCTCTCTCAGAGATCCTATGAGCTATCTAATATCCTTTAATAAATAGTTTTTTGGAATGGAAGTTAGCCATATTGGAGTTCTTGTTTACAACTGAAGACTAGAATATATACTCTTCCCTCAATGCTACCCACTGCCAATAGAACTTCGTTTGGAAGTTAATGGATTCCTTTTTTACCTCTCATCTTACTCAAATCTTGCATATTTTATAGCATGTTTTAAGACAGAATTCCTAGGAAACTCTGAGATGGAGATCAGCATGCAGGATGTTTATTAGGGAGTACTCCGAGGATTAATAACTGTGGAAGAAAAGGGGAGAAAGCAGGACTGAGCAGAGACAGATACTGAGCTATGCTGCAGTTTCAAAGAAGACTCCAGTGAGCCCCTTGGAAAGACGTGAAACTTGAATGGCCCTCAGAATAGTCCCCCATGTCAGTCAGCCATGGAATGTGAGCTGCCCTGGAAAATGAGCTGAACTTGGGCAAGTTTATTCGTTTTATCTAGACAATTATGAAGTAGATTGATGATAGAGGAATCCCAGCAGTTGGAAGCATACATTCTTCAGGGTGCAGCATCCACTCTACAGTTCATATGTTTTAGCATTATTATTTCTTTCCACATCTGTTGTCTCATATGACTGAGGGCTCTCAATCTCATGCAAGATTTCTCAAAATGGTAAAGCTTATAATGCTTAAGCACGTTAATTCTTGAGACAAGCTGCCTGGGTTTCAGTCGTTGCTCTAATACTTACTTGCTGTGCAACCTTGGCAAGTATATGAAACCTTTCTGTTTCTCATATATATAACTTCCTTACATATAAAATGGAGATAATTTTTCTTACTCATAGAGTTATTGTAAATTAGTCTATGTAAAGGGCATTAAAAAATTTGGGCATGGCATAAACACTCAATTATGCTAGCTGAAATTAACTTTTAAATGGCTAGCACATATTAGGTATTTGATTTTCATTTTAGTGAATGAATACGTTATTGGAAGTTGGACAGTGGAATGCAGAATTTATGGCTGCAGATGCAACATTATTTAAAGACGCTGATAGCCTTTGCCTGTCCTAAAACATCACTCCCTTGAGGAGAGCTACTTGTTAAAGTGGGAAAAAAAAAAAAAAAAAAAAAAGGTTTACTACGATCGAGATAACTATTTAGTTTCTATAATACCTTATCATCTTTGTCAAAAGAAGTTAATCATAATATATTTGCAGGTACCTGAGCTAATAGGGCAGTTTTGATAGAGTAAGTGAAAAGAAAAAGAAAAGAAAATATACAGACAAAGCAGCATAGTTCTAGGAGTACCACCCTGGCATGAAGATGTAGACGAATGATGGGAAATGCCCAACCCAGGGGAGGAGGAGGAGGTACTGGTCAAAGACCGCCTGCTGTTAGTCCGGAAGCTCTCAGAAGGTAGTCGGCATGGTGCACAGCACTGTGTAGTGAAGAAACAATCAGCACACGGTTTCCTGGGGCTGGAGAGGAAATATTTGAGGATTTTCCAGGTGTGTGCTCTCCACACACTTATAGTTCCTTAGTTAGAAAGTGAATTATAAAATCCCTTGGTTGGGACACTAATTGAAACCAAGAAGGTGGTCTGCCTTTCCTTTTCTTTTTTAGGGGCACAAACAACCAGTGATTTTCTCCAGGACCTTTATGGGTTTGTGGGGTCAGTCTTCTCTGATAAGATGCTCCATGAGATAACATTCATAGGTCATATTCATTTCCCTATTCAAACGTGATAGAAAATGTGAAATATTTATATTGCTCACAGGAAAAATAGATCCATGGCTATAATTTGTGATAATGTTGTTTCCAACAGAAGAAAATGTTTTTCTCTGGGGCTTTGAGGCACTATAGAGGTTGGACAATGAAGTTCACGAACTTGTTGCAGCGATGTTGGTAACCTTTTTCGATATCAGAGGGATTATTCATTATGAATTTGTACCAACTGAACAAACAGCTAACCAAGATTAGTATTTGGAAGTGCTGAAAAGGCTGCATGAAAAAGTTAGATGACCTGAACTTTTCTCCAACAATTCATGGCACTTGCATCACAACAATGCACTAGCTCACACGGCATTATCTGTGAGGGAGTTTTTAGCCAGTAAACAAATAAATGTATTGGAACACCCTCCCTACTCACCAGATCTGGCCCCCAATGACTCTTTCTTTACCTGAAGATAAGGGAAATATTGAAAGGAAGACATTTTGATGACATTCAGTACATCAAGAGTAAAACAAGGACAGCTCTGATGGACATTCTAGAAAAAGAGTTCCAAAATTGCTTTGAAGGGTGGACTAGGCATTAGCATCAGTATATAGCTTTCCAGGGGGAGTACTTCAGAGGTGACCATAGTGACATTCAGCAATGAAGTTGTAGCGCTTTTTCTAGGATGAGTTTGAAAACTTAATTGTCTGACCTTGTATATAAGGACATGGGGAGGGGTCAATATAGGGAGGGTGACATGAGGGAGGTGTCTTCTTCCCAAAAGACACTATGCTGATTTTATTTTTTCTCTCAATTTTCTGAGAATTTTCATCACCTCAAATAAAGGAAAATTAAACACATGAGGAAAATAAAATATTTTTTTGTGGTTGAGTTTCTGATCTAACAGTCACTCATGTAGCTGCAGGATCCCAGCACAATGCAAGATGTTTCACACAGGCCATGTTCTTTTAGAAATGTAAACAGTTATTAAGAATAAAAACATCTAAGAAAAGTGTGATAAGTTCCCAGAAGAAAACCAGGAGCTAATATTTACTTAGCATTTGTACTGTGTTTGAGATAAATGCTTTACCAGTGATCTCATTTAATCCTCACAATTACTCTCTGGTGTAGAGGTTATTCTCATCTACAGAGGAAGAAACTGAGGCTCTTCCTGAGATATGAAAACAATTGTTTGAGCTTATTCGGCCTCTACCTCTCCCCTCCCCACCCCATCACTTAAGTGTATTGTCTCAATGACTTGTTGGTATTTCAACTCGTAGACTGAAATCCTATCCATGATTAACCATGGGATTTAACAGAAACGGCACGTATTTCCAATGGTAATGTCTAGAATCTGTCAGAATGTGAACTTAAGGGGATTCCCATATGGGAACCATTTACACTTTCTTCTGGGTTTCTTAAGAATTGTGTTTATATGTCCCATATCAGAATTATGGAGGGCACTTGTTTAAAATACAGATTCCTTATTATATGTCAGTTATATCTCAATGAAACGGGGAAAAATATGTTTCAGAAAAAAACAAAGTAAAATGTAGATCCTTGGCTCCTGCCACAGACCATCTAGTCAGAATTTCGAGAAATGGAGGTGAAAATTTGTATCTCTGACAAGCACCTCAAATGATTCTTAGGCCCACTAATTTTGAAAAACACTGTTTTTAGCCCTGGACACTGAGGAGAGGTAGGGCACTTCATGGGATTTGTGAGAAAAGAAAATGAGTGTAGTCTTGATTAATGGCCCCGAGAAAGAGAATAAGAAACATATCTAAAAATACTACCTTAGAATTAGAAAGGTTGATGGGTGAGAACAATAAGTTATTAAAAACCAAGAATAATTTAAGAACTAATTTTACAGATAATTGATAATGAAATGATCTGATAATAGTGCAAGTAAAGTACATAAGGGTGAGTTTTAAAGACGCTGTAATTAAGAGGATTAAGGAGACCAGCTGAAAAAGAATTAAAGAAGTCCAGATAAATTATAACAGAGCAGGAACAAGAAACTTGCTTCCCAGAGATAAGGCAGTTTTAGGAAAGAGGTGTTAAGTATTGGATTGATTTGAAAATTTTTAATGGACAAAATATTTTTCATAAGCAATATTTTTCATCATAAAAGTCCCCCATAAAGGGGAAAAGGGGAGCCCCAACATCCTTTAAAAGGGTTAGTGCTTCACTGCCACCATTTTCAAGTTTATGTTATTTTGAATGTTAATTTTGAATTGTCAATGAACATTTCAATGATGCAGATCTTTCCCTCTAGTTTCACATTAAAAAGAAGACTGGTCATGCCCTTTAATATTTATCTTTGGTCTTATTAGAAATCAGTGTTAATTTTGATAGCAAGTTGATATGTAGCAAGAGAACTTTATCAAAATCACTGAAATTTGCCTTTGGCCCAGCTATCTGTGCTATGAAATTTGTGAGGGACATATGTAAATGAGCCAATGGCAAATGGAAAACGACCGTTAGTGTTTCCTAAAATTATACTTGTATACTCAATACCTAGCTCTCTGATAATCCCTTCCCCCACCTTATTACAATTTTATTGGCTATATTTCTTATGCTATACCCTCCATCCCCATGACTACTTTGTAACAACCAGTTTTTACTTTTTAATCCCTTCTACTTTTTCACCCACCATCAACCCCCTACTGATCTGTCAATCATCAAAATGTTTTCTGCATCTATGAGTTTGCTTCTGTTTTGTTTGTTTATTTTGTTCTTTAGATTCCATATATAAGTGAAATCACATTGCTTCTGTCTTTCTCTGTCAGATACTCCACTCAGCACAGTACCCTCCAGGTCCATCCATGCCTCCAGAGATGGCAAGAACCCATTCCCTTCCATTCCATTGTGTATATGTACTACCTCCTTTTTATCCATTGTTCCATTGACAGACACCCAGGCTGCCTCCACATCTTGACCATTATAAAAAGTGTTGTAATGAACATATGGATGTACATGTCTCCTTGAAGTAGTGTTTTGGGTTTCTTTGCATAAATACCCAGAAGTGGGATTACTAGGTCCTTCTTTATGTCTTTATAGCTTTAGGTTTAAAGTCTATTTTGTCTGTACAACTACACCAGCTTTTGTTTTGTTTTGTTTTGTTTTCATGAACTATCTTTTTCCCATCCCTTTACTTTCCATCTCTGTGTGTCTTTCAATCTGAAGTGACTCTGTTGTAGGCAGCATGTGTAAGAATTTTGTTTTCTTATCTATTCAGCCCTCCCATGTCTTTTGACTGGAGTATTTCACCCATTTACATTGAAAGTAATTGTTGACATATATGTAGCTATTGCCATTTTATTATTTATAATTTTGATTTTTTTTTTTTTTTCCGTCTTAAAGAAGTTCCTCTAACGTTCCTTATAATCTTGTAATGCTGGTTTGGTGGTGATGAACTCCTTTAGCTTTTTCTTGTCTGGAAAGGTCTTTATCTGTCCTTTGACTGTAAATGATAACCTTTCTGGGTAGAGTACCCTTGGTTGTATGTCGTTGGTTTTCATCACTTTGAATATTTTGTGCCAATCCCTTCTGGCATGCAAATTTTATGCTAAGAAAACAGCTGACAATCTTATGGGAGCTCCCTTGTAAGTTACAAGTTGCCTTTCTCTTTCTGTTTTCAGAATTCTCTCTTAGCCTTTAATCTTTGTAATTTTAATTATAATGTTTCTTGGTGTGGGCCTGTATGGGTTTGTCTTTTTGGGGACTCTCTGTGCTTTCTGGACCCATATGTCTATTTCTTTTGCCATGTTGGGAAAGTTTTGAATCATTATTTCATCAGATAGGTTTCCAATCCCTTTCTTTCTCTCTTTTCCTTCTGGTACCCCTATGATGCAAAAGTTGTTATGCTTCATGGTGTCTCAGAGGTTCCTTAAACTATCCTCTTTATATCTATCTATCTATCTATCTATCTATCTATCTATCTATCTATCTATCTATCTATATAATATTTTTCCTTTGTGCTATTCTGATTGGGTGTTTTCTTCTACCTTGTCTTCTAGATCACTGATTTGATTCTGTTTTATGTTACCTGCTGTTGATTCTTTCTAGTGTATTCTTCATTTCAGTTATTATATTCTTTACTTCTAAGTGGTTCTTTTTTATGGTTTCTATGCCCTTATTTATGCTTACCATCTCTTTGTTGGAGTTCTTCATAAGTTACTTAAGCATTCTTATCACCAGTGTTTTAAACTCTGTCTGTGGTAGTTGGTTGCCTCCATTTCATTTTGTTCTTTTTCTGGAGATTTCTCCTGTTTTTTTCTTTGGGACATGTTTCTTTGTTTCCTCAAAGGCTACTTCTCTGTGTTTGCTTCTATGTATAAAATAGATCTCCTATGTCTCTCAGTCTTCGTCACATTGTCTTATGTAGTATGTGTCCTATGTGGGCCAGTGGTGCATTCTCCCTGATGACCTCAGCATGTGTTCGGGGAGTGTTGCTTGTGTGTGTTGTATGTGTTCTCCTGATATAGTTGAGACTTGATTGCTTTTGGCGTGTCAGTAAGTGAGATTCACTCTCAGGCTGACTTGTGGTGTAGATTGGCTATGACCATAGTGTATGAGCTGCTGTGTGGGCTCTGAACCCTCAGAGGGAGATTATCTACAGCAAGCTCTTGTGTCAGTTGAGTCCACCTCTGTGTGTGCCACTTGTGGGGCTAACCGGGTAGTTTTGATGTGGTCTGAAGCTGGCTACTGGGTGTGTTGTTTCTGATTTCTCTTGGGAGGGGCTTCCATGCAGGTCAATTTCATCCTTGCCTGTGACTGGCCTGGTGCTTCCTGGTAGGAGACACAAAGCTATTTGTGGTTGGTTGCTGCTTATGCTGGATCTGGGGGCATGTGAGGGTGGCCTCACTATGAACCAAGGCTGGCTGCCACCAGTAGTGGGCCTGGTGCAGCTTAACAAAAGGCCCAGGACACCCCTAGGCTTGTTGCCACTTGCTGGCTTTCCATAAGACACAGCTGTTGAAAGAACCTCCTCAAGTGCAAAGGCAGGCTGGTTGACCCGTTGTTGAGAGTGTCCCTGGGGATGCAGTTGTTAGCTGGGTGGGGCTGTGTCCCAGGAATTCACAAGGATCGACTGGAATGGTGGTTTTCACAAAGGCAATGCAGATTCAGCTCTTGTGACAGGGCTATGCCCATGACCACTTCTCAAAACTCTCAGAGAACACCGTGGACAGCTACCACTTGCCTCAGGCCCACAGATCCATGAGAACCATCCAAGAGAGGCTGCAGCTCTAGTTGTGGTTTATTGTCTACCACTGAAAGTTCTCCAGGCCACTGCAAGCTGTCCACTGCTATTAAGGGCTTCCACACGCTGTGGAGGTGTGACTGGCTGCCCAGAAGCTGAGACTGTCCCAGGTGATGCAGCACTAGCTAGGTGGGGCAGGGACCCAAAGCTTCACCAAGCTGGTGCATACATGTGGATTCTACCAGAGCAATGCAGTCTCAGATTTCGTCCTTTGGGAGAGAGTACCACATGGAAAACATGGTGCCCTCTTGTAAGCTACACATGAGCAAGCTCCATACAGGGACAATGGTAGTCTCCCTTCAGCCCTCACCTGAAAGCCACACAACTTAGTCTTTCCTCGTGTGTCTCTGAGTTGACACCCCTCCACCGGAGCCCGAGTGAGTATTTGTAAGTGTGTGAGTCTATGCACAGGCCTTGTAAGTGGGCATCTAGGTTTCTAGCCACCTTTCATTTCACTGGGACAGAAAGTCCTTGCTGCTTTTCACTGCCAGATGTTGGGACTCCTCTTCCTGATACAGGACCCCTGGGCTAGGGAGCCTGGTGTGGGGCTGGCACCCCTCTTCAGGTGGGACCTCCCTACCAAGGTATCCCTCCCAGTGTTCAGCCACTACCTGTGGATTTGGTGTCAGTTTCGTGTCTCCACCCCTCCTAGCAGTCTGTGACCTCTTCCTTATATCCTTTTTTACAAGGTTTATGTTCAGATGATTTTTAATGTTGATTGTTCTATAGTTGTAATTTTGTGTGATCCTGGCAGGCAGCAGGTGTAGTGTTTATCTAATCTGCCATCTTGGACCACCTCCTAATTTCTTTAAACATTAAAGTACTAATTTTAGGAGAATTTATAGGTTTACACTCTTTATCTTTCCATTCAGCATCAATGCCCACCAACCAAAACCCACCAGGAACAAACTATAGTTGAGCAAGTTGAGTTTATTGTTCTTTGCAACAAAGGAGAACAAACAACATGGGAAACCATAGGATGTCTCAGAGTATTAAAAGTGTCTGTTATAAGCTTTAGACTAGTGTTAAGTGATTTTTGGAGAGGATTCAAGAAAGTAAAACTTTGCCCTGGATGGCATGCTGTAAGGAAGCAGGGGCAATTCTGAAATTGAGGGTAATAATAGATCTCATTTATAAGGCAAAATGAATGAAGTGAGACTAGAGTTGTAAAGAAGAAATGGACACTATTAGCCAGGATGGAGGATGTATGATCAGTTTTATTATTTGGACAGTATTCAGGTTTTGTCTGTGTTCAGATGTGATTAGGCAGTAGTCTTACTTTTTAACTCATTCATCACAGTCATAGAGTAGCCTTGGCTGATGGTGTTATGCTATGAAACTGTGTCTCCAACAGGAGAACACGTGATGACCAAGTCAGCTACCAGGTAATCCAGAGGTGCTTTTCTCTTTCTTACCAGGAACCTGGTAAGACTTTCTGTTTGTTCAAATCTTGTTTTATTTCTTTTAATAACATTTTATAGATTTCTTGGTATTGTTCTTTCTTGGTATATTTATTACTAAGTATCTTTTTGGTTTTCTCATTATGAAAAAGAGATTTCCCCCTCTTTGCATAGATTGGTACTTATTGCTAGAATAGAGAAAAGTGTTGGGTGTTGCATATTTATAGTGTGTCTTTCTATCTTTTATTAATTTTGTTTATTTTATTTTGTTTTTGAACATTTCATATCTTGGATTTTCTATCACTCAAATAGGATAATTTTATCTTTTCTTTTCCAGTGTGTATGCTAGTTATTTAACGTTTTTGGATATTTGCTTTTGTTAAAACTTTCAAGGCAGTATTTAATATTAATATTGAAAGCATTCATCCCTGTCTTTAACTGGAAAGATTTTAGTGTTTATTTATTATAATATGTACTATTGGGTTGTGGTAAGATAATATCTACATATTTTATTTCCATTAATCTTTTATTTAGTGCTTTTATTGGAAATGACTGCTGAATTTTATCGAAGGTCTTTTAATCATTTATCGATATGCTCATTTATTTTTCTTTTATTAATATGTAAAAGTAATGGACTTCCTGATAGGCTTCTTGATAATGTATCTCTTGCATTCCTGGAATAAACCATTAGTCATATGTTTTTATTTTGATTTGTTTTTTTAATTGTATTTGCTAATACCTTGTGCGGCATGTTATATATCTTACCAGAGAGCTTTTAGACTGACAAGAAAAATGTTACCACGTCTCTAGATAAATAGTGAAGAACTTGGACTAAATGGCCAACAAATACAAAAAAAGTTCATATTTGATAGTCAGAAGAATGTGCACATACATACACACCCCACAAAAAAAAAAAAAAAACAACCAAATGCATTATAGTAATAGACCTATCAAAAAATTAAAAAAACACTGTATTTCCTATCACTGGTAATGATATGGAGAAGAGTTAACTCTTTCATACACTAGGAAAAATAAGTGTACTCTGCTGTTTGAGAAAATAATCTGGCAATATTTTTAACATAAAGATACACATGTACCTCTGTTTAATAATTACAGTCTCAGAAATCTATCAAATAGGTAAACAAGAGTATCATTACTTAATACATAATGTGAAAATATCTCGAATAGAAGAAAAATATAGAAAATAGTGGAATCAAAGAGAATGCCTATCAATAGTGACTATGGGGTATCCACACCATGGAATAGTATGCTGCATTTAAAAATAATGAATTAGTTTTTTACTAGTTAACCTGGAGAGATTTCCACAATGTATTTTTCATAACACATGCAAGGTACAGAAAGGTGATATATATGATCTCAATTATTATAAAAGGAATAGCAAAATTTGTATATGGTTATGTGTACATATTGTGTTCTATAGTTTATATATTTTAATATTCTATGAAAAATAACTCGAAATATTTTTTCCTATAAATACTTTTATCTTTCCTATGCATCCGAATATGCTTTCTTTCCATGTGGATACACAATTCAGCTATTTTATCTGAAAATATACAGTGGCTTTTTAAAAAATTTATTGGGGTGACAATTGTTAGCAAAATTACATAGATTTCAGGTGTACAATTCTGTATTACATCATCTATAAATCCCATTTTGTGTTCACCACCAAGAGTCAGTTCTCTTTCCATCACCATATATTTGATCCCCCTTACCCTCATTTCCCACCCCCACCCGCCTTACCCTCTGGTAACCACTAAACTATTGTCTGTGTCTATGAGTTTTTGTTTCTCATTTGCTTGTCTTCTTTTATTGCTTTTGGTTTATATACCACATATCAGTGAAATGATATGGTTCTCTGCTTTTTCTGTCTGAATTATTTCGCTTAGCATTATACTCTCAAGATCCATCCATGTTGTCACAAATGTTTCTATATCATCTTTTCTTACTGCCGAATAGTATTCCATTGTGTATATATACCACAACTTCTTTATCCATTCATCTATCGAAGAACATTTTGGTTGTTTCCATGTCTTGGCCACCGTAAATAAAACAGCAATGAACATTGGAGCACATGTGTCGTTATGTATAAATGTTTTCAGATTTTTTGGGTAGATACCCAGGAGAGGAATTGCTGGGTCATATGGTAATTCTATTTGTAATTTTTTGAGGAACCTCCACACTGCCATTCATAACGGCTGCACCAGTCTGCATTCCCACTAACAGTGTATGAGGGTTCCTTTTTCTCCACAGCCTCTCCAACACTTCTTACTATTTGTCTTGTTGATGACAGCCATTCTGACTGGGGTGAGGTGAGATACCATTATGGTTATTCTTTGCATTTCTCTGATGATTAGTGATGTTGAGCATTTTTTCATATGTCTATTTACCATTTGTATGTCCTCTTTGGAGAAATGTCTCTTCAGGACTTCTGCCCATTTTTCAATTGGGCTGTTTGGTTTTTTTTTTTGTTGAGATGCATGAGTTCCTTGTATATTTTGGATATTAGCCCCTTATCGGAGGCACTGTTTGCAAAAATCTTCTCCCATTCACTTTCTTGCACCTTTATTTTGTCAATGGTTTCTTTTGCTGTGCAGAAGCTTTTAAGTTTCATATAGTCTCATTCTTTTATTTTAGCTTTTACTTCCCTTGCCTTTGGAGTCAAATTCATAAAATGTTCTTTGAACCCAAGGTCCATAAGTTTAGTACCTATGTTTTCTTCTATGCAGTTTATTGTGTCAGGTCTTATGCTTAAGTCTTTGATCCATTTTGAATTAATTTTGGTACATGGTGACAGATAGCAGTCCAGTTTCATTCTTTTGCACGTGGCTTTCCAATTCTTCCAGCACCATTTATTGAAGAGGCTGTCTTTTCTCCATTGTATGTTTTTAGCTTCTTTGTCAAAAATTATCTGTCCATATTTATGTGGTTTTATTTCTGGGTTCTCAATTCTATTCCATTGGTCTATGTGTCTGTTTTTCTGCCAATACCATGCTGTTTTGATTATTGTAGCCCTGTAGTACAAGCTAAAGTCAGGGAGTGTGATACCTCCAGTATTGTTCTTTTTTCTTAAGATTGCTTTGGCTATTTGGGGTCTTTTGTGGTTCCAAACAAATCTGATGATTTTTTGTTCTATTTCTTTAAAAAATGCCATTGGGATTTTGATGGGGATTGCATTAAATCTGTATATTGCTTTGGGTAATATGGCCATTTTAACTATGTTGATTCTTCCAATCCATGAGCACGGAATGTCTTTCCATTTCTTTGTGTCTTCTTCAATTTCTTTTAAAAATGTCTTATAGTTTTCAGCATATAGGTCTTTCACATCCTTGGTTAAGTTTATTCCTAGGTATTTTATTCTTTTTGCTGCAATTGCAAAAGGAATTGTTCTTTGTATTTCTTTTTATGAGATTTCATTGTTAGTATATAGGAATGCAATGGACTTTTGTATGTTGATTTTGTAGCTGGCAACTTTACTGTATTCATTGATTGTTTCTAATAGCTTTTTGGTGGAGTCTTTAGGGTTTTCTATATATAGCATCATGTCATCTGCAAAGAGTCACAATTTAACTTCTTCATTCCCAATTTGGATGCCTTTTATTTCTTTCTCTTGCCTGATTGCTCTGGCAAGGAATTCCAACACTATGTTGAACAGCGGAGGTGATAGGGGACAGCCCTGTCGTGTTCTTGAACGTAGAGCAAAGGGCTTTAGTTTTTCACCATTAATTATGAGATTAGCTGAGGGTTTGTCATATATGGCCTTTGTGATGTTAAGGTATTTTTCTTCTATACCTATTAAGTGTTTTAATCATAAATGGAGAGTGTATCTTGTCAAATCCTTTTTCTGCATCAATTGACATAATCATATGATTTTTATCCTTTATTTTGTTTATGTGATGTATTACATTGATGGATTTGCAGTTGTTGAACCATCCTTATGCCCCAGGGATGAACCCCACTTGGTCATGATGAATAATCTTTTTAATGCATTGTTGTATTCGATTTGCAAGAATTTTGTTTAGGATTTTTGCATCTGTATTCATCTGAGATATTGGTCTGTAGTTTTCTTTTTTTGTGTTGGTATCAGGGTAATGTTGGACTCATAAAATGAGTTAGGGAGTACTGTCTCTTCTTCAGTTTTTGGAAGAGTTTGAACAGGATTGGCATTAGATCCTCTTTGAAGGTTTGGTAGAATTCACTAGTGAAGCCATCTCGTCTCTGACTTTTGTTTTTGGGAAGGTTTTGGAGGACAGATACAATTTCGTTACTGATGATTGGTCTGTTTAGATTTTCCAGTTCTTCATGGTTCAGCCTACGAAGGCTATATGTTTCTAAGAACTTGTCCATTTCTTCTAGGTTGTTGAATTTGGTGGCATATAGTCCTTCATAGTACTCTTGGATGATCACTTGTATTTCTGTGGTGCCCGTGATAACTTCCCCTTTTTCATTTCTGATTTTGTTAATTAGTGTCTTTTCTCTTTTCATCTTAGTGAGTCTAGCCAAGGGTTTGTCAATTTTGTTAATCTTTTCAGAGCGCCAGCTCTTTGTCACATTAATTTTTTCTATTGTCTTTTTGTTCTCTATTTCATTTAGTTCTGCTCTGATTGTTGTTATTTCCTTTCTTCTGCTGACCTTGGGTTTCATTTGTTCTTCTTTTTCTAGTTCTTTAAGGTGTAACAGGAGGTTATTTATTTGGGATTTTTCTTGTTTCTTGAGATAGACCTGTAATGATATAAATTTCCCTTTTAAAACTGCTTTGGCTGCGTCCCAAAAATTTTAGTAGGATGTATTTTCATTGTCATTTGTTTCTATGTACCTTTTGATCTCTCCTCTAATTTCTTCTTTGACCCAGTCCTTCTTTAAAAGTATGTTGTTTAATCTCCATGTATTTGTGTTTCTTCCTGCTTTCTTTTTGCAGTTGATATCCAACTTCAAAGCCTTGTGATCAGAGAATATGCTTGGTATGATTTCAATCTTCTTAAATTTGCTGAGGCTGATTTTATGTCCCAATATATGGTCTATCCTTGAGAATGTTCCATGTACACTAGAAAAGAATGTATAGTCTGATGTTTTAGGATGAAGTGCTCTATATATGTCAATTATGTCCATTTCATCTAATGTGTCATTTAGGGCTGCTATTTCATTATTTATTTTCTGTTTGGATGATCTATCCATAGCTGTCAATGATGTATTTAAGTCCCCTAGTATAATTGTGTTTTGGTCAATTTCTCCCTTTAGTTCTGTTAGTAGTTGCTTGGTATATTTCGGTGCTCCCTGATTGGGGGCATAAATATTGATGACTGTTATGTCTTCTTGTTGTATAGTCCCCTTTACCATTATGAAATGTTCATCTTTGTCCCTTGTTACCTTTTCACCCTGAAGTCTGTTTCATCTGATATCAGTATGGCTACACCTGATTTTCTCTGGGTACCATTTGCTTGGAGTGTCAATTTCCACCCTTTCACTTTGAGTCTATGCTTGTCCTTGCAGTAGAGATGTGTCTCTTGAAGACAGCATATGGTTGGGTTTAGTTTTTTGATCCAATCTGCTACTCTGTGCCTTTTTATTCGTGAGTTCAGTCCATTTACATTTAGGGTGATTATTGATATGTGAGGATTTCCTGTCATTCTATCTTTAGTTTTCTGGTAAGGCTGTGTCTCCGTTGTTTCTTTGTCTTTTTGTTTTTGTCTATTATTTCTGTGTGATGGTATTCTATGATGTTTCCCTCTGTTTCTTCTTTTATTACAGTATATATTTCAGTTCTGGATTTTTTTTTGAGTGGTTACCCTTAAGTTTATGTAAAAGAAAGTTTGATATTTAGAATATTCCATTTTCTTCAGCACACTTACTTTCTCCATTCCCATATTCTGGTTCAGGTCTTTACTCTCCCCTTTTTATGTATTGGTTGCTATAAATTGTCCCTGTTGATGGTAGTCGAATAGCTTCCTTTAGTATTTCTTGTAGTGCAGGTCATGTATTAGAAAATTCCTTCCGCTGCTGTATGTTTTGAAAGGTCTTTATTTCTCCTTCATATCTGAAGGATATAATTGCCAGCTATATTATTCTTGGCTCAGAATTTCTCCCTTTCAATAGATTAAATATTTGGTTCCACTCCCTCCTGGCTTGTACAGTTTCTGCTGAAAAATCTGATGATAATCTAATGGGCTTTCCTTTGAAGATTACCTTCTTCTTTTCCCTGGCTTACTTAAGGATTCTTTCTTTGTCGTTGATTTTAGACAGCTTCAGTACAATGTGCCTTGGAGAAGGCCTGTTGGGATTGTGGTAATTAGGTGTTCTATTTTCTTGGATTCGAGGATCCAGTTCTTTCCACAAGTTTGGGAAGTTCTCATCCACAATTTGTTTGAATATATTCTCTGTTCCCTTCTCTCTTTCTTCTCCTTCTGGTATGCCCATTATTCTTATATTGCTCTTTCTGATGGAGTCAGAAAGTTCTTGTAGAGTTCTTTCATTTCTTTATAGTCTCAAGTCTCTTTCTTCTTCCATCCATGTCATTTCCAGGTTTCTATCTTTGATGTCACTGATTCTTTCCTCCATCTGGTCAACTCTACTACCTAAGCTAGCTATTTCATTCTGAATTTCTTCTATTGAGTTCTTAATCTCCAGAAATTCTATTTGGTTCTTTTTTAAAATTTCAATCTCTTTCATAAAATGCTCATGTATTTCTTTGATTGTGTTTCTCAGTTCATTCAACTGCCTTTCTGTGTTTCCTTGCATCTCGTTGAGTTTTTTCAGAACTGCAATTTGAATTCCCTGTCATTTAAGTCACATATTTCCGTATCTTTACGTTCCTTTTCTGGAGACATTTCACTTTCTTTCTGAGCAGTCTTGTTGCTTTGGTTATTCATGTCAATTACTGATTTATTATTTCTCTTCCTAGACGTCTACAGGAGTGGCTTCTGCAACAGGTTGATAGCAAGAGGTCTTTCTTTGTTTTCCAGTACTTGTTGGTAGAATGTTTTATTTTCTCTCCGACTGCAGCCTTTTTTTCTCTCTCACAAGGTAGTGCTATGTTTTCTCTGCGGTATTCCAGTTTCTCACACAATGCGGTGATTCCCTGGGAGATGGGCTTCTGTTTTGTTTATAGTTTGCCTGGGTCACAGGGCGCAGTGTCCGTGTGGGTATGCGGCAAGCTTTATCATTTCCGAAGCTCTTCCTGCACCAGATTCAGAGTCTGTATGTTTCAGCAGTTCTGTTTACTGCTGCAGGGATTGGTGGGGCCAGGGGCAGAGTGAGTTGTGAGAGGTGGCCCACAGCAATGGGCGGGACCATCAACACATCTGGTCCTACTTCCACGGCTCCCTCTCCTTTGCCTGAACTAGTTGGGCTGAGAATCTGTGTCTGCGGTCCACAGTTCTCAGAACAGCAAATATTCTGTTCTTTTGATCTGATACTGCTACTGTTCCACTTCTAGCACCGGGCAGGTGGGGATGGGGTGAGCTCTGGGAGGGTAGGGAGGGGGCGGCTAGTCTTAGTGCCTAAAGCTTCCGTTCTCTATGGCAGTGAGGGCTTAAACCACCGTTTTCAGCCTTCTTCCGTCAGTCTTTGCTCCAAGGTCTCTGCTGTGAGCGTTGGGTTCAGCTGTGTTATATGCTGTCCCCTCAGGCCTGTGGGCCATAAGCAGAGCCCTAGCAGTCCGAGTTCTTCCCTCTCCCGCAGCTGTGGTAGTTCTGGGATGCAGTGATCTCGGAGCACTGAGCTAGGTCTGCGTCCTGTGCCCTCAAGGCTATGTCTCCGCCCTTCTCCATTCCCTCCTCCCCGCTCGCGCGATTCGCCCACCTTCAGGTGAATTCAGTAGTGGGCCTCTTCATCTTGCCTGTCTGATGTGCAGGGAGTCCTTTGTGGAGTTACAGTTTTTCGATTAGTTGTAAATTCCAGGGGAGATTTACAGAGTCTCACCTCACGCTGCCATTTTGATGACGTCTCTACAGTGGCTTTTAATGTGTCTGTATATTTATAGATAAACTATCTTAAAAAGTAAAAAACAAAGAAAAAAACACACCTAAAGAGTCTGGCCTTTAGAATAACAATTCAATAGTAAAATTACAAAACTATTTATATTACTATTTGATGTCTCCATTTTTTCAGATTCAAAATATGAACAATTTAATACTTCAAGATAGAAGTTATGTGATTCAACATTAAAAAACATGTTTAACTTTGAATAAAGCTTTCTATAAAAATGCAAAGTATATCTCAACATGAATCCAAAAGTGAAGATCAAGTAAAGCAAGCAGAAGTGATAGTGTAAAACATGCCTCTTGAAATGATTTATTGTAGTAAGTGACATGCTAACAATGAAAAGGTGAGCTGACAGAGGAACACTTCTTCAATTCTATTTCTGTCACAGCTGGAGGTCCGTGGATTCCTTGTTCTTATAAAGGAATCACTGCCTCATAGTGAGCTCCTGCAACAAAAGTTAAATATTAATTGGCTTTGCTGCTTAAATATTAATTCAATCAAATGTAAAAGGAATTTAGTAATATATAATGTAATTAAAGGAGTCAGAGCTTCTAAGAGCTCAAGATTTTCTTGGAGATTTACTCAGATACTATAATATTTATGTGATGACAGTCTTCTGAACAAGTGTGTATATTGAAATTCTGTTTAAAGTGAGATATTAATATCTGTAAGCTAATTAATTGTTTAAATGTATATGATCTAAAATAGCTAAATGATTTTTTAAATAAATTGCATATTTTGATTCAGTTAATTTCTCTCTCTCTCTCTCTCTCTCTCTCTCTCTCTCTTTCTTTCCTCTCCTGCTTCCTCTCTCCCTCCCTCCCTCTCCCCCTCCTTCTTTCTTTTCATTCTACCATTAAATGTTGTGTGACATAGACTGAGGAGTGGTAGCATTTAATTCCTTCCTAGGTTCCTATAGGAAAATAGCTTTAGAAACTTAACTTCTGTTGTGCTTTTGAAAACTTGGTAAAGCTTGAGAAAATCAAGGAACATTTCTGGACGGAGGGGGGTAAATTTACATAATACTTATCATTATTTACATTACATCCATAAATATTTGCCGAGTCCACATCAATTGTATTCTACTATCAGTAAGTACAGTTTAAAACTGTTTCTGTCCATTAGTTTCTGAAGATATTATATGATTTGTAGCCCAGGGGGGAAAAATGGGGTTAGTTACTTTTAAGAAAGGCATAAGAAAGAAAAATGGAAGTATATATATATATATATATAGAAAAAATAATCTTTTTTCTAATTTAGTCATTTGTTCTTTTTACAAATGTTTATTGAATGCCAGGGATTCTTTCAGGTGCTGTAAATTCAGCAGCAAAGAGAAAATGTCCCTGGAGCTTATTTCCTAGTTGAGATATCCCTAGGTAAAGAATGAAGACAACCCTTAGAAATGATCTTGAGTGTGCTTCCAGAAATAATATTACCCCATGGGAAATAAAAATTTCCCAATAAAGTAATGCAACACTGAAGTTTTATTTTCACCAATGCCTTAAATATCTAATACCAGAAGTGAAAGTGAAATAGAAATGAGGAAGGAAATTGTGTCTAGAGATCCATCATTTAACACAATCTCTCACAGATTATTGGAAGATACCCCTGTTTTAATAAGCATAAAGGACCTCTGGCAATGTGAATTATTTAAATATACAAAGGTGATAATTTTGTTCTTGTTTTTATATCTGCAAATAAATGAACATAAAATATCCAATAGGGATAGACTCACACACATATTTTTACTTTAAACAATGCATTAGAGTAGAAAGCACTTATGAAGAAAAAGCCAGAGCAAGCTGAGATTTTTATTTCTAAAAGACTGAGGAATAAACAAGCCTTCTCAATCTGTTAGATTAGAGCATTGCATCAGTGAAGACAGTTGTGTCAAGAATTATCAAGCTATTAAAAATCAAGAGATATAAGCAGAACATTAGATTTGTATTAGCATATTAAGTTTTTGTAATATTAAAACACTCTGGAATGTGAACATGGCAGAAAGAAAGAAATTCAGTATTTATTTACTAGTGTATTTTGTATTTACTTGGATAATAATAGATAAACAATGTCTGAAACAGCCAAACTCACTTTCTCTCTTTAGAATTCCACATACACATTAAATTTGTTTTGCTATATTTATTGCATTTTGTCCATGTATACTGCATACCATGGACTCTCTGTGTGAAGCTCCCAGTACAATCATATATAAGCATGTAAAATAATTAGAATATAGTAAGAATAGGAAGTACTGCAAATAACAAAAGGTGATGTATACATTGTTTACGGTTGCCTAACCAAAGAGTGATCAAGACGGGTTAAGTATTGGGGAAAAACTTTATGCAGGAGAGATGTCTAGTGTTGAGTCTTGAAAGCTTCCAGATTTGGATGGAAATAAAGTACATATAAACATAGTAATCAAGATTAACAAGATTGAAACTGGGGTGATATACATACATTGAGAGCAATGATGAAACCAGTCTCACGAGGTGGTGGTTTTAGGTGGTAGCTGTGGAAAAGTTATGATGAATTCAGATTTCTCAGCAGACTTGACAACAAAATAAGAAAGGCATATTTCTTTTAAGAGGCAACAAGAAGGTATTGAATATCCCTGAGTATTAGGTCAAAGCAAAATAATCTTGCAAGATATTGTAGGAGCAACTGGAAGTATAAACTATTTCAGATGGGATCACACACCATACACAAAGTATAAGAAAAATGTATACTGCAAAATAGCAAGTTTTCTTAAGACACAAAAATGTTGTTTGGGCAACAGAGAAGGAAAAATTTAAAGACAAAGTAAAAATAACATCATCAGATTATCCTGTAGAAGGGGTTATGTGTGTCCATTTTCTTCACCCATGTTCTTTTTACAGTGGTAACATACCATAAGCAGGTTTCTGGAATATGAGAGTAGAAGATACCAGTGGCTCACTTCTTTGGAAGAGATCTTCCAGCAGGGAGGACCCCAAAGAATAAACTATGTCATGTGTCTAGGTAGATAAGGGTCTTAGCTTCATCTAGTTACCTAGCAACTCAGTTGGGTTTGAAGTCAGAGAATACATTACTATATATCTCAGAGTGGCAAGTAATTGACCATGAGAATCTAGGGCCTGGAAGGAATTCTGAGTTTCAGAAAGAATTGCACAGCAGCAACAGGCATTTGCTAATGACCAAGTACCACACAAGACAAGGTCTGAGGTCTCCAAGAATAGATGATGATTGAGGACCAGGTGGGAATTCCTGTCTCTGGCACCTGGTCTGTATTTATTTATATTTTATTGAACTTGCATACAAAATACAAATTGTGTGTATGCATGTGATGCAAGAGTTGGAGAGATGAGGCCTTATATTTTCTGACATCCACTTTAGGCTACTAATAAAATAATAGAAAGTTATGAAATTCCGACACTTAATTGGTTTGTAGTTGCTTTTTGTTCTAAGTGGAGAACACAGATTTACATCTTTCCTAAGTACACACTCTCACTCCAATCCAATATGTTTGTGTATATTTCTCCTTGAAAATCATACTGAATTGAAAACCTACAGTTATTTGGAGTTTCTTTAATATACAAAAATAAATAGATGTTCCTTCAATATACCAAATTAACAGAGATTTTACTTAGCATTAAATAACCACAGAAGACATATTAATCTGTCTCCATAGCTATAAATGGAAAATACACAAACTTTGAGAGTTAATAAAAAGTTTGAATGTATATTTTAGTATTACATTTGGAAATATATGGTTATTTTAAGCATTCTACAAGATTGACCAGAGATGTGAAAATCAATGTCTTCATCATTCTTAACAGTTGGTAGTTTTCACAGCATGATCCCATGCTAATGGAACCTTGACTTGCACAGTGAAGTGGAAACCAATAACTCTATGCTGAGGGTATAATATATGAGCGATATATGTATGCAAGTGTGCATTCAAGTATGTATATATTTACATAAATATGAAATATCATTTAATGTACTTTGGAACATGTGAAAGCAAATGCAGATTAACTTTTATTAGTTTTAACATTATATTATACTTAATTTGATGTATAATTTATTGATTTTTTTCTGGTTTTAGAAGTGATTAGTATTTGTTGCAGAAAAATTAGAAAATGAAAAAAATGTATAAGATGAAAATAACCATAATCCCATGATACAAATGTTTTGCAGTATTTCTTATGGTCTGTTTTCAATGTGGAAACATGCTGACTCTGATCAGAGTAGGAAGGATACACAGCCATTCAAAATTTCATTTTTCTGCTTTGCTTTAAGCTCTACCCCACATAATGCAAGGAATGAGTTTTGGAGTTTTGCTTCATAGCAAACTGGTTTCTTAACCATTTTCCCTCATGCCTCACTCCAGTTTCAAACTCTTCTTCCAAACAAATCTGCCTTAGAAATTATTGTACTTATCCTCTGTTTTGTTCTCTCTAACATCACATCTATTTTTCTTTATTAAAATGAATGCAACATTACAAAATCTAAATCCTAGAAATAGGAAGAATCCTAGAAATAGAATATAATGCTATATGTTACTCTCTCTTTAGCTTGATGTTTATTTCTTGTGTATAGTACATTTAATATTGGTAAGCTTTTCACTCTTGAACAAAATGGTGGCATGAGGTGAGCCTCTGGAAATCTCACCTGTAATTTACAACAAATTGAACAACTATAACTCCACAAAGGACTCCCTGCACAGCAGACAGGCAAGACGAAGAGGCTCACTACTGAATTCATCGAAAGGTGGGCAAATTGTGCAAGCAGGGGAGGAGGGAAGGGAGAAGTGTGGAGACAGAGCCGTGTGGGCTCAGTCCGTTGACCTAGCTCAGTGTTCTGAGCTCACTGCATCCCGGAACTACCGCAGCTGCAAGAGAGGGAAGAACTCGGACTGCTAGGGCTCTGCTTATGGCCCACAGGGCTGAGGGGACAGCATATAACATGGCTGAACCCAATGCCCATGGCAGAGACCTCGGAGCAAAGGCTGAGGGAAGAAGGCTGAAAACAGTGGTTTAAGCCCTCACTACCGCAGAGAACAGAAGCCTTAGGCACTGAGACTAGCCGCCCCCTCTCTACCCTCCCAGAGCTCGCCTCACCCCCACCTGTCCAGTGCTAGAAGCAGAACAGTAGCAGTGTCAGTTCAAAAGAACAGAATATTTGCAGTTCTAAGAACTGTGGTCTGCAGACACAGATTCGCAGCCCAACTGATTCCAGCAAAGAGGAGGGAGTTGTGGAAGCAGGACCGGCTATGGTGGTGGTTGCTGCCATTGCTCTGGGACAATTCTCACAACTCACCCCGCCCTGTCCCCACCTATATGGGTGGATACCTGCAGGGGTAAACAGAACTGATGAAACATAAGGGCTCTGAATCTGGTGCAGTAAGAGCTTTGGAACTTCAAAAGCTCTCCGCATCCCCACAGGGATGTGGTGCCTTATGAACCAGGAGAACTGTTAACAGAGGAGAAGCCCACCTTCCAGGGAATCCCCCCATTGTGTGAGAAGCTGGTTTAGTGCAGAGAAAACATAACACTACAGTGTGAGAGAGAAAAAAAGGCTGCAGTTGGAGAGAAAATAAAACATTCTACAAACACGTACTGGAAAACAAAAGAAAGACCTCTTGTTATCAACCTGTGGCAGAAGCCACTCCTGTAGACATCTAGGAAGATAAATAATAAATCATTAATTGCCATGAATAACCAAAGCAACAAGACAGCTCAGAAAGAAAGTGAAAAGTATAAAGAAAATGAACTTAAAGATATGGAAATATGTGACTTAAATGAGAGAGAATTCAAGACTGCAGTTCTGAAAAAACTCAACGAGATGCAAAGAAACACAGAAAGGCAGTTGAATGAACTGAGAAACACAATCAAAGAACAACATGAGTATTTTACGAAAGAGATTGAAATTTTAAAGAAAAACCAAATAGAATTTCAGGAGCTTAAGAACTCAGTAGAAGAAATTAAGAATGAAATAGCCAGCTTAGGTAGTAGAGTTGACCAGATGGAGGAAAGAATCAGTGACATAGAATATAGAAACTTGGAAATGACACAGATGGAAGAAGAAAGAGACTTGAGACTATAAAGAAATGAAAGAACTCTACAAGAACTTTCTGACTCCATCAGAAAGAGCAATATAAGAATAATGGGCATACCAGAAGGAGAAGAAAGAGAGAACGGAACAGAGAGTATATTCAAACAAATAGTTGATGAGAACTTCCCAAACTTGTGGAAAGAACTGGATCATCGGAATCCAAGAAGCAAATAGAACACCTAATTACCACAATACCAATAGGACTTCTCCAAGGCACATTGTATTGAAGTTGTCTAAACTCAATGACAAAGAAAGAATCCTCAAGGCAGCCAGGGAAAAGTAGACGGTAACCTACAAAGGAAAGCCCATTAGATTATCATCAGATTTTTCAGCAGAAACTCTACAAGCCAGGAGGGAGTGGAACCAAATATTTAATCTATTGAAAGAGAGAAATCATGAGCCAAGAATAATATATCCAGCAAAGATATCCTTCATATATGAAGGAGGAATAAAGACTCTTCCAGACATACAGAAGCTGAGGGAATTTTCTAATACACAACCTGCACTACAAGAAATACTAAAGGAGGCTATTCGACTACCATCAACAGGGACAATTTGTGGGAACCAAAACATAAAAAGGGGGTGAGTAAAGGCCTGAACTGGAAGATGGGAATGGAGAATGTAGGCATGCTGAAGAAAATGGAATATTCTAAATATCGAACTTTCTTTTACATAAACTTAAGGGTAACCACTCAAAAAAAAAAAAAAAAAATCCAGAACTGAAATATATACTGTAATAAAAGAAGAAACAGAGGGAAACATCATAGAATACCACCACAAAGAAATAATAGACGACAACAAAAAGGCAAAGAAACAATGGAGACACAGCCTTACCAGAAAACTAAAGATAGAATGACAGGAAATCCTCACATATCAATAATCACTCTAAATGTAAATGGACTGAACTCACGAATAAAAAGGCACAGAGTAGCAGATTGGATCAAAAAACTAAACCCAACCATATGCTGTGTCTAAGAGACACATCTCAGCTACAAGGACAAGCATAGACTCAAAGTGAAAGGGTGGAAATTGACACTCCAAGCAAATGGTACCCAGAGAAAATCAGGTGTAGCCATACTGATATCAGATGAAACAGACTTCAGGGTGAAAAGGTAACAAGGGACAAAGATGAACATTTCATAATGGTAAAGGGGACTATACAACAAGAAGACATAACAGTCATCAATATTTATGCCCCCAATCAGGGAGCACCGAAATATACCAAGCAACTACTAACAGAAGTAAAGGGAGAAATTGACCAAAACACAATTTTACCAGGAGACTTAAATACATCATTGACAACTATGGATAGGTCATCCAAACAGATAATAAACAATGAAATAGCAGCCCTAAATGAGACATTAGATGAAATGGACATAATTGACATATATAGAGCAGTTCATCCTAAAATATCAGACTATACATTCTTTTCTAGTGTGCATGGAACATTCTCAAGGATAGACCATATATTGGGACATAAAATCAGCCTCAGCAAATTTAAGAAGATCGAAAAAGCACCAAGGATATTCTCTAATCATAAGGCTTTGAAATTGGATAACAACTGCAAAAAGAAAGCAAGAAAAACCACAAATACATGGAGATTAAACAACATACTTTTAAAGAAGGACTGGGTCAAAGAAGAAATTAGAGAAGAGATCAAAAGCTGCACAGAAACAAATGACAATGAAAATACATACTGCCAAAATTTTTGGGATGCAGTGAAAGCAGTTTTAAGAGGGAAATTTATATCATTACAGGTCTATCTCAAGAAAGAAGAAAATTCCCAAATATATAACCTCGCATTACACCTTAAAGAACTAGAAAAAGAACAAGTGAAAGCCAAGGTCAGCAGAAGAAAGGAAATAACAAAAATCAGAGCAGAACTATATGAAATAGAGAACAATAAGACAATAGAAAAAATTGATGTGACAAAGAGCTGGTTCTTTGAAAAGATTAACAAAATTGACAAACCCTTGGCTAGACTCACTAAGATGAAAAGAGAAAAGACACTAATTAACAAAATCAGAAATGAAAAAGGGGAAGTTATCACGGGCACCACAGAAATACAAGTGATCATCCAAGAGTACTATGAAGGACTATATGCCACCAAATTCAATAACCTAGAAGAAATGGACAATTTCTTAGAAAACATATAGCCTTCGTAGGCTGAACCATGAAGAACTGGAAAATCTAAACAGACCGATCACCAGTAATGAAATTGAATCAGTCATCCAAAACCTTCACAAAAGCAAAAGTCCGGGACCAGATGGTTTCACTAGTGAATTATACCAATTGAAGAAGATACAGTACTCCCTAACTCATTTTATGAGGCCAACATTACCCTGATACCAAAACTGGGTAAAGACAACACAAAAAACAAAAACTACAGACCAATATCTCTGATGAATACAAATGCAAAAATCCTAAACAAAATTCTAGCAAATCGAATACAACAATGCATTATAAAGATTATTCATCACGACCAAGTAGAGTTCATCCCTGGGGCATAAGGATGGTTCAACATCTGCAAATCCATCAATGTGATACACCACATAAACAAAATAAAGGACAAAAATCATATGATTATATCAATTGATGCATAAAAAGCATTTGACAAGATACACCATCCATTTATGATTAAAACACTTAATTAAATAGGTATAGAAGGAAAATATCTTAACATAATAAAGGCCATATATGACAAGCCCTCAATTATGTCATAATTAATGGTGAAAAACTGAAGCCCTTTGCTCTACATTTAAGAACACGACAGGGCTGTCCCCTATCACCTCTGCTGTTCAACATAGTGTTGGAAGTGCTTGCCAGAGCAATCAGGCAAGAGAAAGAAATAAAAGGCATCCAAATTGGGAATGAAGAAGTTAAATTGTGACTCTTTGCAGATGACATGATGCTATATATAGAAAACCCTAAAGACTCCACCAAAAAGCTATTAGAAACAATCAACGAATACAGTAAAGTTGCCGGCTACAAAATCAACATACAAAAGTCCATTGCATTCCTATATACTAACAATGAAATCTCAGAAAAACAAATACAAAAAACAATTCCTTTTGCAATTGCAGCAAAAAGAATAAAATACCTAGGAATAAACTTAACCAAGGATGTGAAAGACCTATATGCTGAAAACTATAAGACATTTTTAAAAGAAATTGAAGAAGACACAAAGAAATGGAAAGACATTCCGTGCTCATGGATTGGAAGAATCAACATAGTTAAAATGGCCATATTACCCAAAGCAATATACAGATTTAATGCAATCCCCATCAAAATCCCAATGGCATTTTTTAAAGAAATAGAACAAAAAATCATCAGATTTGTTTGGAACCACAAAAGACCTGAATAGCCAAAGCAATCTTAAGAGAAAAGTACAATGCTGGAGGTATCACACTCCCTGACTTTAGCTTGTACTACAGGGCTACAATAATCAAATCAGCATGGTATTGGCAGAAAAACAGACACATAGGACAAGGGAATAGAATTGAGAACCCAGAAATAAAACACATAAATATGGACAGATAATTTTTGACAAAGAAGCTAAAAACACACAATCGAGGAAAGACAGCCTCTTCAATAAATGGTGCTGGGAGAATTGGATAGCCATGTGCAAAAGAGTGAAACGGGACTGCTATCTGTCACCATGTACCAAAATTAATTAAAAATGGATTGAAGACTTAAGCATAAGACCTGACACAATAAACTGCATAGAGAAAACAAGTACTAAACTTATGGACCTCGGGTTCAAAGAGCATTTTATGAATTTGACTCCAAAGGCAATGGAAGTAAAAGCTAAAATAAATGAATGGGACAATATGAAACTTAAAAGCTTCTACACAGCAAAAGAAACCATCGACAAATAAAGAGGAAACCAACTGAATGGGAGAAGATTTTTGCAAACTGCCTCCGATAAGGGGCCAATATCCAAAATATACAAGGAACTCATGCAACTCAACAACAAAAAAACAAATAATCCAATTGACAAATGGGCAGAGAAGAGATATTTCTCCAAAGAGGACACACAAATGGCCAATAGACATAGGAAAACAGGCTCTACATCACTAATCATCAGAGAAATGCAAAGAAAAACCACAGTGAGATACCACCTCACCCGAGTTAGAATGGCTATCATCAACATGACAAATAGCAACAAGTGTTTGAGAGGCTGTGATGAAAAAGGAACCCTCATACACTGTTGGTGGGAATGCAGACTGGTGCAGCTGCTATGGAAGGCAGTGTGGAGTTTCCTCAAAAAATTACGAATAGAATTACCATATGACCCAGCAATCCCTCTCCTGGGTATCTACCCAAAAAATCTGAAAACATTTATCCATAAAGACACGGGTGCTCCAATGTTCATTGCAGCTTTATTTACAATGGCCAAGACATGGAAACAACCAAAATGTCCTTCGATAGATGAATGGATAAAGAAGTTGTGGTATATATACACAATGGAATACTATTCGGCGGTAAGAAAAGATGAAATAGGATCATTTGTGACAACATGGATGATTCTTGAGATTACAATCCTAAGTGAAATAAGTCAGACAGAAAAAGCAGAGAATCATATAATTTCACTGATATGTGGTATATAAACCCAAAACAACAAAAAAACAAGACAAACAAATGAGAAACAAAAACTCATAGACACGGACAATAGTTTAGTGTTTACCAGAGGGTAAGGGGGAAATGGGGTGGTATGTGAGGGTAAAGGGGATCAAATATGTGGTGATGGAAGGAGAACTGACTCTGGGTGGTGAACACGCAATGGGATTTATAGATGATGTAATACAGAGTTATACACCTGAAATCTATGTAACTTTACTAACAATTCAATTGTTACCCCAGTAACTTTAATTAAAAAAAAAAAAGTAAAAAAATATTGGTAAGATTTTATAATTCACAAATACCTAGATGTTTCTCTGGCTTCTATGTCTAGAAAAGCATCTCATACATAATAGGCACTTAGTAAATATGAATTGACTGAATCTCTTTGTTGGGTTATGTGATTGTTGATGTCTTTTACAGGCCATGAGTTCATTATCAATTGATTTAACTACAGGCTGTACTACAGATCAGCTTAGTAGGTAACACTGTTGAGATCATTGCTCTTTGGTGAAATTCTTTATGGTTTCCCCTAATTTTGTTTATAACTTTGTCCCACATGGTCTATTACTGTTTTATTTTTCATTCTAAAATCAGAAATAATATTCTATTGAGATTTCTCCATTGGTATGCATAAGAAAAGGTGTTGCTTAAAACTGTTTCTTTCAGTTAATGCAGCATTGAACTATACAATTTCCTAGAGTGAAATAAAGTGGCTTTCCTTCGACTGACAAAAATACCCTGAGGGTCTCTGCTTATTTTAATAGAGTGTTCGGGAAAGGTTGCTCCATCAACAATTAGTGTCTTCTTTATAACTCCTAAATTATTCATTAATGTAAATCCAAAAATCTAATAACTTTATTCTCCATCAAAGTTGAAAGTAGAAAATTAATGCTTTTTTAAAATATACTCTCTAGTTCTTTTGGTCTTAAAAGTGTGTTTGAGTAATGATAAATATAATTTTGATATGCAAGATGTCTATAGTAATTTAATTTTTAGAATAACAAAAGAAAGATGAGGACAGGATTTCGCTTTTACGTCTTTTACTTCTCAGACAGTTCTACCTGATAAACTGCTTCTCCTGTACACATGCATTTTTCTTTGCTGGCAGCAAAAATTCTGCTAATAGCTTTATATCCATTCCATACTTGTACATTGAGGAGTTTATGGCACATCCTTAACCTGCATCTCTTCTCTTTCTCTGCCCCTGGGCTTCATAAACAGAATAAAAATAAGGCTGCAGGCCTTTACTTATTACTGTAGAATCGTGACTACTAACTCAGAACACTTTCTCCAAGGTTACCTTCTGACCAATGCTACCTTTTGTGTTCCTGGCTCCCTTCAGTGTGGGAGAAAAATCAGATATTGTTGTTTTTAACTATGTACAACAATGTCTCTGTGTGTGTGTTTGTGTGTGTGTGTGTGTGTGTGTGTGTGTGTGTATTTAAAGTCTTATAGAAACTCAGGAAGCTGATCATGTTCACCTTGGTCTTCCTGGTCTGAAGCATAAAAACAAATTTACAGTGTTTCTCTACTAATTATGTACAAATTAATGGCAGTTATTATGATTTTTCCCCCCAAATCTTATTGCTGCTGTCTCACTGCTCTTGTTTTTCTTTAGCTATGATGCCAAAATCTATGTGGTTTCATCTTGTCATATAGCATGTTTTCCTGTTAATCAAGTTGAAATCTTTTATGGAATGATATGGAGTATAAAAATAGATATATATCTTAACAGAAATTCATACGTAGAACACACTGTGCACCTCTGCTACGTTGGCAAAATAACAGCTATTAGAACCTTACTGTGAATTCTTCCCTTCAATAGGAGAAAATTGGGAGTTAAGAGTAAGACAAAGTACAATATTCTACTTTTCACACAGCGGTGATAGGTATTATTCAGGTATGGAAGATAAATTTTCATCCAAAGGTTAAACAATATAGATAATGAATAACAAGTACCTGATATTTTGTCATCTGTGTATAGCCAAGACAAGGAAATATTTATATTTAAAACATACAAATAACAAGAAGAGATGAGAGTGTGATTCTAAGTTTACATCAGTTATTCCTGGTCATGTAACCCAGGTTTAGCCAATCTGAGAATTACATTTCAGCTGCCCTAGTGCATGGCTCAGGAATAGGTAGGTATATGACTTCTTTAGAACCAATAAGAAGCAATAGGTATAAGAGACCCAGTCATTGTAGAAGCAAGACTGACCTCTGGATATTTCGGTAAATGAGTAATAAATTCCTTGTCCAGAGGTTAAACAGTAAACATTTATTGAGTCTCTACTTTAATTTAAAAACATTCACTGAATTAAAGTCACTCTAAGTGATCCTCATGATGGCTTAGACAGTAATTTAGTAAAGCATTCTATAGTACTGACTTACAAGGCTTTGGCAAGGCAATCAGGGACCTTAGGTATGTCTGTATAAATAGCAGATTACATAATGTTTAAAGAGGCAATTTACATAGTCTACAACAAAAGCAACAACATGCCCCAGGATTCGTGAATTTTATGACCTTTACAAAGACCGAGTCCAAATGATTAACTTTAGAACTCAGATAAATTGTAATGCTCCATTTAACTTGTCATGTGAACAGTTTTATGCAACTTGGTGCAGGAAGTCAGTTAGGTCATATGAGTTGACATTATACCGACATTTTAACAGTAATTGAGAATCTCCTTTTTTTCGGTGATATCCAGATTTCCATATTTTTATGAAAGACGTTAGTCCTTTGAAGTATAGCTACTCACTTTGAACAATGTAGATGAACTTTCAGTCTTTTCAGAGAAAGAAGGTGAATTTTTTGAGATTTGATGAGAGAAATTTTTAATAAGGAGTTATCTGAAAATAGATTTGTGTTAAAACAACTTTGTTAACCATTTTAGGGTCTAAAAATACATTAAGCTTTTAATTGTATGGCATTTATTAGTAAAGGGTTGTATCATAATTGCTAGTGAGCTTTTAGAAGGCTTTCTTGCAGATAATGTTTGAATAATCTATTGCCCCAATTTGAATAATTTATGCATGAACCAGTGTAGAGTTATAATTGCAATTACAATGTTCACTTCAATAGCAAAGCGTTGCATTTGAAGTTGGATGCTGATAACACTGAATAGCTTAGGCTCTGCTTTTTATTTCACTTTTCACAAAGGATTATGAGTAAAGGGAGATGGCTCAGAGCTTGACAAAAGTTACCAAGTGAAGTTTTAGATTTTCTTTCTGAAGATTTTTATTTTATTATTATTTTTTTTATTTCAAAGTCTGAAATCCAATCTTGCATGCTTCTGTGCCATAGAGATAAAGCAAGGGACTGAAAGTGCCCCTGGTTGGACAGAAAGGACTTTTTTACTTTTCTTCTGAAAGAGCAACTGCTCTCATCAATAATTTCCCGAAGCAATAGTCCTAGAGTGTAAACAATATTTATATGGATGAGAGTGGAACAGAATATGTTATTGCTGAAATTTGTGCCCTTCACTGTGGAGAATGGATTAACCTGGTGTAACACAGCATTAAATACATTATATTTTCTGAATTAAATTAAGGGGTTAAGAGTTTTTATATGATAGGAGTCTCTGAATCAAAAAGACACAACACAATGATTTTATGTTCACAAACACGTGAAAAATTTTATATCACATCAAGTTCTAAGCAATTAATGCTACTAACCTTAGTGTTTTGCCAATCAATTCAAATACATTTTGTAATGTGACACTGAATTTTTGGTTTCTTGAAAAATTGTAAAACTCTACTGAAAAGTGTTGATGTTTTAGAGGGCTAATTTTCTTTTTTTGTTTTAAAAAGATGTCAACAGGCCATGCATTATTTTTATATTTTCTGAAGTCAACATTTGCTACTTTCTAATTTCTAAATTTACATTTAACCCCTTTCTTGGGATTATTGAAGAAATTGAAAATCAGGGGTATAATCAAAGATTTATTCTAAATCTTGATGAATTAACGTTTTCATATTGTACATACCTGAGAAGAATATTGTACTCCTACTTATTTCAGCTCCTCTTTTTAAATGTGAATGAAAAAAATCAACAAAATTTTGTTATCACAATTATCTTATTAAGCAAGTTTTGGAACTAATGTATAATTCGATATATAGATAATGATTACTCTTACATGAAAATATACATTGCAAAATCCAAATTCAGTTGGTAAAATTTGTTTTTAATATTATCTTTTTGTTTAAAACAATCAACAGAGATGGATGTATTTGCACTATATTATTTAATTTACAATTGGCTAACTACAAGTAACACAGCATGTATTTTATCAAAAATTAATTTTGACTCAGCAACATAATAATGTAAACAACACTGGAAAATTACGTGTTTTACGCGTTTGAGAGAAAACTTGCTTTTCACATTTATTGTAGAGAGTAGTGGAAAGGACATGAACCCTGCTGTTAGACCACTCTGCCACTTAGTATGTGTTGTGCCCTTGGGCAGGTCACGTGGGGAGGTCTTAGTTTCCTCATCAGTAAAAAGTTGTTACTCGAGAGGTTTACAATTATTTTATTATGTTTAAAAGCATTTAGACTAGCAGCTGGCACATAGTAAGCACTTGGTAGTATTTACAATTACTTATGGTGTAATGTAAGGAGGTCGCATTTATTTTAGGTGATTTATCTATTTTTTTAAAGTAGTGACCTCTATTTGGAAACATTGTAAGAATTAACAATTTTGATAAAACTCTATAAAAAAATTATAGTCTGAGTTCTTTCACTAATTTGGATGATTCTTTATTCCCCCAAGTTATTCTGAATCAGTAAGATTTTCCTTTGTTTGTAAAATGTGAGTTCATGTCCAGGGCACAAGAGAAAAGAAAGCACTTTTTATCAAGAATTTTATATATTTAGTATATTCATTTGTTTTCACTATTTCATTTTTATAGAGGATCTACAATGATATATATGCAATGTAAATACATATATATTTAATGCTTAATATATAATATATATAATTAAACATAGCTAACATATTATATCATTAAGACTATATATGTGTACATATATATGTGTACACATATATATATAATTTAAATACTTCAAAGTGGCTTGTGAGGTTGTCATAGTCACCTTCTTTCTTTTATAATTGAGGAAATAGGAACATGGAGTGAGATTAGGTTAACTAATATATGACAACACTGAATTCAGGCTTCTCTGCTCTGCAACACATGCTTTTCCCACAAATACTGTATTACTCTCGTAGTGAATTTAGGCTGGTGATACATGTTACTAAGGATGACTTAGTATGGCAAGACCAAACTGTCAAGGTTAGAGGTTGAATTTTGTTAAATGACTCAAATATTAACTGAAAATAATAGCAAATGAACTCAATAAATAAAAATTGACAGTGTTTTTCTATTTATTAACAATTCTGCTGAGGTTATACAGTTTCTGAGTCAGTGTTTATTAGCTATGCTGTATTTTAAATCCAAATTATAATGATTGAACATATTAGATCATTTAGGAATGCATGAACAGTGCTTTAACAACATCTGATGAAGAGGAAATAGGGCATTTTTACATGAAATATTTGTTACTAAGGAACAGTTAAT
Source organism: Rhinolophus sinicus (assembly GCF_036562045.2). Lineage (NCBI taxonomy): Eukaryota > Metazoa > Chordata > Mammalia > Chiroptera > Rhinolophidae > Rhinolophus > Rhinolophus sinicus. The sequence continues at coordinate 174,918,642 of NC_133751.1, read as the reverse complement.
TAATATTAGTATTTGCAATTCTGCAGGTAAAAATAAATAAAAGAGTTCACCTATATTATTTCTAAAATAGGATGACATGTCTTAAAGGGTGTTTCTATCCCCAATTTAAGGATTTTCAGGAGATCTAACTGGTGAACTTACAGATTAATGCCTATAATAGATCATTCATAGAATGATATTCTGTGGATACTTTTAAATATCTGCATTAAGTAACTTTTTTTCTAAGATGATCAAATTGACGTTTCTGTCAGTACTTGAAAGAAACTAGAAAACACAACTCCCTGAAGTTGTGTGTCTCTTTGTATTTAGTCTCAGATACAGTCCCATTAAGCTTTTATGTTGTATGCATTTAAAAGTCATTTTGAAGATACTATACGTATTAACCAAGAAATTACTTGATTGAAAATACTGGACAATGTATAGAGGTAATTCTAAAGGATACATATTATTCTTTATTTATTTATTGTCCTCAAAGTAGAAAAATATCCGTTGTGATTTTAAAATGGATTGTTCTGAATTATGAGTTGTTGCTTCTGAAAGAGGTATTAGGCTTACATAAGTTTATGCTTTACATCTTATCGGAGCCTTCACACATGTGCCCCTTGTATAAAATAGGAATCAATCAATCTCTATTTTCAGAGTAGAGGAAATCTGCATAATGACTAAAAACATGAGATTTAGAGTCAGTTACTTTCTAGCTCCGAGACTTTGATCAAGTGACTTGACTTCTCTAAAGCCTCTGTTTATGTACTTATGAAAAGAAACTCCTGATAACTACATGCTCATTTATTCAGTAAGCAGCAGGAGATATAAACAGCGAATGTTCCAACTCTCAATTCCAGATGTTTCTGTTTTAGGCTGCATAAGCCATTGAACAATAGTAAAATGTTTGATTTTAATGTAAGAACTTCAATGTAAATTTTTATTTAAAAAACTCATGAAGCTGTTTCTTTACAACTGTGTATAATATTTATGTAGTTCTGTTCACACAGGGGTCCAGAATTGCATATCCGTAGAACTATAAGGTCTCAACTGTGAATGTCTAAAAGGATTTTAGCAACAGGTGCAAAACAGCTGCAGTTCTACTTCAATAATAACAATGGATGGAATTATTCTCTGTGGGCTCTCTTTTATGCATTCTGAGCTGACACTAACATTTAGGACACAAAGGAAATTAAATAATAACAAAAAAATCACTTTTTCATAGGTGGGGAAAACTTGAGAAGTGAGTATTTTGCATAGAAAATAAAAATTGGTCAAAGTCTAGTTTATTTTTTAAGATCACCCTGTATTGCCATATCAGCATTAGCATCGAACACTAGGATAAATAATTGCCAACATTTACAAATCAGTTTCTTTACTAACAAACAGCTTTGTAGTAAAATTTGATTTATGTACTATTTTAATTTTTTTATTCAAAACAGTTTAAGCAATGACTAATTTCCATTATGATGCTATTAACAAAACTTGTCATAGTTTGATTTTTTAAAAATTGTTTCCTAGTTCTAGAAGATGCTCCTAATATGAGATTTTGTTGAATATGCCTCAAGATGAGATACAATTATAGTTAATTGAGAAAGTGTTTATACAATATATACTATATGCTGTTGGAGAGTAGAGGAGCTGCAAAAGAAGTAAAATGAAAGAGTTCCCCAAACAGTGTTCAATGTAATGCAAACCATGAAATGGCTTAAATAACTTCTAGGGGGCAAAATTTTGGACTCGCGGATACTGGAATGAATAATAACGTGGAAACTTGGGAAAGCATTCCTTTTGTGGGAGATGAAAGACACTATCAGTTTCTGACAAATTACATTTCAGATAACGGTATGGTGTCCAAGAAGGATTTCAGTGTGATATGGCTGTTATATCTATTTTCATACTGTTGGTCAACCCATCCAATGATTCTGTATTTCATTTAACACATTATTCATACCTACTAATATCTTCAAATAATTTTAAAACCACACACCCTTGCTTCATGTTTATAAGATTCTCTATTTTCTCTCATAAGATAATGAGTCTGCTCTAAATTCTGTTTTTTTGTTTTTTTCTGTTTCATTAGTCCTGCTTCCTTTTGTATTGCTCTTCTGCTTATGGTCCTTATTTCATAATGCTCAAATACCTTGGGTGCCTCAGGTTTTGTGGATGGAAGTGCCACTTCACTCCTCCTGAGAATGTCCTCCTCTGCCTGCCGTGTGCATTTGGGAGAACAAATTCTGTCGCCTGGTCTCTTTACCCTGGTTTGGGGGCTGCGTGTGAAAAGTCTGCAGATGCAGTGCTTCTTTTCCTTAGTTTGACATTCTTAAACCAATGAAATATTTGCCATCCTTTTGGTTTGTCAGGGTTTTACTATGCTGATCAGGCTGACTGGGCAGATGTTACCTTTCTTGATCCAAACCAGCCATAAAAATTTCCTAAACTTTTGAGCTTGCTTAAATTACAAGGTTTATTCAATATAGAGAAAAAACAGTTATTCCTCTTTTAAAGTATTCCTTGTATCCTTTAAAGGATTTTCAGTTGAGATGTATCCTGTAAGAAATAGGATATAATGGGCTAGGTAGAAGTTGTAGGTTCTTATTTCATAGTCCTCTTGGTAGGGCTGGACTCAGAAAGAATTGTGAAAGGGGCATACTCATCTTCTTTGAGTGCCTGCTTTAAGTGTCAGTATCCTTTCTCTGACACTTCACCCTAACTTAGCGACAAAAACAGAGCTGAGTATTCAGAGTTCTTCATTAAGGATTTAGACAAGCCCAAATCCTTTAAGATTCCACTACAGAGGTAGTATTTTTATTCACAGAAGACATCAGTGGCAGTACAATTAGAGTTCTTCACTTCTTTGTCAGTAGTTTATTAGGAGCTATGTTTCCTTAAATAAGAAATGGAAAAATTAAGATTTGAAAGACACTTTTGATAGACCTGGACTAAAAATAGTATGCAGTGATATTCCACATTTTCTTGGATCTGATGAGGTAATCTTTGAAAGACATTTTTTATATGTTTATATATATATATATATATATATATATATATATATATATGTATACATATATACATATTTTTTGACAATAAAGATGAAATTGTCTTATTTATATTTTTCCACATTCAATCTAATTCACTTGCCACGATTTCAATGTACTGTTAATATATATTTGTCTCAGTTACCATTAATGAGTCATTTATGTCTGTATGTCTGCCTCTATCTTCCTTCCTTCCTTCCTTCCTTCCTTCCTTCCTTCCTTCCTTCCTTCCTTCCTTCCTTCCTTCCTTCCTTTCTATTATCTAGTTATGTTTTATTTATCTTGACACCTGTGATTGCTACCAGTAGCAAAATAAAAATACTTTCAACCAATCTATTATATCATGGAACATTAATGTACTGATACAATACTGAACTTTGATCACAATTAAAAATAGGGAAACTTCAAAAGACAAATCAAACGATTCATGACAAGAACATTTGTTAGTGTTGCTGTCAGTCATGCTTTAATTTCATTTCTGAGAAACTGTTTCATGGTGAGTTGTATGATCCTAGAACATGCATTTTTATCAATAAATTTAAACTTGACTTTTGACAAATATAAATTAGCTCTCTTAAACTCTAGTTCTAATCCATATTGATGGAGCACAAAATCTTATCCTCAAATTCAATAATATATTTTGTAGATAACTATCAATTTGAATTTTTTTTTCAGTTTTGGATAATATATTTTTCTTGCCTAATTTATAGAAGATCCACCTACTGGAGTATTTTTTTTAAATAGCAACATAAGACTGTGGAATAAATGATGGTGAAGTCTTGATATATAATTGATTCCATTTAATAAATAACTATTAATAAAACCATCTGTGTGATAGACATTTATTGATAACACTGTCAGGGTCTACTAGGGAAACAAAGATGAATTAAAACACTGTCTCCTAGCCTTATGTACAAAAATATGTACACAATAAACTGATATACTTGTTTTCTATAATTTTGGGTATTATTTAAACATGATCTAGATCTCTCATATTTAACTGTCAATTCCAAATTATAAAAGAATATTTAAAAGGATAATCTTCTATATTCTAAGATAATTTCTACATTCAGATATAATGCATTCTTTAAAAATTACTGGAAATATTACCATTTAATTTATTTAGTATTAGGCCTTTTTTAAGACTTGAGACAAATGATACTTTTAAAATTGTACATGTATGCCGGGGGCTTCAGGTTCTGAAATCTAATAAAAAATGTTTAATGCTAAATAATTTAAAAACAAAAATCATTCACAGATTAATTAGAAACTCAAACTAATTATTCTGTACATTTTATTATTCCTGGCAGACAAATTGCTACAATGGCAGCCTGCTCTAGCCGAACAGCCATTGCATATCCTCACAATCTGGCTTTGTAATGGAGACTGTCACATTCACTCGTCGTATTTCTACTTTGTTGGTTAGTGAAGCTATGACAATGAAATGTCTTTTGTTTTTTTGCCTACCAGGCAAACTCCTGTTTATCCTTCAAGGCTCAGCTCAAATCACTTAGTCTCATTTTCTGTCTTGACTCTAAGTACGTGTCTATATTCCCACTCCACTTGGCACAAAACACTATTTCTGACCTTACTGAAAAGTTTCAGTTAGTTTATTTAAGTATCTCAGTCTTGTGATCACAGGAAAGCTAGCTTACGTATCTCTGCATTTTAGCCCACAAAAATGCCCAATATATGATAGTTGTTGAATAAATACTTGTTTTATTTCTCTGGGAAAGATAGTGAATGGATTTGAAAATTCCAAGTGGTGCTCTGGACATTTGCAATTCTTGAATGATAATTAACTGGCATTAAAGTTATTACAAGTAATAACTCCTATTGCTCACAAATGGGGGAGACCTGGAGCCTTTGTGAAAATGTGGAAATAGAATTGCTTACAAGTGTGGTGCTTATGGCCAGCAGCAAAGCCCAGTTAATAGCCACAGTGGGGTTGTTGTAGGTGTTTGCTGAAAGGACTAATCAAGGGGAGTTGTACAGCAAAGGCAAAACACTGTACTCTTAAACCTTAATCCTAAAGTTCACTTGCAAGGAAGAATGAAACTTGTGGAAACTGTTTCAGGAATTTATGGGAGCAGACTACTAACTACAAATGTGAACTTGTTTGGAGGTTTTAGTAGGGGAGTGTAGCTGCTCATGTACCCTTGACTCAAAAACAGACCTCCTCCATCAGGAGTGGTCATCCTTTTTGGACAGAATGTGTATACTGTGTGCATGTGAAATTCAAGGTCTCTTTTTTCAAGAGGGTTATACCTCTCAATATCGGATTCTAGAGAGAAGTGGAAAACATAATCTAAGATGAAGACCATAAATTGCAGGGTCCTAGTGGAGATAGAATAAAATTAAAGTGAAAATACCATGGTAGAGAACAAAAATAGGGTGGAGAAATGTTAGGCCAAAAGACCTCTATAATGAGTGTGACTCTTACCACAGAATTTGGAGCTGAAAGTTTTGGAGAAGTTCATCGCATCATGTTCTGCAGATCAAAAGAAATAAGTCGCAAGGCTGTAAAGAGTGAGGAGACCTTCTTTACACAACAAAACAGAACATTTAGGGCTTAGCAGCTCCTATGAAGTAGTGTAAGCATGTTTGACTTGGCCAGTTGGTAACTGGGTTGTGGGTGTCATTGTCCCCATTTAAATAAAAAAGATGTTATTAAAACCTAGCTAACATAAAATATTATATTAGTTTCAGGTGTATACCTTAGTCATTCAACATTTATATACCTAAAGAAGTGATCACCATGATAAGTCCAGCAACCATCTGACACCGTACTACGCTATCACAATATTATTGACTATATGCCCCATGCTGTATATTACATCCCCATGACTTATTTGTTTTATACCTGGAAATTTGAACCTCTTATTCTCCTTCACCTTTTCCCCTCCTTTTAAAATTTTTCAATTAGTTGACATTCAATATTATTTTGTATTAATTTTAGGTGTACAGTGCAGTGGTTAGACATTTATATAATTTAAGAAGTGATCCCCCTGTCTAGTCTAGTACCCACTTGGCACTATACCTAGTTATTACCATATACTGACTATATTCCCTATGCTGTATTTTACATCCCCATGACTATTTTGTAACTACCAATTTGTACTTCTTAATGCTTTCCCCCTTTTCACCCAATCCCCAACCCCGTCCCATCTATCGCTACAATAAATTAGTGCCCATCTGTCACCATTACAATATTATTGAATATATTTCTTATGCCACACCCTACCTATATCCCCATGACTACTGTGTATCAACCAACTTGTACTTCTTAATCCCTTTCCTTTTCTCACCCACCACCAACCCCCCATCCCCTATCATCTAGCGACCATCAAAATGTTCTCTGTATCTATAAGTCTGTTTCTGTTTTGTTTGGTTGTTTATTTTGTTTTTAGATTCCACATATAAGCGAAATCATATTGCATCAATCTCTGTCTGACATACTCCACTCAGCACAATACCTCCCGGTCTATCCATGCTACTGCAGTTGGCAAGAACCCATTCCCTTCCATGGCTGAGCAATATTACACTGTACACAAGGTCCGACAATTAAGTTCGAGAACTCATCCTAGAAAAAGTGCTACATACCTCATTGCTTAATATCACTAGAGTCACCTTTGAAGCACTCCCCGTGGGAAGCTATGCGCCATTGCCACTCCACCCTTCAAAGCAATTATGGAACTCTTTTCCTGGAATGGCCATTAGAGCTGTTGTCGTATTACCCTTGATGTCCTGAATGTCATAAAAATATCATCCTTTCAATATTTCCTTTATCTTCAGGTAAAGGAAGAAGTCATTGGGGGCCAGATCACGTGAGACAGAGGTTGTTCCAAAGAATTTTCTATTTACTGTCTACAAACTCCCTCCAGATAGTGTTGTGTGAGCTGGTGCATTGCCGTGATGCAAGAGCCATGAATTGTTGGTGAAAAGTTCAGGTTGTCTAACTTTTTCATGTAGCCTTTTCAGCACTTCCAAGTAGTAAACTTGGTTAACGGTTTGTCCATTTGGTACAAATTCGTAATGAATAATCCCTCTGATATCAAAGCAAAGGTTAGCGACATCGTTGCAACAAGTTTGCAAATTTAATTGTCAGAACTTATAAATGTACCACCTACTCTTTATCCATTTATTCATCCATGGACACTCAGGCGGCCTCCACATCTTGGCCATTGTAAACAATGCTGTAATGAACATATGGATGCATACATCCTGTTGAAGTAGCATTTGAGGTTTCTTCGGATAGATACACATAAATGGAATTACGGGTCTTTGTCTTTTGTTATAGCCTTTGTTTTAAAGTGTGTTTTATTTGACATAATTATTGCTAACCCAGGTTTTTCTTTTTCTTTTCTTTTTTGGTTTGTTTGTTTCATTTTAATGAAATATCTTTTTACCACGGCTTTATTTTCAGGCTCTGTGTGTCTTTTGATCTGAAGTGAGTCTCTTGTAGGCAGCATATGTAAGGGTCATGTTTAATTATCTATTAAGCCATCCTATCTTTTGATTGGAGCATTTAATCCATTTACATTGAATATAATTTTTTTCCTCAAAAAATTAAGAATAGATTTACCATATGATCCGCCAATCCCTCTTCTGGGTATCTACCCAAAATATCTGAAAACATTTATCCATAAAGATGTATGTGCTCCAATGTTCATTGCAGCTCCATCTATAGTGGCGAAGACCTGGGAACAGCCAAAGTGTCCTTCGATAGATGAATGGATAAAGAAGTTATAGTATACATACACGGTGGAATAGTATTCAGCCATAAGCAAAAATGAAATAGTAACATTTGTGACAACATGGACAGATCCTGAGATGATAATAGTAAGCAAAATAAGTCAGACATAAAAAGTAGAGAACCATATGACTTTGCTGATATGTGGTATATAAAACTGAAAACAACAAAAGAACAAGACAGACAAATGAAGAAACAAAAACTCATAGACATAGACAATAGTGTAGTATTTACCAGAGGGTAAGGGTGGAGAGGTGTGCTAGAAGAGGGTAAATGGGGTCAAATATATGGTGATGGAAAGAAAACTGACTCTGGGTGGTTGAACACATAATGTGAGATATAGATGATGTATTACAGAATTGTACACCTGAAATCTATATAACTTTACTAACAATTGTCACCCCAATAAACTTTAATTAAAAAAAAAAGAAAGGAATTGTTCATAGATAAGTAGTTATTACCATGTAATATTCATATTTTTAAATTTTATTTATTTATTTTTGTCTTAAAGAAGTCCCTCTGTGATTCCTTTAATATTGGTTTGGTGGTGATGGACTCCTTTAGATTTTTCTTGTCTGTGAAGCTCTTGGTCTGTCCTTCAGTACTAAATGACAGTTTTGCCGGGTAGAATAATTTTGGTTTTGGGTGCTTTATTTTCATCACATTGAATATTTTGTGCCAATCCCTTCTGGCCTGAAAAGTTTCTGTTGAGAAATCACTTGATAGTCTTATGGAAGCTCCCTTGTAGGTAATTACTTTTCTCTTGCTGCTTTTAAGGTTCTTTCTTTGTCTTTAACCTTTGGCATTTCAATTATGATGTGTCGTGGTGTGAGACTATTTGGGTTCATCTTGTTTGGGACTCTCTGTGCTTCCTAGGTTTGAATATCCATTTCTTTTGCCAGGTTAGGGAAGTTTCCTGTCATTATTTTTTCAAACAAGTTTTCAATTCCTTGAAATGTTGGTATGCTCGATGTTGTCACAGAGGCTCCTTAAACTCACCTCATGTTTTTAGATTATTTTTTTCTTTTTGCTGTTCTGTTTGGGTGTGTTTTGCTATGTTATCTTCTGAATATTTGATTCAATCCTCTGTTTCATCTAATCTACTGTTGATTTCCTGTAATGAATTCTTCATTTCCATTATTGTATTCTTTATTTATGACTGGATCTTTTTTTTAACGTTTTCTCTCCCCATTTTTATGTCTCCTATCTCTTTGTTGAATTTCTCCCTGAGGTCACTGAGTATCCTTTTAACCAGTGTTTTGAATTGTGCATATGGTTAATTGCTTGTCTTTGTTTTGTTTATTTGTTTTTCTGGCGCTTTCTTCTGTTTTTTTTTTTTTTTTTTTTTTTCATCTGGGATATGTTTGTTTGTCTCCCCATTTTGGCTGCCTCCCTGTATTTGTTTCTATATATTGTGTAGGACTGATATGTCTCCCATTCTTAGTAGAGTGGCCTTATGTAGTAGTTGACCTGTGAGGCCCAGTGACAATCTCCCTGGTCAACTGAGCTGATGCTTCAGGTGTGTCCATTTTGTAGGTTGTGTGTTTCCTCCTATTGTAGTTGAGCCTTAGCTGTTGTTTGCATGTCAATAGCAGGGATTGACCCTGAGGCTCATTGGTTGTGAGGACTGGCTGTAACTATAGTGGAAGAACTGTGGTGCAGGGGCTAACCCTACAGAGCAGGATTCACTTTAGCAGGACTCTGGTTCCTGCTTAGTCTGTCCTTTGGGTTGTCATCTGTGCAGGTGGCCTGGTGGTGCGCCAGTTTGGTCTGAAACTGGCCTCTGGTCATGCCAGCCCCAGGGCCTCCTGGGCAGAGACCTGCTCCAGGCCAAGTTTACCACAAACTGTGCCCTGTCCAGGTCCAGCTGGTATAAGCCTCAAAGCAATCTTCTTATAGCCACCCCCCGCACTGTACTTGGAGGTGCCTTGAGAGGCCAAGCCATGATCTAAGGCGGGCTGTCACTGGTGCCAGGCTTAGGGCTGCTCAGCCAGAAGTATGGGACATGTCGAAGCCAGATGCTGCTTGTTTTGGTTTTGTGAAGCATTGAGAGATTTAGGAATGTCCAACACATGCCCCAAGACAGACTGTTTGTTTGGAAGAGCCATTGGAAGTGGTTTGGGTGTGCCCAAAAGTTGGGTGGGAAAGGATCTCAGGGAATCACGAGGACAAGTCATATTATGTTAGCCAAGTTGATGGAGACTCAGATATGGCAGCTGCCTATGTCTGCATGCCAGGAGTGGGGAAGAGTCAACAAAGAAATAATGGCTTCCACCAGCTCCTGCATCTGGGAGAAAGCTACCCCTCTAGCTCTCACCCTGCAGAGAGAAAATTCAGTTTCTAACTGTATGTCACTGGTACCTTTCATGCTGCTGCCCTAGCCTTGGAGCTTGGAGTGAATAAGTCTGTCAGTGAGTGAGTCCATGCATGGGCCCTTTGAAAGGAGGGCCTGAGACTGCTGCCTGCCTCATCTCACTCAGCCACAATCTCCACTGGTTTTCATAGCAAGAAGTTATGGGGACTTCTCTCCCTGGCACTGCAACCCTGGTCTGGGAGACTAGTCTGGGGCTGGGACCTCTCACTCCTTTGGGGGTAACTTCTGCAGCTGAGATATCCCCCTGATTTTTAATGGTCACACTCAGGTCTGGGACCAGCCCATTCTATGTCTCTGCATCTCTTACCAGTCTCCAGGTGGCTTCTTCTGTATGTCCTTATTTGTAGGCCTTCAGTTCAGGTGATTCTTAGTGATGGCTCTTCTATAGTTTAGTTGTAATTTTGATGTGGTTGTGAGAGGAGGTAAGCACATCATTTACCTACTCCCCCATCTCTACTGGAAATCTGTCTCCATTTTTCGTATGAGAAACCTGAGACGCAGAAAAGTTAAGTAATTTTTCTATGTGTAAATGGGGGAGTCAGATTTGGCCCTAAGCATATGGCTTCAGAGTGTGTTCTTTATCACTATGCTATGTCAGAAATCAGGATGGATGGTTTTAATTATAACAAAAAAGCAGAATTAGGAAACCTCACTTGATTGTTCATCACAATTAGCTTTCTAATGCATATCTCCTAAATTGAACTCATCCACCCTAATATTGACCGAGTTGGACAACCACCATCTTGTTTCCAGACTGGGAGCCTATTCTTCCAACCATTCCACACAGATAAGTAGAGAATGCAAGCGTGTTGAGGGTATGCTCCAAATGAAAGACTAAGGCTGCCAAGGTAGGCTCAGCTTTTTTTCTCACGACCTTACTAATTAGATCATTAATTATTCTCTGGAAAATTATAATGGGATGGAGGCTGTACTTTCTTAAGGAGTGGCATTTCCCACTGCTTTCTGGAAATGTTCATAAAAAGCACTTAGATATGATGGGTTGAAATCAGAATATGAAAAAGCGGAATCATACTGTATTAAAATCTAACATAGGAGGCAGAATAGTATAAGGTTAGGTGTGTGGGCTTCAGAGGCAGCAGACCTGTTTTTAATTTTAGACCTACTGCTTATTAAGTATGTGGTCTTAGAGAATTTATTTTATCTCTCAGAGACTCCATTTCTTCATCCTAAAAATGGAAATAAGAATACCTACATTTTAGAGTTGTTGCATTTTATTAAAAGATGCATCTTATGGAACTATGTATTCCAGGCCTAAGCCTTTCAGTTTAGAAACTGGCAAGTAGTTTTCTGATTGGGGTACAGATTGTTCCTCAATAACTTGTCTCCGCAGCACTATGATTCAAAAGCAAGGCCTGACTGGCTTTTGTCAATGTTGTGGAATGTTGAAGAAGCAGATTTTTCTAATTACCTCAAAATGGCAATCTCCCAAAGCTGTCGGTTTTCAATATTGTAGGTATTTCATTTTCATTCTGTTGTCATAGAGAGGAATGTGATGAAGATGATCAGAATTACCTCCTATTATGAGCTTGTTAATTTGTCTGCTGTAATTTTCTAAGTGTTTTCCTGGAACACATCCAGAAATTTATAAAAGAGATCATCTTCCATTTCATACTCTACAGATTGTGTAACAATAACTAATTTGAGACAATAAGTATTGTAGCTTATGTAAACACACACAGATACAAAACGTGCTGGAAAATACACCATGTTTTTAATTCATTGAAAAATACTACCAACCAAGACTAGAGGAGATACATTTTTAGCAAAGGTTCTTCAAAAAGGTATGGGAATATGCTAATATGTTAGTATACTCATTCCATTAATCATCTGTTCAATAAATACTTATTAAGCACTTGTATGTATCAAGTAGTGATCAACACAGTGAGCTAGAGGGGAAAAAACCCGTTCTGGAGGAATTTACATTATAAGATCAACACACATTTGCTGAACCTTCACTTTTTTTTTCTTTAAATTATTTTCCCTCAAAGTTTATTTATGCACTTAAACATATTTATTTTTTAAATTAGTTATAGTCACTATTTCCATAGTTCTAGTAAGAGCTAGCTGACTTGTAGTCTATCTGTTACTAATTTTTAGTAAATGACACATACCAACTGGATTCATGAGCAGGAAAGTTCATGACTACTCATTTGATGTGAAGACTCGTGTGATCTGTACACAGGAACTGACGTGAGGCTGTATTACTAAAGTAGTATAAAGTTTAGGTTTTGAGTCTTTTGTATTTCATTGTCATTCTTTGAAAACTGGTAAGCATGTAATATACATATGACTCACTGTCCTAAGTCAAAGTATGTGATTGACTCAAATGCCCCATTTCTCAATCACTTCAAATGACAGGATTGTATCTTTCAACCATTTTTCCCCCCACTTACTTTACTGTAGTAGAATATTTGTCATTTATTGAGAAACAACTGAGGAAAGTGCTTTGTATAAAACAGCTTTAATCTCAACCATAATGATGAAAGATTAAAAGATGAAAGATTGTTGTCCTCATATTATAGATGAGGAAATGGAGGCTCACAGTTATTATATAAGTTGCCCAAGGTGACACAACTTGAATGTGGCAGGTCCAGAATTCAAATCCAGATCAATATAGATTAAATTTAGGGTTCCACTACATCATTTTGTTGCCTCTAGAAACTTGTATGTGCATTTGGAGACAACTTCATAACTAAGGTGTCTGGTAAAGATTGAAAGATTTTCTAAACAGACATCATATGAAAGAGATACCAAATATCCAATTCAAAGAGAAAAGTGCATATATCATACAAAACCACAACAGCATCCACTGAAACAAATTGCTTTACTTATACTAAAATATTTGCAAAAATTATTCAATTGCATTGTGAAGCACCTTCATAATATATAGGTGCTGCTTTAAATACAACTATGACTATTGCCATTTATTACATTAGAATCAAATGGTCTTTAAATTTTGTTGTATGTAACATAGAATTGTCAGTAATCCTTCTTATTTCAATGCTATAACAGATTCATTTTTAACTACTTTGACATAATTTTAAACTTCCAGAAAAGCTGCAAGAATACAAAAAGCAAAACAAAACAAAACTCTCAGATGTCCTTTTGCCAAATTCACCAGTTCTTAAAATGGTGTCACCTTTGTTTCAATCTGAAATACTGGAGAGTAATTTCCAGAAATCTTGCTTTTTACTCCTAAAACCTTAAGGACATTGATAGAAAGACTTGAGCTGAAGAGCAATATGTGAGCCAGTTATTTAAAATGTTTGCCAAATGAGGGCTACATATCAGTGATCAAGAGGACTAGGAATGTAGAACCTAATTGGTATTAGTCTCAAAATTCCTGGAAATGATGCCTTCTATATCCTTGGGCATGTCCTGCTACTCAGTCTTTGTTGACTTTTCTTTCACTGGCAGGGCAGAAGTTCAGCCACCACTCCAAATGGCGATGCCCTAGATCTTCATCTATGAAAAATATCTTTATTGTTAAACTGATAAATTCAGATATTCTCTTTTGATCATAACTTCCTAGCTTTCTTCCTACAACCTATTTATTCCTGTCTTCTTCCTTCCCTGTATTCTTTAGATCCCATGGCTTATCACATCCATGAATATTTTCACAAACCTTTCCCATTGTCCTTCTATTTCATCAAACTAGTAAAACTCCAAAGCTGGGTAAAGTCAACCACCTGCTTTCTTTGTGCTTAATCTTATGTTCTGGTAGGAGGTGAAAAAATTATTTCTACTATAAATTCATGGTCTTCAGCTTCATCCACAGTCTCCTCAGTGCCAGGCAACGCTAGCCAGCAGTGTTCTTTCCTTCACCATGGCCATTGGAAATCTTATTGTATTACTGGTTCATGGACTTATCTAGTGATTATCTTGTTTCTTTTCTGTAATTTCAATCTCTACCCTTCTACAGAATCCTTCCCATTAAAATGGAATCAGCTTTCCTCTCATATGGGATGAAGGCCACTCCTGTAGCCCCTCTTAATTCAAGATTTTTGTGTGCATCTACCCAAATGTCCTCAGCCAAAGTTTCTAGGACCCACTTCATCCTTATTAGAAGCATAGCATAGGAGAGTTTGGCCAGGACTGGGAATTCAACCTTTTATGAAGCTCTGCTGCTCCTAAGATTGCGTGCTGAGCCTAGTTCTCATATAGTCAGGTCTCCAGCTAATGGAGGTGAGTGATTATTTAACATCTGACAAAGAAGTTCTCTGGCTTTCAATATATTGCTTTAAATTCGTGGTCAATTGCCCTGAATTGGTCTTTTTATTTTTTTTCTTCAAAGCATCACTGTACTCAGCAATAGCCATCCTATTCCAGAGTCCTTACCAGTACTATTTCCCTGATACCTCTCAAATGCCAGAGACACTGTACAAGCCATGCATCCTCTTTAATATGTGTCCAGTTCCATTCACCTCAGGTAAAAGTATGAACAATTACGCTCCTACAGCATGTCAGAGATTATCAGTCTTATACCCATTACCAATGTAAGCCTGTAGCCCTAGAAACAGAATGTGAGGCATAGTCAGTTGTACCTAATTTTTCTGACAGAATGCTTTTTGTCAATAAAACAGCCAGGGAGTGAGAGAAGCAATATAGCAAAAGTGAAAAAGCTGAGCAAGAATAAAATCTGGGCTTGAACTAATTCATGGCGGAGCACACCACAGAGTTATCCTCAGCTTGAGGTAAAAAGGCTGTTCTTTTGTACCCTACATCAGTTGAACATTGATTTTGGGTTGCTCCAAATGTGAGATGCTGTCAAAGAAATGCAATCCTCGAGGGAATGGAGTAGCTATTAGCAGTGTGCCCTAAGGCAAGTAGGTGTGGTGTAGCCTGTTAAAAGATGCAGCACCAGCACTGTTGCTACACGGGTAAACCCTTCAAAAACATGATATTGAGAGAGGAGAAAATACATACAATATAGTACATATTGTATGATTCCATTTATGTTAAATTCAGAACAGGCTAAATTAATCCATGGTCAGAATGGTGGTTACCACAGGGTGAGGAAAATAACACTTAAAGTAATAGAAACATGGCATAGCCTTATCTTTGATGTTCCAGAATCAGGTATGGGCTGTGGATGGGAGATCCACACAGTGGTAAATATTTGGATCCTGGCTCAAAATAGGATTATAGGTTTGTGCATAGTGTAGGAAAGAGAAGTCCTGTGAGTGAGGCAGGTTGTTTTGACCATTGAATCCACCTAAATTGTGAGGGAGATTTCTTTCTTGCTTGCTTTCCCCTAATTCAGCAACATGCTATTTAACCCTGTACCTATTGAGCTCCTATTGGGTGTAAGATCTTTTCTCTTTTTCTTTTTCACTTCTCTCTCTCTCTCTCTCTCTTATCTCCTTTGACTTTTTTATTTTTCTATTCTGTTTTTCCAACTGATAATTCAGAAAAACTTTTCTCTGTCCCAGCTTTTGTTCCAAACTACTTAGCAACACTCTATATTGTCTTGTATAAAATATGATTAATTTGAGTAAGCCTCATTGGAGCCACTGCTTATAAAAGCAATTTATGTGGTTATAAATACATCACTTAAGTTTAAGTACCCAGCTTAAACAACTCATGCTTCTCCCGTGGGTTTCACAACTCACTCAGAGCCCTGTATGTCAGAAGCATTTAATCAAACATACAGTGTGTAAAAGTGTCTATCCACATAAACCTTTATTTATCCCCACACTGTTTTAATATTGGTTGAGTATGTGGATACCACAAGCTTTATTTTTTCCCAAAACATTTATCTGAGTCATTTCATGTATTCACAGTATTAGTATCAAAATGTGAATTATGCTATTGTTTTCAGAGGAAACAATTACAAACCTGTGATGAAAAGAGAAATAATACAGAATTCACATATTATTACACTGTGTGAAAAATGACACTGTCATGTATAGCAGGAACATAGATTATCTTAAAGTTCACTGGTTGCCTTTCATAATCCTTTTTCCCATCTTTGAAGAAATATAAAATAAAGATTTTAAGCAAGAACCATAAAGTAAGAATAAAGAAATTATAAAAATAACTAAAGTCAACTTTGCTATTTATAAATGCATAAATTTCAACTGAGAAAAGACTTCTGAGATATTCTGAAAGCAAATAACAAAGAGAGCTTTTTATAGTACCCACGATTATGTTGATTTCTGGCAGCTATCAATTATAACGATGTCCACTGTAATCCTGATTGATGTTTAATGCCAATCATTTACAATTATTTTGGTTTAACAGAGAAAAAGTTCTTATGGAAATGTGTTTACCTGGTTGACAACCCTTTTTGCAGTTTACCTAATTCAGAATCTGCTTCTGATATGTCTTTGTGTCTTTTAGTATTTTCATTATATCCTGCTCTTTATTTCCCACATCCCAGTTTTATTTTTCAATCCCCATCTCAACTTCTTCATGTAAACTATACACATAGAAAACTTGACATTGCATATCTAACAAAAATATCCAGTTTCCCATCCGGAAATATATGACATTTCATAATTTCTATATATAATTTGTGATGTAAAACTAGAGTGTTTTAAGTTATGGATACCAATGTGTATATACACATACACACACACACATATATACATATATATGTGTAGATGTCTGTATATATATATGTGTTTTTGTTCCAAGTTAAAAATAAAAGGTTAATTCAAATGAATTTAGAATGCAATTTTTTATCAGTATTTTTTGCACTTTTAAAGTAGTACATAAATATGTTTTATTCTTAATTTAAATTGACATCTACTGTGTAACTTCTAGAATAGTGTGTAGATGATCTTTGTGTCTCTTCAGGGGGCTAGAGAGTCAGTTAAAACGTCATTGATGATGCATGTTGATATTATTTGGCAGTATGAGTTAAATAATTTTCACAAAAAGGGCTGTATCGATCATATATATATCACATTCAATATTCAAAAAAGGTTATATTAGTATAAAAGCATTTTTTTTTTTTTTTACTTTCACTACAGATATATATGATTTATTGACCTTGGCATTATTCAAACTTGATTCAATACTAGAAGAAATAAATTGGTAGTTTTTAAGTTCAGAAATGTGCAGTTTGTAGATGTGACCTAATAGAAAATTAATATTCAAATATAATCTAATTAGTTCCCAATAATAACTTTTTATAGATCAAATAAAATTCAAAAAGTTCTTTATTAGAACTCAAAACACTTTGAGGAAGCAACTTTTCAGGTGTGAATGTAGCTTTTCTGTAATCTTGAGTCATTTCTGATCTAGCAGGGATTTCTATGGGTACCAACACTGTGGGGACAAATCCTGCTGTGGATTTGCTGACATCCACTGGATTTTCTTGGAAGTTCAATCATGTGATGAATATGATTCCTTCTCAAAAGAATACGACCTACTTGTATTCCAGGAGGATGTGGAGACTTTTCTTTTGGGAAGGTTTGCAAGAGTCAGCCTTTTATATCTCAGATACCTGTTATCTTTAGTCACTACCCAAAATATCAGCTTCTTCAGTAATCAATCCTTGGTATGTGCAGCCATTTTGTTTTATTTATTTATTTTGAGCCAACTTCCATAACTCTCCTTCCTCTAAAACCCTATCTTTTGTCTTTTGAAATCTTCATTCTATGGGACAAAATTTTTATCTTTTTCTCTCAATCTCCCTGCCTTAACTGAATCTTAGAGAGCTCCAAAAAGATTGTATTCCTTGTAGGTCTTTTAATTAATGTTACTCATATCCTGTAGGCCAAATAGCTCAGTACTGGGATGGGGTAAGTATCCTCACCACTCTTATAATCCAGTGCCAATCATTTTATTTTTTTCTCAGCCTCTTGTATACCGTGTTTCCCTGAAAATAAGACCTAATTAGACAATCAGCTCTAATGCATCTTTTGGAACAAAAATTAATATAAGACCCAGTATTACATTATATTATATTATATTATATTATATTATATTATATTATATTATATTATATTATATTATGTTATATTACCTGGTCTTATAGTAAAATAAGACCGGGTCTTATATTAATTTTTGCTTCAAAAGATGCATTAGAGCTGATTGTCTGGCTCGGTCTTATTTTCGGGGAAACGGTATACAATAGCAACAACAACCATGTTTCTTTGAAGATGAGGCCAGCTAGCTTTACATGTCACTAACTTTCCTCATTTTAACATCTCTGACTTTCAGATCATTCCCTGTTGCTCTGAGGATTTTGATGTCTATTTCCAGATTTTCTCTCTGAACAGTATCCTGCCATCCTCCCATATGAGGGCAATCTCCTATTTGGATTTCTCCAGAAGAGAAATCTATCCAATGATTACAGAACTGTAGCCATAGCTATTGACCACCCCTTTGCTAGGCTCTGTTCTCCCAAGTTCCACCTTGGACATTTTCCTTATCGATAATTATGTCACTTCTGAGTTATTATCTTAAAATATTCTGCTTTATACCTATATGTAGCTATGTTTGCAGCTGTCTCACATTGAAGGATAATGTATCACATTGGAAGAATGGAAACTTTTAAATCAGCCAGAATTGAGTTTGGATGTCAATTTTGGAGTTTTTAACCTGTGTGATCTTTGGTAGCTTATTTAATCAAATTGGGCTTTACTTTGCTAAGTAATAGCTAAGATATGCCAGTCGCGTTTTAAACCTAGCTACACACATGCTTCAGATTCCCTAACCTTTCGATTGCACCTAATATGAAAAAACACGTTCCTACCTTTTTAGACCAAATATGAAAGCTCACTTTCTTATTCTTTCCTTCACTCCTCATACCTAGAATAGAAAGACAGGAGATCCTTTGGTAGAACACATGCCATACAACTCTACCTGTGTGTGATATTCAGCACATGCTAAGGAATTAGAAGTAGTGTATGTGTTCATATTAAAAGATTGCAGGGACCTAGGTTGCTGAATTTTCCTCTTTTGTTCAACATACAACCAGAAATAGCAGAGTTATTGTAAGAACTAGATAATCATTAAGTGCAAAGTCTCTGTAATATACTAGGTGACTGATAAAGAGTTTATTATATGTTATTTCCACTACATATGTTACTCAGCCTCTTTGAGATGTTAGGTTTCCTACAGTCTCCTGGCTATCAGCATGGGTCCTATGGTCCATTACCTCAATGATTTTCCTGACAATACCAACAAAATCCTTGCTCTCTTGTTTTTTTGGCCTATTCTCCTGGCAAAACAAAATTCTATCTCAACCAGTTATCTGTGTTTTCTGGTACTTACGGCTTTCCAATGACTGCTGGAAAAGTAACACAATAATGCAAATTTCCATCACAATAAATCCATGCTCTCTGGCATTAACTGTGCTATTCGAGCTACACAGGGGTTATTTTCTATTTTTCTAGGCAATTAAAAAAAATCTGTTATTGTGTTACACCAGTCCAGCCCCTTTTAGAACATGACTTAGTTTACAGAGATCGCCTCATAACCTCCTGCCACCCTGTCTTAAAACGACACAAATTTACATCCATAATTTTCTCCTTACGTTCTATCTCTATTTAAATAATTATTTTTCCTACTATTTAAAGACAGTAGTGAATCTCATTTATTAAATGAACTCTGCTTCATGAGTTATCTTTTTTTTTAAATTTTTTCCCTCCATGATCTTCAAGTTTTCTCTTCTAGTCTCTTCTCATTATATTTGAAATATATTAAAGTCCCTTTTTCCGACACACCCTTCTCTTTACCTCATGCCCAACTCTGTGTCCACTGTATCGCCTTCCTTGAATGTATATTCACTCCTTTTTCTCCACTTCTTCACTTTCCATTCATACCTAAACTTTTGAAATTTTACTTCTGCCCCACCCCCACACAGTCCTATGAATTTGTTTTTACTCATGCCCTATGATGCTAAATACAATAAAAAGCTCTGTGTTTGTTTCATCTTTACCTTATGTTAGCATTTGTTAATATTTATCACTCTTTCTTCTAAGAGGAATGACCTTGTCTTGGAGTCTATGATCCTTGACTCTCTTGACTTTCTTCTAGCATCTCCAATGCACTTTGCTTCTTTATGTTTCTTAATACTGGCATCATTTTCCTCCCTGATATTCTTTACTAGTTCATATAAAACTCAAACTCCTCTAAGCATGGCATTTACAAGCTTTTCAGGATCTTCCTTCCCCCTACTTACCCCTTTGTCTTCATTTCAATCAAGTTTTTAACTCCTTCATGAAAACTATTTACTTTAATCATGTTAACTGAACTGTTCCCTTTACCCGTCTTTGTAGATTCTTTTCCTCTGCTTAGAACACTTCTCCCTCCCTCTTTGTCTTCATTATGTCTTAATTGTTTTTCAGTCTGACTTTCCTAACATTTCCAACATGGGTTTGTTACCTTCGTTTGTGTCTGAGGGCTTGTTGTGCTTACTTACGACTAGCTCTCATCTCACTCTACTGTAATTGCCTATGTATTTGCCAGTCACTTCCACTCCCTCTAGGTGGGCAGGACCAACATTATTCTTCATTGTGTCCCTGGTTCCCAGCAAAGTCACTGAAAGATGCTTACTGCATAATTTAGAATGAATTAGTTAGGATAATTACATCTGATTAAACAAAATGAAATGCTTTTTCTCTTTATGTGAATGTAAGGTTTAATATCATTGTTGATTTTTTTTACCTCATTTACTTGGTAATATATAATACACCTTTTATAAATTCTCATTTGACATTCTGTCTATCATAGGCGATTTTTCTTTGTCAATGAAATAAAATATGTATTCTCTATCATTCTCCTTCACCAAACTTCACTGACTAGTGGGAACTACTACTATTTTAGCAACCAATAAAGAAAGCATCTTTAGTAAGCCCCATCTCCTAAAATCTTGCCACTATTTTTTTCCAAAAAATATTCAAGAGCTAGTTCTTATCTTCTTTGAATTTCTGCTCTTGCCAGCTCTCATCTGTAATATTGCAGATTTCTCCTCTAATTGCATATCTCTAGCTTTGTACCACTGCTGTCAATCTTCAATTTCAGCATGTAAGTTTTCTTATTGACCCTGACCTCTCTCATCTGATGGATAATTTTGTTTTCTAAGCAGGTTTTGTTAATGGCCTGGTATTCTGAAAACCTGCTTACTGTACTCTCAAAAGGAACTGGTCACACGTGAATCAACTGTTTTTAAGACGCCATTTGTTGTAGATAAAGTAGATAGTTAAGCCTCAGAAAATCCAGTATTGTCATTTCACTGGAAGATAAAAGTTACCCAGTTCATCTTGGTGCTTAGTTTATCATAGTAAATGCTTCAGAGATGAATTTTTTAAACATTCCCTGAGATTTTCTGGAACTTTTAAATATGTATTTTTACTATTCTCAAATTTATGTACTGTGAATATTTATTAACAATTCACAAAACACTGCTGAAGAATCATAAATTTAATTATATATCTTATTGTAAGACACACTTTCAAAATGTACAGAACTTTAACAAGCCTTTTAAGTACTTTCTCAAATTTATTTTTTATTTTAATATTTAGCAAGAGAATAGTTGAGATCCCATCTACACTCACATTAATAGATCTTATAACTGTTGAATAAGTTTGTACATTATATATTTTGCCATTGGGAAGTTAGTTATAATATGAAAGTTAATATGGAAGATTATATGGAGTCATACTAAACAAAGGAAAAAAGGCAAATGTTTGACTCAGAGGATTATTGAAGGAAAACCACAAATCAATCTTTTCCAAAATGATGTTGTCTATTTGTGGCAATCATTACACTGTTGCAATTATCCTTCAATGCATTTCTCTTGCCAGGTTAAAAAAATTCTCAAGAAAACTGCACATGGTTTTTCTCATAACGTGGGTAGAATATTTAGAGAAAAATTCCTGTACAACTCAGACCCATCTGTTTGGGATAAAATTGAATGCTGTGGCTTAATAATCTCTTCTCATAAAGAAGTAAACAAGTATGAACTTTACCATCAGACTTTGTCTCATTAGCTGTAATTGAATAAATCTTAGCATTGTTGACATACTAAGTTGGAGGGCAGGTTTAATGAAATTTTCAATTCTGTATGATAGAAATTTTACATTGAAGGTTAATAAGAATCTGAGAATTGCTGCTTAAAATTGTGCATTAAATGATGTATTGGTTCAATCTTGAAAGGGTAACTTATTTAAGGTAGAAAACTTAAAAGAAATGAAATTTCAAAGAGAAAAATAATATTACCTGTCATCTCATCACCTAAGGCTAACTAGTTATTTTTAAAAATTTTCTTCTAGAATCTTTCATGTGTATTTCCTATATAATAAGAATAGATTTCCATTATACTTAGGGTCAGGAAGAAGAACCATGTATCTCATTTTCCTAAATTAATTATATTCTTTTTTTCATAATTCGTAAGAAATCTCTTCATTTGTCTGAAGTTTTTTCTTTTAATATCCATATATTACATTTTTTTGCATAACCACTTTATCTTTATATGTGTTATATCTAGAACTTTCAGTGGTTATTCATCTTTTCTCTATGTTCTTTGATTTTACGAGTAAAGTACATAGGGATATTTTAAAGTCTGTAATATTAGACTTAAAATAATGTTTAAAAATGCAATCCTGAGGTTTTTGTGCCATAAGTTATGATAATATATTTTAGTTTAGAAGGTTAATAAAATAACTTAAATTCTAATTATAACAATAGTTAATATTTTTTTAAGAAAATGAGTTATAAACTGTGAAGCTCAAATCCTGTTCATGACGTTTGCATCCATATTTATTACCATCTACACACCTCCTTCAGTCACAACATGGCCTTCCCATTTCTAATTCTTGCTCATGAATTAATTCTGGGTAATTTGGAGTGGAGAGGGAAGCAAGAGATCTTAAATATAAACAAATATAACAATTTTTGTTTCATTTACTGGATTCTTTTATGTTCCTCAGTAGACCTTAATTTTTATGTAGATTTTACCTATTTTGTTAATTTACTCTCCAGTATTTCTTTTTGTTGCTCTGTAAATGATATCTTTTCTTCCATTACAATGATTTTTGTAATCAGCCAAAGTAGAAGTTTTTTATTGCTTCTAATACTTTGTAAGATTTGATTTTTTGGGGGTATTTTATGTATGTAATTATATTACCTGCCACTAATGTCCGCTTATATCTTTTAATTTTTATTTATTTCTATTGTCTATTACATTGGCTAGTTTAGAGCATGTTAAGTAGTAATGGTGTAAGCAGTTATTATTGATTATATTAGTACATGTTCTAATGTTAAATCATCCATACATTTTGGAGTTAACTCCACTTGTAGTCATGTGTTGTTCTTCTGATGGATTGCTTTCTATTTAAGACTTTGAAACCCTATTTAAAATACAGTCTTGTTTATACTGTGACATCTTGGCCAGATTTTGGTATCAATATCATGCAGACTTTGTACAAAAGCAATTGGTAAGTGTAATGGTTAATTGTATGTGTCAGCATGAGTAGGCTATGGTGCCTAGTTGTTTGGTCAAATATTAGTTTAGATATTTCTGTAACGGTATTTTGTGGAGTAATTAATATTTACATTGAGTTGACTTTAAGTGAAAGAGATTACTATCAATAATATGGGTGGATTTCAATTAGTTGAAGGCCTTAAGAGCAAAATCTGAGGTTTCCTGGAAAAGAAGGAATTTTGTTTTAAGACAGCAACAACTCTGGCCTGAGTTTCCAGCCTGCTGGTCTGCCCTACAAATTCAAATTTGCCAGCCCTCCCAAACTTTTGAGCCATTGGTGCCAATTGATTCTGTTTCTGTGAAGAACTCCGAATGATAGAAAAGGTTTCCTTTTTTCCTTCCCTCTCCATGATTAGAGAGGTAAAATAGCATGGCAGTTAAGAGATGGTAGTAGTTAAGAGAATGGACACTGAAGATAGAATCTTTTAAATTTAATGTGTACATAATCATATCGCTTGTGAATAAGGACAGTTGTGGCTCTTCCTGTCTAACCATTTTATCTCTTTGCTGTTGCTGTTCTTGTATTGTTATACTGATTAAGATTGCTATTATAATGTTGTGTAAGATTGGTGACAGGTGTCTCCTCCTCCTCCTCTTCTTCCTCCTCCTCTTCTCCTTCCTCCTCCTCCTCCTTGTCCTTCTCCTTCCCCTTCTTCTTTTCTATCTCAAAGGGGAATGATGTTTTGTTAGTAAGCTCATCATGGAAGAACTTCTGCCATTTGATTTTATGTATGAGGTCTGACAATTAAGTTCACGAACTTGTTGCAACGATGTTGTTAAGCTTCTTTGATATCAGAGGGATTATTCATTATGAATTTGTACCAACTGGACAAGCAGTTAACCAAGTTTTCTATTTGGAAGTGCTGAAAAGGCTGCATGAAAAATTTAGCTAACCTGAACTTTTTGCCAACAATTCATGGCTCTTGCATCACGACAATGCACCAGCTCACATGGCACTGTCTGTGAGGGAATTTTTAGCCAGTAAACAAATAACTGTATTGGGACCCCCTCCCTACTCACCTGATTTGGCCCCCAATGACTTCTTTCTTTACCCGAAGATAAAGGAAATATTGAAAGGAAGACATTTTGATGACATTCAGGACATCAAGGGGACTATGATAACAACACTGATGGCCATTCTAGAAAAAGAGTTCCAAAGTTGCTTTGAAGGGTGGACTAGGTGCTGGCATCGGTGCATAGCTTCCCAACGGGACTACTTCGAAGGGGACCATAGTGATATTCAGCAATGAAATGTGTAGCATTTTTTCTAGGATGAGTTCACGAACTTAATCATCAGATTTTGTATATTTATAAAATCTACTTTTCATCTACAGCAGCTGTTAAATATCAGGTATTGAAATAATGTGAGTATAGAAATAGTCATTCATATTGCTCTATCATTAAATGTTAGAACAGTTTTCAAAAATAATTAAGCAGAGTCAATAACATTGCTTTAGTGAAAATTATCAATAAGATTATTTTTGTTTGTTTTTCATTTTCTTTGTTTAATTTAATTTAATTTTTTATTAGTTTCAGGCATAAAGAACAACATAGTGATTAGACATTTATGTAATTCACAAAGTGATAGCCCCAATAAGTCTACTATACATCTGACACTGTACATAGTTATTAGAATATTATTGACTATATTCCCTATACTGTAGTATATCTCTTCATGACTATTTTTTAAATTATAGTTGACATTCAATATCATTTTATATTAGTTTCAGGTGCAATACGAATATTCTAATGAGAGCAAATTCTTTTTGAATTATTAGGAAAAAATAAAATTAGGAAATTTTAAAAACACAAAATAAAACTTTTACTGATAGTCATGGTCAAAATGTTTGGAGATCTCTATACCATAGCGTTCTTTGCAAGTGTAATATATTTGATAGCTCTTTTAACACTACTGTTATACTTGAGCTCTCAACATTTTTAGTAACATTTTTTAGTGAATTTTTTAGAACTTTTTAGAACTTTTTAAGGACTTTTAAGTCAGGATGGAAGTAAAAGCCAGAGTGATTCTAAGGAATGAGCAGGATAGATTGGAGGCTTGTGTGAAAGGCAAAGGTGTAGATCAAAATAGCATGCAGTTTTGAAACTCAATATCTAGACTGGCAATATACTTAAGACTGAAAGAAAAGATCAAGGGAATGAGCCAAGACTATTTACCTTGGTGGTTTGGAGAAAATAGTTAAGGGTTGTGGTTAAGCCTTTCATAAGAAAAAAAAAGTCTCTCTGAGGAGGGTAACTTTCTGATACTTCCTCAAGCACAGAGCTGCAGAGGTTTTTGACATATGTCACTGTAGAGAGTCTGCTTGAGGTATGTTGGGGGGGATATAGGCAAACACCATTCATCTGCTGAAGACCTCATGAGCCTTTGGGACATCCGAGCAAATATGTCAAGTAGGCAGTTGAATATATAGATGGATCAAGAGTTCAGAGGAGACTCAGAGGAAGAGATATTTATTTGATATTACGGTATTTTGGAAGATAGTAGACATTTAAGGGAGGGTATAGATGAGGTTGCCTAAAAAAATAGTGTAGAATGAGAAGATAAAAAAATCTCAGATCCAATCTTAGATTTAGAGTTCAGGTAGCAAATTAAAACGTGATATTAGGGACTGAGGTGAAATACCCAGAGAGGAGAGAGAAAAAAAGAGTGAAATGACATGGATACAGACAAAATAGTGTTAAAGATAGAGGAAGGGGTCAACAATATTAAGTGCTGCTGAAAAGTGAAGAAAAAAAAAGAGGATTAAATATACCTGGTGGAGTGAGTGATTTGACCAATAGTAGAATAATGGGGCAGAGAACAGATTGGTGTGGGCTGAGCAGTGAGTGGGCGTTCAGAAAAAAGATACAGCTATTACTCTTTTAGAGAAAAATGTTCAGAGTGAAAAACTAAGAAATGGGTGGTAGCCTAAAATGGAAAGGACTTATTAGAGTCTATGCTGTATATAAGGTACGCACATCAACTGTTAACATTTTAGTTACAGAGTTGTGAAAGCAGATTATAAAAAGTGTGGGCCCAGTGTATGATTTGGGCATTACTGATACATGATTGGTTATTTTTATGTGTGCGTATGTTTATGATCTAATTGTTCTGAAGGCAGCCATTCTTATTCTTAGTAAATAGCTGGTAATATTCAGGTTAATGACTGTTAGAGACAATAAATGACCCATAACACAATGCAATTGTTACCCCTAAAAGGCTAAAAGTTTCTATTTATACCTCATTTTAGAGAAAGAATCAAGACTATACAAGGATTGATTGAGTGCTCTCTTTATTCATGTAGATAAGGTGGATGCTTATTGGGATTTTCTAGAATCTAGGAAGATCCTCATTTTTCAACCTGTTCTCTTGACATCTGGAGAAACAATAGACCAAGAGAAACCATTTGCCTCCCATTCTATACCTGCCTTTAGCTGTTATTTGGTACCAAGTTTCCTACTGAGGCTGGAGGAGGTCTTCTGGTTGAGTAACCATAAGTGGGTGCAGCTATAATTGGTTGGTAGCAACAGAAATAGTGAACAAGTTGCTCAAATGCTGCACAAATTCTTTGAAAGAGACATGGGCAGTCAGTCAAGCAGAGTCATTACTGTCATGTGTCAACAAATGAAGTCAGTAGTGGGAGAATATTCAGGCTATTTCTTTCCATTTTGATCCTAGAGAAGCTGGAAGGCTTACGTGAGAGAATTAATGTAGGGGTTCTCTCCCAAACACTCACACAATCTGTTGGTACCCTCAGGTTGGTAATCTGGAGGATTAACTGTTGAATTAAGTTCTCCAAAGAGAGATGGATTTCATTTAATAATTGCTGTGAGATCATGCATAACTAGACCCACCCCAAACATGCTATTGTTATATCTTATCTATAGAAGGAAGAAAAAAGAGAGAGCCAGAATTGGAATCAAGTTATATCTATTAGAAAGTTGGACTGGATGTGAGGAGGGAAAAAGAAAAGGATGAGTTACACTGGAAAGAGCAATGAATTAAACAATTTAAAATATTTCAGATGAGTAGAAATGGGTTGTAAAATTAATTCATTGTTCTTTACCTCTACAAGTTTAACAAAAGTAAGATTTTCTTCATAATAATGTTATCAGTTTGAAAGTATTATTTTTAAGTTCTCTAAAAACTGAATTAAAAGTCAATGCAATGTATTCTGGATCTCATGTAAGGCTTTTCACTGTCTGAGGAGATCTCAGTTCTTAATTTGCAAATTGCATCATTGTCCCAAATAATATGACTATATGACCAAAAGATGCCAATAATCATAGCAAGAAATTGAGAAATGCTTTTTTTTTTTTTTATTAAAGAGGATATATAATTTTAAACAGTTGTTTAAATGAAGTAAGAAGGGAGAGATAACATTGCGTAGAGCTGAGTTGTCAGGTCCCCGCGTTTTACATGGGAACAGAGATGATATCAATGAAGAGTGGGGGTTTTAGCAGGGAGGTTCTCTTTGCACTTTGAAAAGTGTTTATACCGTCCTCTAGAACTCCACTATGCAACCTGAGCCATTTGACTGTTGTAGAGACCTGGCTCTGTAACTATTGCCATGTAAATTGTAAGAAACTATTGAAAAAATTCTGATATTTACTGCAGGATAGAGTGAACATGCCCTTTCCTAGCAGCATCTCTTTATATCAGACTTTAGGTATCTCTGAGCTCATTTCTCCAAAAAAAGACCATGAGGTGATAGCGAATAATTAATTATCTAAGATATTTACTGCATGCCTATGTCCACCATTAATACACTGGAGAATATTAATTCTATTTTTGTGTGTATTGTTCCCTAAATTTCAAATAATTGAAAATTAATATTGTTATAAGATATTTTTCACTTAGATAATTGATACCATGCTATGTGGTTAAAGGTGAAAAATAAAAATAATTGTTTCCTTTAAATGTTAATAGCAATTCCAAAGCATTGGAGGCAGCTGAGGTTGGAATCTGAGCCACGTTGACTGGCTTCTACTTTTGTTCAAGATGAGGAGATTGGAAAGTCTCATATTTTATAAGCAGTCGACAAGGCTTATATTTTATCTTTTTCAAAAGTATGTTTTAAAATTTATTTGCACAAAATTAATTCTGTGAGTCTTCTGTCTCCGCTGGATTACAGGTTTCCAAGTTTATGGTTAAAAACTTGTGCCCTATTTTTACTAGGAGTGCTGATGGGTTCTTTGCTTTACTGTTTGCTTCATTGTCATTGATTATTTTTGGTCCCTTTCACTTGGTTTGTGAAGAAGGTCTTATAATCTGATTATTGTTTTTCTGCTATGCTATCCTATCCCCACCTGGCGCATCCAATCTTTATGAGTGGGGAGAGTGCCAGGGAAAATAATACACATAATAGACAATCAGTCTTTAACTCCTCGGGTCAATTTGCAGGACCACCAAACCTGGAGAAGGAGCTGTGCTAGCTTGGAGTCCCTTTATGTTTCCCAATCAGTAACAGACAATGGGTCAAGCAACATGGATGTACAGAGATTTATCTGCATTGACTACACTGAGAGATACCAGAGTTCCCTAAATTATCGGGCTTGATAAAATCCTTTAGTATTTATACGTCTGCCCCGTTTTGATTGCATCTTTTTCCACTGTATAAACCTTTGTCAATCCACTCCCCAGACTTCCCTCCAAACCAGTCAGAGCACGGAGTTCACTACTTACTAATTACCTTTACTTCTTTTGCTTGTTTGCTTTTGACATACAATGTGATTATTGGAAGATTGGGGTAGTAAATTGTAAGTGTAATAGTGCAAGTTAAGTTCTGTCTCAGCCTGTAGCTCTTCTCCATTTAAATGAAACTCACCTATGTTCTTGGCTTTTCCAACCCATATAGTAACGATAATTCATAGACTCTAGTCTGTCTCCTTACCGAGTTTGATTTTCTTGATGTCTCCTCAAATTTGCAATTTTAACGTTTCCAGTTATTAGTCCAAATACATCTATTTATTTCTTAGTCCAAATATATCTATTTATTGTTTAGTAAATGTCTAGCTTATAACTGTTCCATATTTTCATTATGACAAATACTGAACAATATAATTCTTAACAGTATTAAAAAATGCAAAAAACATCAGTACGTATGAAAATAAAACGGATTTTTATTAATCAGCATGAATTAACATTTTTCTTACTGAATTCTTTTTATCACCTGCTTAAATCATATGTTGTAACATATATAATTAGGATGGGAAATTAGAATAGGTCAATAATAATGATTTATGGGATTGAAAAAGTTTTTAAAAATCATACAGCATCTTATAATTCACAAATGCCTCACCAAGCAATCTGATAAAGTTATTTTTTTCCTATAAGAAGGACTGTTGCTGAGGGAATTCTAAAATTAATAGAAAAAGCCTCATGAATAATGGCAAGTGGGTGCTTCGTGATACAGAGGAAAACCACCAAGTGTGGTGGCCTTGAATATAAAATCCCTTTTCTGAAAGTCCTTCTATTTTTTTTTAGTCAGCCCTCAGAACTGAATAGCATTTAGGCTTTTGTGTATAGCGATTAGATATTTCATGAACTCAAGGACCTGACTAATCGCTTGTGAATGCTAAGAATCCTGTAAAAATAATAGAAATAAATTCTCATGGAGGAGCAAAGAACATAAATCTAGGTGTCGGTTTTTAAGAACAAAGACTGAAATATTTCATTATATTTAGAAAGAATTGTTGCTTGAAATCTCATATTAAGATGTGTTCATTCAGGTGGCAAGAGCGATACATTGATGGATTACAGTACAAAGGGGAAAAAAGGAGAGGAAGGTACAGTACTACATATGTTACTAAACTCATTTCACCTGTAAAGGAAAGAGTATTGATTTCATTCATCTCACTTAGTTGGGAGTCTGACTTAAGAAAAATTCAAGTTCATTGACATCAACTCTAAACATGACAGGACTGTATTGAGAACAGAAAGAAGAGGGAACAGAAAAATGATAAATGTAACTTCATTAAGAAAATTTAAAAACACTATTTTTCTTCATGAGAAAGCAGCAAAGGAGCCAGAGATTCTGGTTGCATCTTTAATCTATAGTGACCTCAATGGCATTTGTGATCTATGGGTTTTAACTTATGAGAGAGAGAGAGAGAGAGAGAGAGAGAGAGAGAGAGAGAGAGAGAGTCGGTGTGTGTACATTTTTTCAAGAACAATCAGGACAGACTAGTCAATAAAACTACGACATGAAACTTTTTTAGCTGAATGCTGCTTGTTTTGTATGGGTATATTCATGGTTTGAAATAACAAGAAGCTGTAGAAAACTAACGCATTAAATATAATATTTTGCTTTTATATTTTTTCAATGAAAATAATTGTAGTTTTTTCACTTACTGAATTTTACTCTTTTATAGTTTTTGCTATACTTTTTTTTCTTTTTAAATCGTCTAAGGTATCACCACTGTTGCCTCTGAGTCTTAAAAAGTTTACTGTGATTCATTAATCTATACATTTAGCATATATTTATTGAGTGGCCTACATATAAATGACCACATTTGGTACTATGGAAGACGTGAAGATGAATCAAACCTAGAAGGGATATTTAAGGAAGAATATTGTCTTCATCTCCTACTCACTGGATAGCGTTTTCCGGCAAGAGTCTTTCTAATTCTGGATGGTGACCCCTCTCTTTGGAATGCAAGTACTGCTGTCCTTGGTGTAGTGGGAATTATTCCATGCAGAATGTGGAAATTATTACAGACAGAATATGGGAGCATGATCTGCTACTCCGGTGAGATCTGGGTCCGTCTTTGAAAGCAGAAATGCCCATGTAGATCTTCTGAGCCTTTTTTGGAAAAGGCTATGCAATTTACTGGGAAGAAATGGAACGCCCAAATAGAAATTATTGTCTTGACCTCATCTATCGTTCAATTTACACACTTGCATATGGTGCCAGGGTGAGCCCTAGCATCAGAATGGCAGTTGGAGAGTCGTAAGAGTTGATGGATACAGGAGAGAGGATTAATAATATTTGAGTATGGGGGAGATTATTTGAAAGACTGAATTTTAAGAAGCAAATTAAAAAAAATGCATTCCTTATTTCCCATGACCTATAAATAATTATAAAAAGATACATTATTTTTAAGCAGTTTAAACGCCTTAGGTAGATTTTTAATTTGGTAATTTGGGCAAGGTAACATACTTCATAATTTTATTTAAATTCCTCTGAACTATTTTGTTCAGATATGTGTCAAAAGATAAAGACAAAGTTCCTTTAAGGGACTAAGAATGGCTGGGCTCATTAAGTTATTATCGTTAGTGATTTTGTTCAAAGTAATTAGTAAAGGCTATGATCAGTGATCTTATAATGAGGGAGGTGTGAATGACTAGAAGATGGCTAAGGGAATAAATCTTATCCTGAATTATATGCAACTTATAAGTGTCTAGGGCTTTCTTCTGTTTTGTAATAGTAGGAACTGTGTAAAGGAGAGAAACAACTACGTTTTATCAAAAGGGTAAAAAAGACTGAAGCATTTTATAGCTAAATGGAAACAATAAGGACAGAGATAAAGGCCTTATTTTAGATAAGCCTCAGCATCAGGTTTATTAAGGAGAGCAAATAATTAAAAATAGAATGTTGAAGTGTTAAGCTTTTCCACCTGGACACATAGAATGCCAAGGAAGAAAGAACAGAGCTCAGAAATGTTGGAGATCAATTAAAGATTTGGGGTGAATTTTTATTTTACACATTAGGAAATTACAGATTGGTAGTGATACATAATAGTTAAAGTGTATGAAAAAGCAGAATAATTAATTCCAATGCATATTTATGGTTTCCAATTTTTGTCGTTTTTTTTTCTTAAAATTACCGTTGGACCAGTGTAAATTATATATGCCTTGATTATTTTTGATATTTATATTTTTAATAATAACCAAGACCATCAGAATCCCATGCTAAACCATGTAAAATGCAGCACACTGAGGCAACTGGATACTAGAAAATACTCAACCTTAATTTTACAAATCTATGGGGATGATAACGTAGGTAACTTCTAGGAAAACTTCCAAGAGGAGAGATAAAATATACACTAGCCTGTTAACTGCAAAATTCAAAAGGCAGCTGTTTCTAAAAAATTTGTGGTTGTTTTCCTGTAAGGGCCACGATGCCCCAGAACATCCTGTGGAATAATTCCCCTACCTCTGGTTAAACAAGACGTTAGCTGCTTTGCTTCAGTAATAATTCATTTAGTTGGACATGTTGAGCTACAAACTGGTGACTAATGTTTAGTTATCTCTTTTGTGCTAGCTGAGTCACTTTATGTGTTCCTCTATTCAGACCAAGAGCAATACATGAAACATACGTATTTAACACAATTGGGTTATCACTGCTTTCTTCCAGCACATCAATCCAGAAAACCCAGGGCGAAGACATTGTATTAAAATGTAACATAGTGTGAAAATGTACATTCCCAAAGAACAGCAGATATAATAACCTGGTAAATAAAAATCAAAATTGTAGAAAGCTCCTTTTTCAATTGAACTTCACCTCAGTTTCAATTATCTTTCCTCTCTATCCCTTATCCTACATAGAAACTTGAGTGAGGCTTTACGGCATTTTCCGTAAGAACTAGGAAATGTTTTGCAATTTAGTGTCAGTGTCAAAATAGAAATTCTATTTTTCAAATACTTCAAGATTGTTTGATACCATTCATATTTTTCTGCAACTGCATCTTTTTTCCTTTTCCCTGGAACCTTTCTCTTCCCCATGGTTCTAATATAAAGAACTTCTGCATTTCATTTTTGAAAATTTCCACTTCTTTTTCAAATTGTGCTTGCTAAAAGCCTTCTTGTGGGCTGCAAAACTAACTCCAACGAATTGACAAAGATTTCATACATAAAGTGCTGATATCTTAACAATTTTATTCAAGGAAAAATAGCACCTTCATGTAGTGTTTTGATTATTTACAGCTGTAGGAAAATCTCTTTGGTTTTCAAACTAACTTTGAGAAAGGACTTATGTTTCTTTTGGAAGTCATTCTGGGGATTGTGTGAAAATTCTTTTAAGTTCATACAACATGTTTTTTTCTTTCATATTGAGGATAAATCTGGTTTCTATATTATTTTTTCTATGCATACCATTCCTATTTGAGAAACATTACTCCCTGATCCTTGCAAATAAGATTTGACTATACCATGACCTTTTGAGTAAAGAGTGGTAAGTAAGATTCAGAGGAAAATAAACCTGCAAAAAGAATTCTGAGATATTTACTCATCATAATAAACTAGAACGAATAAAGGGACAACTGACAGAAACTCTGTGTTCTATTTTCCATTACATAGTACAGGGCTGTAAAGTATCTATAATCTTATATGGAAAAAGGTATTAGAGAAGATATCAAACTACTCTAAAAATATATGAAATTACATATATATGTAAAATTATACATGTATACATATACTCACTGTACTTAGTTATTCTTTCATTGTCACCCTTATGTAATAACTTAAGGAAGGGTGACACTATTTGAATCACATAGAATTTGCTACCATTAGTTATGATTTTATGCTTGCTTTAAATAAAATTTAATGTGGTTAAAATGAATCATTCTGTGGTTATTTTGCAGGTCCTGGTGGGTATGATTAATACAAGCAGGAAAGAAGATGGTGTTTCTTTGAAAGGAATAAAAGGTAATGATTCTTTTATGTTTTTTGCAACAAGTCAGTGAGATAGGAGAGTGGATGGTGAAAACAAACAACTAGCAATAAACAGAAATGTGCCAAAATTAAAAACTAAGAGCCTCGGTGCCTCACATCTTTTAACATGCTTTATAGCTGTGTGTGTGTACTATGGGGACAGTCTGAATTTGTGTAAAGTTCTTTATAAAATATTTGGTACAATGCCATGGAAACACAAAGGTAAATCTGATTTTTGATTAAGTGTTTTGGTAGGCACAAAACTTTGGAAAACAGGAAAAGTTTGGAATTAAAAGTATTCATTCCTCTTTATTTTCCTCTTCTTTATGAAAATAAAAGCCTTAATTTTTTTTTTTTTTTGTCTCTCTCTTGTGATTAAGCCATACTAAACTCTTGAAAAGATATTTTACTAATCCGGAGGGAGAACTACTGGACTATGGGAAACTGAATAGAACTGTAAGAATATATACGATCTGTTAAATAGCTTGGAAAAGAAGAGTGTGCCAGCCCCAAGGCACCTATTTGATGTAACTTACATATGAAACCCCATATAGCATTTTGCCCAGTATATAGCACGACCCATTTTCATAAAAATACAATTTTATGTTGGTGATATGCAATTTTCTCCAGATAATAATTTATGTGGAATTTTATCGGTTGACTAAAAATAATCTATACTGAGACATGTCTTGTTAAAGTTACTAGATGTTAAAAAAGATAAAAAATACCATAGACAGTTGGGGAAAATAATTTGTCACCATTGCTAGTAAAAATAAATCAAGCTGGCTGTATACTTTATATATCCTATCAACACAGCATCGACTATAACATTCTTAGCAAAACAAAGTGTGCTTTAAGAATTTTGTATCCAACCAAATTGTTGTTCAGAGCCAAAGCAGCAGGCAAACATTTTCAAACATGTAAGAATTCAGAAACTATAGCAACACAAATTCTTCTTAGAAAAACAAAACAAAACAAAAAAAATCTAGCTTACCAGGAGATGAGTCCAAAAACCATAAAGAAAGACACCGGTATGAAGAATAAACTATAAATAGATAAAACTGTGGAAATTATAACAGAAAATGTAAATAATCTAAATCTTGACAATATAGAAATTGGTTTTTTTTTTTTTATTAAATTTATTGAGGTGACAATTGTTAGTAAAATTACATAGATTTCAGGTGTACAATTCTGTATTACATCATCTATAAATCCCATTGTGTGTTCATCACCCAGAGTCAGTTCTCCTTCTATCACCATATATTCGATCCCCCTTACCCTCATCTCCCACCCCCCCACCCCCACCCCCCTTACCCTCTGGCAACCACCAAACCATTGTCTGTGTCTATGAGTTTCTGTTTCTCATTTGTTTGTCTTGTTCTTTTGTTGTTTTTGGTTTATATACCACGTATCAGTGAAATCACATGGTTCTCTGCTTTTTCTGTCTGAATTGTAATATGACTAGTAAAACAGGAGGTGGAATTGGGATATATCTGTATCTTTTATGGAGGAATATTTAGTAGATATTATTCAAACTAATAAAATAAGGCTCATTCTCGATTTTTATTCAGCATAAGTAGTTTTTTCTAAGTATAATGAAATGAAATATTTACTTACTTTTTTTTTAACTGAGAATGTCTTTCATTTATTTTTGACTGCCAAAGGCAGGATTTGTTTGAAAGTAAAATTAATAATGATAATTGTATCGCAGAAGCTAAATTTTCAGATTTAAAAAATCTCATCTTCACTAGTATTTATCTGTTTTATTCATTCATTCATTCATTCATTCATTCATTCATTCATTTTTTGTGTGTTTTGTTTTTTTCTACAAGCTTTCCAGGCGTGTGATGATCCTCAAGGGATTTGTCTGACTGGTTCAGGGTTGTGTGTCTTTGGTTTTTGTCTCTTCAACAGAGGTAATCTCTTTCTTAACATAGATCCTTCTAGTCTGCTGGTGGTAGGGAGAAAAGAGAAAAGGAAATTGAAAGCACAGTACTTCTTTCTATCTCTTTCTAGTACCAAGGTAGTTAAATAGAAGGGTATAAGATTTTTATGTACAGAATTTAGGAATGTTTTCAAAAGTATCAACTCCTTCTTCTCCTACCAAGTAATCTCACGATAGATTTTGCACATGCTTTAAAAAAATAAAATTGATGTAAACCTAAGTGTCAACTTTTAAAATCTTACCTCAAAAATTCAGTGAGATTTTATTATGTAAAACTAAATCTAGAAATGCACTAATTGCTTCTAGAATATAAAATTCTTGCCCTGTATATACTATTAGAATCATAGCTCTGGAATATTTATGGAAGTCAGAAAAATTCCTCTAGAGAAATGGTAAGTGTAATGTTATTATATATAGTATGAACTTTTATCTCTCCTTGTTGATATTGCAAGCTACCCTGGGTGCATATTTATATATGTTGCAATAGAAAAAGTAAATGGTAATTGAGAAATTCAAATTGGAAAGACTACATTCTCACTTTATTTGAAAGTACACAAATTTCATCCTAAAATGTTGACACAGTTCAAAACCTAAAAGCAAAATCCATATTGTTTTTATTTCATTAATATGACTCATTTTTTTCTTTTGTTCTTTGTGATGTTAATTTTTTAATTTAAATTTATTTTAGCAGTTTTTACTATTTCAAACAGTGGATAGGCATCCTTGAACATTAACTGTCTGTCAGATTATAGGTTAAGATTTAAAATTTAATTCTTTCTGTTTATTAAATTTAACGAACAATTTCAGTTTTGAGTTTGTTTGCAATGTACTTGATCTGTGAAATATTTTGAAATGATAACTTTAAAGACGTAAGCTCATAATGCATTCAGATTTTTGTTTTAGAAATATGCATCATTACTGGGTAAATGATGAAAGTAATAAAGTTATAGGGTTATTTCAAAAAGTTACCCAATATGATAGTTGCAGTTTGATAATAGTCTCTTTCTTTGAACCCGGTCAGGGAAGACTGTTTCACATAAACTATTGAATAGTTCAGAAAAGCAATACATTAGACTCATATCAACTTGGAATGAGAGCACTATAAAAAGAATACAGTAATAATTTCTGTTTCCTCATGTTTGATGTAGTATTGCATTATCTCAATTAAATAATTTTCTTATTCATCCATAAAAATACTCTAAAACTTAAATTTAACAGAATTATTTAAAACCATTATGTC
Organism: Rhinolophus sinicus; assembly: GCF_036562045.2. Classification (NCBI taxonomy): domain Eukaryota; kingdom Metazoa; phylum Chordata; class Mammalia; order Chiroptera; family Rhinolophidae; genus Rhinolophus; species Rhinolophus sinicus. Next base: position 174,881,197 of record NC_133751.1, on the reverse strand, counting down.
ACATACTTTTTTTATTTAAACTCATCTATTATGTCATTAAGTACTTTATTTATTTACATTGAACTGGCTTATTAAACAGTGGGCTTACATATTTTATAACACCTGAAAAAGTACTTTGCCCTTTTAAGAGTTTATAGATATTAATATACATTAGGGTAAAAGCAAGGTGAGATTGGGGGAGCACAAATTTTGCAATACATATTTTCCTGAAAATTTTGGAGACTGTAAGATACTGATATTTACATTCTAGAATAATTAAAAGACTCAGAAATGAATAGTCACTAATTTCAATCTGGACTTTTCTCCCCCAAAGATGATTTATTTTTACAGAATGTTTGGGAAACATTTGTTTCTGTATGTTGTCAAATTAACATTTCTGCAAATTGAAGTTAAATAATATAGTAAAATAGTATAGGTACAGGTATATCACCTTTTAGAAACAGTCATTTTGATGAGAGGAGGGAATACAATTCAGCAACATATTACACTTATTGTTGATTATTGATCTTGAATTCATTGAATTGCCACTCTGATTATTTGAAATGGTTTGTTGAAAATAGTCAACAAGATCCATTATGGCTTCAAGATTCTTTGGGAAGTAGAGGTCACTTTTATAGAAGCAAAGTATGTATTTTTCATTATTATCCCCATAGTGCAGAGCAATGGACTGTGCATCAGAATCACATGAAGGACTTACTAAAACAAGCTGGTCCAGAACCACACTTTGGGAACCGCTGGTATAGAGCAATTGTAGTGTTCAAAATCATTACCCTAAGAGTTTTTAACATGTAGATTCCTGGACCTATCCCCAGAGGTTTTTATTCATGTGTCTGTGTACCAAATGTCCCACTTGGTTATGCCAGTGGTACAGGACTATGCACTCAGAAACACAATTGCAGAGATTAGATAATAAAAATTAGTGAAATTGTAGCACTTAGTCAAAAGATTCAGAACAAAGAGATGTTGGATTAATTCAACACATTTTGGAAATCAAAATGTCGTTTTGTGATGTTGATTTCTGCAGGCTTTCGGTAGTTTATTGTTAGGAAGCTACTGCATACATCTGTTTCAGATCTAATTAGCCTTAGGTTCAGACACTTAAAAGAAAAGTGAGGTGATTTTGCAGGATAGGAACAAATAATGTCTATGTTGGAATTACTTTCCCCTTAGTCCTTGATTTTCTAGAGCAAATCAGGTCACATAGATTTGTAAAAATAGCAGAATTTTGTTTGTTTGTCTTACTCAGAACTTACCTGACAATCATTTGAGGAGAATTTGATTAATAATGTATAAATAATTTGACAAATAAGCTTCTACTTAAAGAAATGCTTATACATTTTAGGGTTTCTTTATTCTATTTTTAAATTCAAATTTGTTTTCCAAAAATTAATCCATCTAGTCTTAACTCTAATATGTAAAAAGCTTGGAAGCCATCATTCTTGTTCTTTCAACAAAAGACAAGCTGAAAAAAAACTGAACATCAACAGCTTTTCTTGACCCCATCAGCGAACTGATATCACAGGGCAAACTACTACCCAGAAATCTGAAGAGATAGGTAAATCCAGATAGTCACAGATGAGATCTATTTACCTGAAGCAAAAGCAGGTACCATAAGTTGTTAGAAACATTTAAATTGTAATTTTGATAAATTTCTTCAGGTTAAGTGTGGAATAGCTTGAGAATAAGAAACTAATTGGGGACATGGTTTGGGGGTGGGAGCCACACTTTTGTGGATTGTCCCTCTGGGAATCCTGCCATTTTCTCATTATAAAGAGTCAAGAAATATCCCTTTCTAGCTCTGATAGAGGAAGAGGAGGAAATAGCATTGTGAAATATAGACAGAGAAGTCTCTCCATAACAAAGGCATGCTATCCCCGGGAAAATTACTTTATCAGAACCTTATCCAAGGTGGGGGAAAGGTATTTTGTAAATTTCAACCCTCTAGCCTTCTTATCTCACCTAAGGGTATTGTGGATGGGTGGCTAAGAAACACATGTGAAGGTCACAGCTAAGGGACACATGCCAACCAAAACCCTGAGATTTAAAAACAAAACAAAACAAACAACAACAATAAAACCCTGAAGTTTAATCATAAGATTATAAATTGCTTGCCTTCCCCACACGTTATTACCACACCAGGGCTCCAGTATAAATATAGTGAATTGCAGCTGAGAAAGCTGCATGATACAGACTCTAACTGTAGAGAGATTCTTACAGAGGCCCAAAGAAAGCAGGGGAGAAAATAACAAACAAACAAATAAACAAACAAAAAACAAGGACACTAGAGTAATTTGAAGCCTCTGCCACCTATAACTACAGCCAACATTAAACACAGCGCTACTCTTAGGGAGATTAACATAAAAGTTCAATTCCTAGTACCTATAACCTCAGTTCCTATTACCCAATACATCATGTGTGGCTTTCAAAAAAAATTACGAGTCATGATGTCATGGTGTCAGATGGTAGCTGGACTTATAACGGCGATCACTTCTTTAGGTATGTAAACATTGAATAACTATAGTGTACCCCTGAAACTAATATAACAATGTATGTCAACTATATTTTTAATAAAAATATGTTTTACAAATTTCAAGGCATGTGAATGGGCAAGAAAAATACTGTCTGAAGAGGCAAAATATACCCCGGAGCCAGAGTCAGATATCACATAAATTTTGGAATTATCAGAGAAGGAATATAAAGTAATTATGATTCCTATGTCAAAGACTATAATGGATAAATCAACAAACATGAGAACAGATGTGAAATGTAAGGAGAGGTGGAACTTCTAAGAAATAAATGCTAGAAATTAAAAAAGTTCTGTAAGAGAGGAATGCTTTTGATGAGCTCATCTGTAGACTGGATATGATCAGAAAAAGCCTGTGAGCTTATAAATATGTCAATAGGTTTCCCAAACTGAAATACAAAGAGAAATAAGAATTAAAAACGAAACAAAGTAAACAACAACAACAACAAAAATTAGAACATCTAAGAACTCTAGGATAATTTCAAAAGGTATAACATATACATAATTGGAATACTGGAAAAAGAAAGGGAAAGCAGAGCAGAAGAAATAGTTGAAGTAATAATGGCTGAGAACTTTGCAAAATTATGGACAGACACTAAACCACATACCTAAGAATATTAAAAGACACCAAGCGGGATAAAAGACAAAAAAATTGACTCCTAGGCAAATTGTATCTAAATGCAGAACATCAAAGACAAAGAGAAAGTTTGAAAGCAGCTAAATGGTGAAAAAAAACTCACCTTACCTGTAGAGGAACAAGGAAAAGAATTACAATAGTTACATCAGAAGCCATGCAAGCAAGAGAAAGTGGAGTAAAACAAAATGTTATAAAAAACAAAACAAAAAACTACCAACTTAGAGTTCTATATCCAGCAAAATTATTCCTCAAAAGGGAAAGAGAAATAAAAATTTTCTCAGAAAAAACAAAACTAAGGGAATTCATCACCAGCAGACCTTCCTTACAAGAACTTTAAAAGAAGTTATTTTGGAAGAAGGAAAATGATATAGGTCAGAAACTCAAATCCATAAGGAAAGGAAAAATTTGGAGAAGAAATAAATAAAAGCAAAATAAAATCCTGGACTTTTCTTATTCTTAATTGATCTAAAAGATAACTGTTTAAGTAATAATAGTAACAATGGGGAGATTATAGCATGTGGACAAGTGAAATGAATGACAGCAATAATTTAAGGAACAGGTGGCAAAAATTGTGACTACTGTATTATAAAGTACGTGCATTATATATGTGAAGCAATGCAGTGTCATTTAAAGGTGGACTTAGATTTATTAAAACATGTATATTTCACACTTTAGAGCAACCAGCAAAAATTTTGAAAAGAAGAAAAATTTATAAATAAAACATAATCCAGAACAGTTTATGTATTCTTACCAATAGTTTTAACAAAACTAAGCCCCATCAGCGGTTGGTATAATTCATCTCCTGATATAAATAAAGGGGCTTGTGATACTTGAACTAATTTAGCACCAGCAAGGATATATGGAGGAGAAAGCAGTCATTCTGCTCAGTATTCCTGAGTAATATCAATGCCAGAGTGTCCCCATGTCCCAAAGTGATCATTTTCTAGAAATTCACATAACAGTCTTGATAATGAATGCTTCTGGTCCTAGTTGGTCCAAGTGCAACCATCTTAAATCTTTTTTCTACAAGGTCAATAAAGAGGCAGAAAAAATGTAAGTGAACAAATCTTATATGTAATTCACCATGTGGTAGGTTGGATTAGAGTTTGACAATCCCTTATTCCATCTCTTAACAGAGAGCTCTACAATGTGGCTCTACAATGCCTTCAACTGTGGACAGAGTATACTTTCTTGCCTTATTGGCGATTTGGTTTACTTGGTTATGCAGCTTACTTACATGATGGAATGTGGTTAGAAGTAACAATGTGCTGTACTTACTTGAGATAATAAGAGGTATGATTTCTTTCTGTTCACCTACTTCTCTCCTGTGATTGCCATGAACATTGCATGCCCCACGTAACTGTTATACCATCAGTCTGGACCTCAGGATGTGATATGTGTAGAACAGACTTCAACCCACCAAAAAGTCTGGAGTCCAGCCTTTCCCAGCTGAGACCAGTCTAGATCACCAGAACCTCAGATGACCTGAAGAATTCATGAGCATGAAAATGGGTATTGGTGTATGCTACTGAGATGTTGAAGTTTTTTTACATAGAAACAAGACATACCCATGTATTTGTTGTTAAATTTAAACTTGTAAAAGATACTAATAAAAATGTTTTGCATAGGTATATTTTAAATTCCACACCTAAATTTGCTTACTCTGTTCCCAAGAAGGACAGATGATTTACATTTTATAATTGTTTAGTTATTTTGAGTACGCACTAGTATTCTCACTATAAAATAAGTCTCTGTTATAGTGAGATAATACAGTTTTCAATGTCTGGATTAATGTGGACTAATTCACTAATTCTGTGAAAAACAACTTCTGAAATTAGTAAAATTAGTTAACTTAGCTAGCCAGCTGTTGAACTGAATACATTTAGTAACAATGTGAGGTGGTCTTAAAAGTATAAGAAAGGTTATATTCTCAGATTATAATTTGTTATTCTTTTCTATGATAAGCCTTTGATTAAAAGTTGACATATTTAGTTGGATAACTTAGTGTTTCTATGCATGAAGACGATTATCTTATTCAGGGATTTTTATTTTTGCTTTTTTCAGTCTTTTCTCTTTCATACAAGTTCTTGTTTCTAATACTTTTCTATCTAGACATGTTTTCTCTTTTCTTCCCCTTCTGCAGTCCTCCAGCTTAAAGTTCCATGTTCTCTATTTTTTGATGTCTTTTTCTTTTATTTATATTTGTATGATTCTAGTGTATCGTACATGTATTTTTTTTTACCTTCATATCCTGATTCTTTTATTTTCTTTTATTTACAGTCTTCTTGGAATTCAGAAACAGTTCCTTCAAATTTTTCTCAGTTTCTACTATGCGGTGTGTCGTGAATACTCGTAAATGCTGAATGAATAAATGCTGATGATCTAAGCAAGAAACAATGATCCTGTCAAAGCTCTTTTTTTTTTCTTTAAAATTGCATATGACTGAAAACAAAAGTCAACAGCAGAAGCTGTTTCCTAACATTTACATGTGATTTAGCAGCCTTGAGTTTCATTTGGGTTCATCCTAGGACATCCAAGAAGATACTTTCTAAACAGCCAACACTCAGCTCAGGCGGAGTTGGTAGGCTCTGTCTACGAGTGACCATAAGCACTTTTTCTCTGGGGCAAACCACCCCAAATTGTCAAAAGAGTTAATATGAGTGATATTTTTGTTTGAGAACTCCAAAACTGTCATTTCATCTGATTCCTTTACTATTGACATCCACTTTTAACTAGCACTATTAATCTCTAATAAGCAGAGGACCTTTTTCCTTCTAAGAAGCCTCCTGAATTCAGTATCTCTTTAAACTTATTAGATCAGGGGGTTGAAGTAAAATTAAATATCTCAGAAAATATTTACTATGAAGGTGCTGATAAAATAGCTAAATCATTATAAAACTAAGTCTATAAAAGGCTCCTCACAGTTAGCACCTCCAAGATAAACTCAAAATATAATAGTGAGAATATGAATTTAAACAAAAATATTTAATTTACATCAAAGTAATTGTTATGTTTTACATTAATACAGGTATTTCAAATATGCCTCAGAACCTATTATCACAAAACTTTAAAATAATGTTGTCGTGGCAGATGGTTCAGGCATTACCTTATTTTATTCTTAAGAATTTGTAATCTAAATAAAAAAACCCAAAATGCTTTTTTAAACTATACCGGCTATGATAAGTAGTCCTTTTAATCATCAAATAGCCGTTAAATGTTTACGACTTGACCTTTAAGGAATCATAGCAAACCAAAAGCTCTTTGATATATTCATTGAATGACTCCTGAGGAGAGCCTGAGGAGCTTAAATGCCAGTTCTTCTTGTGAAATACCGGACTTGAAAGTGGGGCTCGCACACCTGTCAAGCAGCATTAGCAGGAGCAACAGTATCAGCGGCCTAGAGTGATGTAAAAACAGAAGGCTCTTTCAAACCCTCTATTTCCCTTAAAATAGTATTGAATTTCATCTCGCCCTAATGCTTTGGGGGCTTTATTTTTTTATTCAGGGCTTGCTTCTCCTGTAACCAGCAGATCGTTCTGTCTTCATCAATGTCTTAATTCTTCACCTTCTTAATTAAATCAATGGCACTTTTTTTTTTCATTTTTCATAGTATTCTTCAGACTTTTAAGATGATATAGCCTATGTGAGGGGACAGTGAATAAATATTGGAAAGGATTAAACAATAGAAAGATAAAAGTACCAGAAGTAGGATTCATCTATTCATTTCAATCATATGTTCATTTATTCAACAAATAATTTTGAGTGATCAGTATCTATAGACACTGACTGTTCTAGCTCCAAAATATGACAGTAAACAGTACTAATGAGGAAGTGAGGGACAAAGTGAGATATAAGGAAAACAGAAATGAGATAATGGCAAAACAATAAACTTTTCATATCTTTGTGTCTCTTCAATAAATTGAATTTCTCTTCCTTTAATTACTTATCATTGACACATACTTTCACCTCTCTTTTTTAAATCTTGAGGTCTGTATGTTCCAAGGAAATATCGTTGTGCAGAATGATCACGTCATATTTCAGTGCCTTAATTTCAGAAGGCAAATGCTTCTTTGAAATTAATTCAAGTCTGGATGAGATTCATTTAAATATATTTAACATTTGAAATCAGACTGATTTCATCATTCAATTAACTGAATCAGATACTGAAAAATAATTTACTGTTGAATTACTTTCCTGCCACTTAATAGAAACTGTTAGGAAACTCTTTAGTTAACAGTCTCATTGGTATATTTTATCTGTGATATCACACGCATAAGCATTAGCTCATACCCTATCTTGTAGACGAAGTACCTGTTAAAGAAAAACTTACAGAATCCCTGAAGTTGAGAATCAAAAAGACTAGGGAAAATATTCTTATAATTTATGTTAATTTAACGATCCAGAATCTCTGATTAACACAGCAGGGGCATACTGATTTCAATACTTCCTGTTTTAAAAACTAGTGAACATTTGAAACATGCACAGCTATAATGCAATTTTCTAAAGGGCTTCCTAAAGCTTCTCAAAAGAGATATTAATTTTGGAAATCTCCAAAGTAAAATTTTCTGGGCTTGGTGAAATGCTACATAAAGAATGGTCATTTTTTTCTTCTTGTTTTTTAACAGCAGTCATTGGTGCCCTGTGTAGTGGAAAGACTCTAGAGTGACTTCCAATAATTCCTTTATCTTCCATTGTAGAATTCCTTCTCCTTGACTACAGGCAGAACCTGCAATTTGTTTCTAATCAATAGAATATGACAAAGGTGATAGGATGTCATTGCCTTGGTTTGATTACACTACATAAGATGCAGCCTTAGAAGGATAGTCTCCTGCTTTGAAAAAGCAAGCTACAATGATGTGAACTGCCTATGAAGAGGGCCACATAGCAGGGAACCAAGGGCAACCTCCTGGAGTTGAAAACATTAGTCATTCATCCACAAGGAGATAAATACTACCAACAACCTCTTGAGTTTGGAAGAGGACTCAGTTCCAGCAAACAACCTACCCTAGCTGACACCTTGTCAGCCTTGGGAGACCCTGAGCAGAGGATCCAGCTAAGCTGTGTCCAGACTCCTGATCTACAGAAAGTGAGATGAAAATACATGTTATTTTAAGCTGCTAAATCTGTGATAATTTGTTACACAGAAATAGAAATCTAATACACTTTGTCTCATTTAGTATTGCTGGTTAAAGATGAGAATTGTAAAACATGCTTGTTCAATGAAATGACAAAAGTAAATCTACTTATCGACATATAACATACATACACCAAAGGACACTAATCACCATAGGACAACTACTTGAAATTCTATGAATTATGTAAGTTCATGTAACTAGCATCCAGAATAAGAAATAGAACATTACCAGCACCCCAGATATTCTCCTCATGCTCCTTTCTAGTCACTATTTTCCATGTCCTTGCAAGGGTAACCATTATAGTTATTTCCAATATCATAGATTGGGTTCATCTATTTTTGAGCTTATGGAAATAGAACCATACTGTATATGGTTGTCTTTCACAACATGGCAGCTTACTTTTACAAAGCTGGCAGAGAGACTCTGTTCATCTACTGTGAGTCTTACAAAAGGTAACAACCAGGGGCTTTATGATCCCAGCACCTTTGTCATATAATGTAACCTAATTAAGAGTCACTATGCTATTATTTTTATAGGTCCTGCCCAAACACAAAGCGAGGGGATTATATTGGGCATGTACACCAGGGAATGATATTCTTGGGAGACATCTGAGAATTTGTCCTACCTAAGAAGAGTAACATTGTTTTACCCTTTTGCAAATGTTTTTAATGACTGGTGAAATATAAGGCATCTGGAGTCTCATTACTCTATGTTGTTTTGGTTGAAATATATGAAGAAAATCTGGCCTCATAGTTAAAAAAGTGGGCTTATTTTCAACACCTTTTCTAAATATTGCAACCACCACTTGGAACTGTTAGTTTCTTAAAGGTTTGTTGCAATGTGCAAGCAGAAACCATATCAAAGAACTTTGTGTACTTTGTAACATTAAAATCCATTGAGCCATCTTCCTCTTTGAATGGATCTTTCACCCATGCATCATGTGACCATGTGTGATGCTTACATTTTTATAACAAATGTATCTTTTCCTTGAAGTTACACACTTACTTTGTTTTCAAGAAAATGTCTACTACAGGTCTCAGATGTACAGAAAATACAGAAGGAGACATGCTTTTCTTATTTTTAGTTTGTAATATTTCTCTCCAGAGTCAGTAAAAATGATCAAATTAATGGTTAAATTGCAGTTTTGAATTCATTATTTATTACATTGCTAGGCCTTCTCCTATATTGGACAATACAGTGTATAAAATAACATTTAGAAATACATATTTGTTTATAGGATTTCTTTTTCATGTGTGACATTTATTTTTTGGTCTGTGGTACTTCTTTTGCTGTGAAAAGTATATTTCTTACTCCTTCAGAAAAACAAATAGTCAAAGTTACTGGCCAAAAGTAACATTTCATTTACTTTTATAAGATTTACTTAAAATGTATTTATCTTTCATATTATGTTAGAAATATTTAAAATGAGTTATTTGTATAAAATTCTATAAATGGTGAGTCTAAAATTCCAGTTCATGTCTTAAAATATATAAGCCTAATGAGCCATATATGGACCACCATTCTCTCTGTGCTTTTGTGGTAATTTCCTGATTAATACTAATTAATGACATGTCACTGTTCATTTAAAATGAATGATGAAAATGATTATTCAACGCTGCTATTGAAATCACTCAGCAACTTGGCACCAGATCTCTGTGCCAGGAGGTGCTACCAGCTCATGATGACTCTGTGTTATTTCCACTTTCTGCTACAGTAAACTGAAATTAAATGATGTTTGTTTTAGGTAGAGTAGGCCTCTAAAGGCATGATGGATGATTTAGCTTCCTTTCATGGCTTCTGTTTGATTTATTGATAAATGACTTTGGGTGGTAAATTAGGTAAACTGCATAGCCTCAGAACAGCTAAGGAGGACTTACCTAAAAAAGGAGGCAGAAATACAGACCATCTTGAACATTGCTTTTCCCATCTTTATCACTGTTACATTTTCATGCTTTCAAGGATTCTGTTCACACAAGGTCAGGGTTCTAAGAAGAGAGTTTTTCCTAAGAGTTCCTAATGTCTCTTTTTCCCTATTGTTACTATTTTAGACTATGCAGATAAATGATTTGCCAATTTGGAAAATATTGTGTGTGTATCCATATTTTATTTACATATATATATATATATATATATATATATGTATGTATATATAGCAAGTTACTAGAGAACATAGTAATTGATGAAGTTTAGATAAAAGAGCAACCAACTTTAGCAAATTTAACTTTTTACCTCTAATATTAAAATTGCCCATAATGAACACACACCAGCTAAATAAACTAAAAAGAAATCAAAGGAGTACTTTGTCTAAATTCTCCTGAAGATCACTAGCAAAACCTGTCAAAAAGTAAGTTGGGTGTATTCATATTCTTTCTGGCAGCCGAGTATGCTATTAAGAACAGTTTCAGTAATGCCTTGAAAAAGGAAAGTTACAGAAGCATTTATATACTCGCAATACCTTTCTTAGTTCTTCACCAAGTTCTATTTCTGTGAATGTTCAGTTACAAAATCCAGCTCCTATGAAATGCATCAGCTTTGTTTTGATGGAGCTAGAAACTGCCAATGCTAAGTATTATGTAATAGGGGATTTTAAACTTCTGGCTCAGTTAGTGTTGTGTTTGCCCTCTAGTGGTTGAAAACAAATACTCATGAAAACCATTGATATGGGGCTCTAAAGGAAGCTGGATGGCACCCAAAGAAAATTGGAAATGATTTGACTTTTGATTTGATTATATCTTTTAGCTAAATCATAGTCAATAATAGCTGTTATTAGATGAAAGATGGTAAAACCAGAAATAAGAATAAAGACATTTAGGAAGTAATAGTGAAGCAGCTATAAATATCACAGCCATCTAGAACCTTAAATCAACACAGAAAAAAAGATCTAGGAAAACAAGAACAAGATCATGCAGATTAAAACATGGTTATCTACGTTTCTGGTGATCTGGATTGTGTCAAATGGATTTTGACTAAAGACTGTTGACATTAAGAAGTTATCTATTTGATCCAAAATCCTGGTGGAAGTTGTATGATTTATGATGCCATCTACATTTGGAGATTATCTAGGGCCCTTGTCTTGGGGTAACCCAAGAATTTGGATTGCCGAATGGAATTGAACTTTTGGACTGTGAAACATGGACTCAAGAATCAACTCATTGAAGTTTGATTACTCTGTGTGTGTGTGTGTGTGTGTGTGTGTAGTCAACAGTACTTGATAAGATTCTTTCCAATGAGTTTCAAGAGCAGTCTTTGGTAACTTTCAAAATGCCAAATGTTCAGGTTGAGAGTTGTTCAATGGCTGAGAAGAAAGATGTAATAAAATGGAAAAACAGCTTTAACTTCTTGATGATAAGACAGTATAGCCAATATACTGAATTAGCCCCTTATAATATATAATTAAATCAGCTTAAAGAAGATTCAAGGCCAAAATAGGTGGAGATAACTCCAAGTGATTTCATAAACAGTTATATGCTTAAAAGAAGATCCAGAAATGCCTATATAAATTTTCCTATATATTAAAACTATAAAATTTAAATGTTATTTTTAATATACCACAGTGTATATACATTTTATTAAAAAATTACTTTCTAAAATTATCATTGATGTTTAGTGTTTTTTATTTTTTAATTTAATTTTTGTTTTTCTCAGTAATTCATATATATAGCTTACAAAATCAAATGGATAAATGAATAAAATGTCAAGTAGACATTTTCTATTTGGTAGATTTTTTTAACCTATTTAGGTAGATTTAGTACCATTGTTTTACACTTTTGCAAATGTTTTTAATGTTTTACACTTTTGCAAATGTTTTTAATTGCTTTCCCAATGTATTAATGGAATTTAAAATTTATCTTATATCAATTTATGATTATCATATCATAGAGCTCTTTATTGTTCTTTCAAAATTCTCTTTTTATAGAAATTTACATTTTTTCATGGATGTAGCATGTTCTCCTTTCTCTCTAATAAGTTACAGTTTCACTAAAGGTTTGTTTTGGTTTTCCCTGCTGTCTGCATGGTTGGTGTATTGATCAGCTTTCCTGAGGTTGCAATTTGGTAGTAAACCATCCCCAAATTGCAGGGGGCTATACCAATACCGCTTATAACTCACTGTACATGACACCTGCAAATTGGCTGTGGCTTCCGTTCCATTTCTGTCATTTTGAGATCCAGGCTGAAAGTGAAGACCTTATATACTTTGTCATTCTCTTGGCAGAGGGAAAAGAACCAAGGTGGAAGGAATTGTGTGATGGTTCTTACAAGTTTTGGTTGTGTGGTTCATCTCATTTACATACACATTCCATTGGGACAAAGCAAGTCAATTGGGTCAGGAAATAGACCCCTCCCACTGGGAAGAGTGCCAGGAAGAATTTTTTTAAGTGTGCTATGACTCTCGGCTCTGTTTATATTTTAGAGTGAGGCACTGTAAAAACTTACTAGAAGTTTTCTGTTTTGAAAAGCAACTTGTCGGTTGGTATGCCTCACAGAGGTCCTATCAGTGGGGAATTCTCAAACAATAATTAATATCTGTAAGTCTTTCTGCAGGACACTTTCCCTCTCTTCTGCCTGTGGTGGTATAAACTCAGCCGCCAACATTCTGGGAAAAATACAGGGACTAGGACGGGGTATCAATGTTCAGTGTGCAAACTGTTATTAAGTCTGCCAGCTTTCAGAATGTCATCCAATCCCACCCTCAGCTCTGCCTTAAAGCTTCAATTCATATCATCTTTCCTTCAACTGCAGAAGAAAAACCTCCCATCTTCTAGTGTCAGGTGGAAGTGGGCTGGGGAAAGGGACCATTTGGGAGTATAACTACTCATTAAATAGGCTTTTAAATAATGCTTTTGGTAACTCCATCTTATATCCTGCATCTCACACATTTTATAATGAAAATCAGATTGTTTTCCATTGTCTCCATCCCAATACCTTGTAAGCAGAGTTGAGCTTTCATTCAGCTCTGATAATATGTTCTCTAGAACTAGCCACTTTGGCTGGATTTTATAATATGTTGGTATAATGTTATATAGTACCCTTTCTTTCGACTCTCTTTTATAATATGACAAACATGCATAAAGAGATATCAAGGAAAGGTAGCCCTAATCATACAGTGAATCAATTGATGAGGTCTTGTACTCTTGTGTTAATGTGTGTGTGTATATGTACATCTTCATCTTCATCTTCATCTTTCATTATAGGATGACTCTTGTGGACAAAATATTTGGTTATAACATCTATTTCCTTCTACATGTTTGATTCTTAAAATTGAAAATCTCAGTATTTTGAAAATTAAAATTTTCCTGTGTCAATCTATATCTTTACCTATTTGAAATCATTAAGTTTGAATACCACTGAGTTTCTCTGTGGGGGTTGGTGGTACAGAGCTATTTATTAAAGTGATACAAGAATGGTCATTCTGATGATAATGAAAATGGGAAGATTGGGTTTTCGTGTGGACCACAGTTAGGTTTATACCTGCTATAGTTAGGTAGGATGTAATTATTCCAACAATGAAATATATGAAGAGAATTCTGATTGTGACAGAGAAGTCATGCAGAATCATGTGCTTGGAATAATAGGGGTCCAAAGGGTTCAATGCTTTATAAGAAAAGCAGGCAGCTCACATTTTGTAAAGTACATTGGAGATAAGCAAAGCCTTTATGCAACCCATTGATGAAGTCTGTATGTGAAATGAGTTTAGCAAATAGAATGACTAAAGACTTCTACAAATAGAAATGAGTCCTATAATAAGGAAACAACTACTTTTAGAGTAAGTGGTTGTTACTGGAACAGTAGTGGATCTAAAAATGTGGTTGTATAGAATCTGGAAGAATAAGAATCCAGGATGAATAAAAATACTTGCTGAAAAGCCCCATTCGTTCCTTGTTGAGGAGGAACTAGAATATGTGTGCACACACACATATAAACATACACATATACATCACAGGTCATTGTAGATCCATTATAAGACTGTGACGTAGTCATTCTCACACAAATCCTTTTGCTGTCCTCCTAAGTTAAAACTACTCCCTGTAGGCATTGTCATTCTTGAGTAATCTATGTTGCTATTACTGCACAGATATTTTTCTGAATGAAATATACATTATACTGGCACAAAAGATGTATCTCCAATAAAAGTCATAAGTGCCAGTCGACTTCTAATCTCGAAGCCCTTATCTCTGCCAAGTCCTCAAAACCAGGGTCATTTAGTTCAGGCCTGTCAGTTCACCTGGAACTAACTCCATCTGAGAGAAATCCATCTCCCTTCTGGGCAAATTGAAACTCTACCTAAGGAAGCTGAGGAGCTTGAATTTTTTGAATGATTTGAGAATGGTTTCATTGCCTTTAGATAAATCCAGATCTAGTTCACCAGTGCAGTGCACAAATATAACGAAACTGATATTTGTCTTTTAATTTGCTCTCCTAATGCAGGCAATGTGTACATGTGTAACATCTGAAAGTCATAGGATGACTAAAATTTTTAATCAATGAAGGTTTATTTTGTGGTACCTGCTGCTTTGGCATATAAAAGAACATGCAACCAGCCCCTTTTCTGCTGAAGCCCTAGCTGATAGCATGGAAGTTTGCAAACATTGACAAAACAATTTCAACAACATTGTAAAATCATTCAGGTAATAAATAGTATCCAGAAATGGCCTCTTTGAGGGGTGGGCAGGGGGAATAATTGCAGCTACATGGTTTGCTGATTGCTTTTTAACTGGATACCTCAAAAGATCTAATGTTACGCGTCACTTTGAAATACTATAGCCTACCATTCAGAAAAAAACACACCATATGGTTCAGAATACACCCATGTCAGCTCATGAAAGACCTTTGAATTTTCAATTAACACTGGCTAGAGACAAGGGTATTTTTTGATCTCTTTATGGAAAACTTCTTGTGAGAAGTACATTCCAGGAGCTTATCTTTATTCACATATATTTCATCAAATTTATGTCTGGTTATTCCATGGTGGAATCTTCTACCCTATTCCAAGCAGATCTTTCTCATTTACATGTTGGTATATTTCTGCCTCCAGACTTTTTTTTTAAATAATTGCTTTATTTTTCAATTAAAATTGACATACAATATTATATTAATTTCAGGTGTACAAGAGTGATTAATCATTTATATAACTTATGAAGTGATTACCCCGATAAATCTAGTACCCATTTGACACCATATGTAATGATTACATAGTTATCAACTATATTCTTTATGCTGTACTTTAAATCCCCATGACTGTTTATAGCTACCAATTTGTAGTCCTTAATCCCCTCCCATTTTTCTCCCACTCCCAAACCCTCTCCCAGCTGGCAACCATCAAAATGCTGTACTGTATCTGTATCTATGAGTTTGTTTCTGTTTTGTTTGTTTATTTTGTTCTTCATGTTCCACATATGTGGAATCATATGGCTTTTGTCTTTCTCTGTCTGACTTACTCTACTCAGCTCAATACTCTGTAGGTCCATCCATGTCTTCACAGCTTACAATTATAAGGATTTATATGACTTATACTAAAGTATTTTTATACACATGATTTTCTTTCATCCACACAATAGTTCTTTTAAGTTAGATTTTTATTATCCCCATTTTACAGATGATTAAATAAATCGCCCAAATCACCAAGCTAAGAAGCATTACATTAGAGCTAAGAATCTTATCCTTTCCATCTGATCCTAACCCAATGGTTTTTAACTGTTGTGCAATATTGCCTTCTAATTTTATTAACAGTTCAGGGTATCACATTGACCCATGAGTTACAAGGGAGTTTCAGGAGGTTTTGATTTGACAGACAAGATTCATAGAATGAGTTCAAATTCCTTTTCGAGAAATTTCTATGCTACCTTAACATGTAGGTAGATTTCACCTGAGAAATGGCATACAGAGAATTATTCTACACAGGATTTTTGATACATAAGTTTTTGACTTCACTGAATCTATGAATAGGTAAAGTGGGCTACATTCTTATAAAGATATTATTTATAACTATATAGGTGTGTTAATAGATATGCGCGCAGATGAATATGTGTCCTTGGATCAGAATTGCATTTAGCTTTATAAAATGCTAAGGAATTTATTGTGCCCTTCCAAGATTATTAATGCTAGGATAAAATAAAATAGTAAATGTAGTGACATGATTCTTGCTATGATTAAAATATAATTATATTTTTTTAGTGAACAACATAGCCTAAAACTAATTGGATTACTGCATATCATTGTGCATTACTGCCTCTTTCTTACATTATGCTTAGCTTAAAACAAGTTAATAAGAACACCACGGGGAGAATTATTTTAAAAGTACGTAGTGATTCAGCTGTATGGTTGTCACCAATGTCAGTGGGAGTTGTATGGTTAAATCTTCAGTGACAGCTTTTAAATAAATGTTCCATCTGTTGGAATATTGGACATCGGGTTGGATATATTTATACTTGTTCATTTAGCAAATATTTTTCCATATCTTATTGTCCATATAACGTACTTAAGATTAGACTTGAAAGCAGAGTATAGCATGAGTTTTGGATACAATCTACTTGGGTTTGTATCTAGGTTCCAACTTATTAGCTGTGTGACATTGACTAAATTAGTGCATACCTATGTAGCCCAGTTTCTTCAGGTAAATGGAGAAAATGACAATACCTACCTCGTAAGGTGGTTGCCAAATTTTATATTAAACTATTAAAATGCTTATTAGTGCTTGCCATAGAGCCAGTATCAATGAGTGCTAGTTATCATCTGTATGTAATGATTATTTTTGTTGTTACTATTACTATGTACTGAGGGAGTTATAACAGAAAAACATGACAGATATATTTGTAAAATTTATAGACTTTTGGTATAAGTCATTGTATTAACAATGATTGATTACACAATGATTATAATCTCAGTTATCCTTTTAAAAAGTATTTATCACAATAACAGAAATAAATGCACATGTATTATATGCTAAATACTATGCAACACATTTTACATAAGCAACCTAATATCATGTTCATAACAATTTGTCTTAGTCTGGTCAGGCTGCTATAACAGAATGCCATAAACTGAATAGTTTATAAACGATAGAAATTTTTTTCTCACAGTTTTGGTGTCTGTAGATTCAGGAGCTAGTAGATTCAGTGTCTGGTGAGAGCCCATTTGGGGTTTCATAGAACATGGTCTTCTCTCTGTATTTCCACTTAGTGGGAAAGAGCTCTCTGGAGTATCTTACAAGGGCAGTAATCCCATTAATGAGGGCTCCGCCCTCATGACTTAATCACGCCAAAGGCCCTATGTACTATTGCATTTGAGATGGGATTTCAACATGTGAATTTGGGGGGATACAAACATTCAGTCTCTTGTACAACTCTAAGAGGAAAGTGCTATTTAAAAAATTGTTTTTTCATGAAGAAGCAGAGACTCCAATTCAATTAACTTTCCCCAAATCATACAGTTATGAATGTAGGAAGCTGTACTCGAATTGAGGGCTCTGATAGTAACACTCAATTTTGTAAACCATTTTTTTTTTTACTAGGAAGTCATCTTCTCCTGCATAGAATACGCTTTGATAACAAACATCATTTTTACATCCTTTTCCTTAAAAAATAAAGTATATATAAACTCCAGATTAAATTCATTTTTTTATTAAAGTTTATTGGGGTGACAATTAGTAAAGTTACAGAATGTGATTTACAGATTGAATTCTTCTAATAAATTTATTTAATATTTGGAGCAAGAAGAGAGATTGTGGAAGAGTTACATTATTTCTATTAAATGCGTATACTTTTCCCCCAATACTCTCTAAATTTTGAGTTTTCTCAAAAATACAATCCACAGGCATTTACTACAGTGGCTAAGGTAGCAGAGATAGGTGATTATCGGTATCTCTTGTTCTACCACAATTTCTTTTTGTACATTGATGATTAGAAACTTAATAGGACCTGACACATGAGAAGCATGTACATTTTATAGTTCTAAAAGTTTCAGGAAGTTTTGTTTTCTTTTCCTTGCTGGTAATTTGGCACCAAATTCATCAAATCCCCTAGTCAAGACTCATTTCTAGAAGCAATGTTTTTGTTTGTTTAATTGTAAATGATCTCTTTGTTTGGCTGTTTCCCTGTCTTTATTTTTAATAGTAATGCTCAGTTCACTTACTGCATGTGCTAAATCTTCAGTTTCATCTGCTGTGACCAAAAAGAATGTTTTTTTTCTAATAATTGTCATATATAGATAAATTAGTAAATCAGAAAAGAATATCACAGATTTCCTTGGTTCTGAAATTTCTCTTGCTAAGAACAACTACCTGGAGTCACCATAAATCTCAGCATCAGCAGATGTGATGTGGGAAAACAGGAGGAGAATAAACAAGTACGGGTGCTGATTCTGATCTATCGGTTATTTTCATTTTCATTGGAATGGCAGAAGGGAGTTCCTTTTTGAACTGTGGATTTCTTCCTTCTTTCTTTTTCTTGCTTCTCAGTTAATAAAAAAGTGGACTGGTGGACATTTGTTGGCTCCAAACAAACATAGAACTGACAGCAAAAAAACCTTGATGAGAGATATGAAATAAGTCAGTTGGAGAAAGACAAATGCCATATGATCTCATTTATATGTTGAATCTGAGGAACTGAATAAATGGGCAAAGTAAACAGAAATAGTCTCAGAGATATAGAGGAAAAACTGGATGGGAGAGGGGTGGGGATGAAGGAGAAGGGGAAGGGATTAGACAGTATAAATTGATAACTACAGTATTGCCATGGGGATATGAAAAACAGTTTGGGGAATATAATCAATAATGTTGTAAAGATTTTGTAGGGTGTCAGATGGACACATGTCTTATTAGGGAGACCACTTCATGGACTGTGTAGATGCTTGAACACTGCTCTGCACACCTGAAACTGAAGCTGAATAATATTGTATGTCAACTATAATTTAATATATATATATATATAGTCACGGGATATAGAGTACAACATAGGGAATAGAGTCAATGGAATTGTGATAGATGTATACAATGTCAGAGGCGCTATAGATTGGGGGAGGGGGATATCACTTTGTGAGGGGTGAAATGTCTAACTATTACATTGTTTTGTACACCTGAAATTAATAATAAAACAACAACAACAACAACAAAACTCTGATGATTTCAGAGCTTGGGCCTCTTTTGTTTATCAGAAATCCCTTGCTTCAAAAACAATAAATGCTTCAATAACCTGACTGCAGAAAACACTTAATGGAAATTTTGGGTTTAATCTTCTGATCTAATTCATTTCACAGTAAGGTGTGGGCTTAACATAGGAACTTTTTCTTTTGTTTATGACATTTTCACACCTACAGATATTTGCAGGCAAACAGAGGGATTGCAAACAGCTGATTGTTTGTGAAATTAGCTCAGTACAGATGCAGAACAGTGCCTGAGAATAACTTGTATTTAAAAAGTGAAACTTCCAAAGGATAAGGCTGCTTTAAATAAAACTTCTATAATCGGTTTTAATGCATTTTAATTGTTATATTTACTGATTGATTTGTGAAATCCAGCTGATGGTTTAATTAGGGTTTAAATTTTAAAATCTTTAATTTTAAGAAAGTCATATTAGTCTTGGTTGAAGATAAGCTGTGAAATTAATTGGTTTGGGAAAGAGTTTCTAATATATATACATATACATATATATATATTATGTACATACATAATATATATACATAATTATATGTATAATATATAGATATATAATATGTATAATATAGAGATATGTAGTATATTACATATCTATGTATTATATATCTATCTAATACATATGTATATATTATATAATATATACATATATTACATATCTATATATTCTATACATATATATCTATATAATACATAAATATATTACATATCTATGTTATATTTATCTATATATAATATAATACATAGATATTATTTAGATATAAAAATAGACATAAATAGGTATTACATATCTATTTATATATATATACACATATATACACACATATACACTTAAAAAAAGAAAACTTTTTTTCATTAAGACAAATAAAATTATGTCAATACATTTGTTTTGCATTTAATTAGTGTGAAATGTGATGCTAGGTTCTGGGTTCCCGAAAGAACAGGGACAAATCTGCACACAAAAAGTTTTATAGTCTTGTGAGTTGTTCCTAATTTTTTCTTTGTAAAAATAATGTCTATAAGTCTAGTGGCTTACATTCCTAGGCATATTCTAGAAGCATATTTCTTTTCCACAAAATTCGTTCTACTTGTATTTCACATTTCTGTGCTATTTTTATATATTATCATTTAATTTGAAATTTATACTATTTTAGCACAACGATTTGTATTGCCTTAGGGGGAAAGATAGGGAATAGCAAAGTACTTCTCTAGTGGAAATTATCTACAGCTCACATAAAATAAGCCACTGTTCTTTTCCATCATGTTTCATCACAGAAAAAGTAGCTGATTTAATATTGGAGATCATCATGTGCTTTAAATATGAGTGTCCTAGTAAGGTGTTTATTAGTTGTAATCCTGTGTACCTAAATTATTTGATAAAAATCACAAGAATTTTTCATATGGAAAGCATATCCACTCCACTTAATGTTCAACTGATCAATACTTTTACCACCAGTTCACGTTTGTGAAAATAATTCTTTACAATTTATTGCTGAGTCTTCCAAATAGGTTACCTCATGCTCCTTTCAAGCTCAGAGGATCTCTTTCCTTAGGTCAGACCAACTGTTTAAAGCAGGCACTATATTTCGCAACTATTTACCCTCTGGAAGAAGAGACCTTTGAGAAAGTTGACCTACCCATTTGAGTCCTAACTGACAATTCTTCATTGTGAACCGCTAATTTTATTATATAAAATACTTTAGCATGGTTTTAATCATGCAGCAATTAAGAGTAGCATCTAGAAAGGGATCTAGAGATATTTCCTTATCTTCCTACCCTACCCTTCTGTCAATTAAAAGTTGAATTTATGCTTTCAACAACTTCTTTGTCTCACCTTTATTTTTAGCTTGCTAGTTTCCTAAAAATATGGAATTAAATCTATAAATGGTCACTCTGTGACAGAGTTTTCTTGAAGAATTCAAGAAACCCTGTAGCAATGCAAGAAATGTTGGTATTTTGCACTTGTATTGTCATTATTATGATCTCAACTGACTCAAGGTGCCTCTGATATACAATCTCAATATGGCTTCTTTGTTTTCTACATCTGATATGATCTTGCAGTGCAGCAAGGGGAAAGAAAAGCAAACAAAAACAAACTCATGAAACTAAATTCAATCAATCTGATAAATTCAGTTTTATAAATTCAGTCTCTTCAGGTATGTCTCTTTTGAATAATGAAGTCTTATAAATTTCCTCCTCTTCCCTGCTTCTTTCCAACATGATGCGTGTGTCACGGTGAGCTATGTGATCTGGGAGCAAGGAAGGCAGTACACATCTTAATATTTATATTTGCAAGACTGTGCTTGGTTTTCTGCCTCCTCTGATCTTGTCAATGAGGGAGGTTACCTGGTGGCTGAGTGTCGTGCTAGTATTCGACTGTAGAAAGGAGTTCCTGCCGGTGTAGTTATTTCTCAGGTTGGTCAGGCATCCTTCCTGCTGACCTGGCTTTACCTCAGTCTCCTCTGAGGTCTGGCTGTAACTTCTCTTTACTTGTAACTTGTTTCCTATCCTTGGGTCTTCCCTGTACACTACAGATAAATGGTAAATTATGTTTCATTGCACAGATCTTTCCCCACATAAACATATCAATACTTTTTGTGCCAAATGGGAGGAAAGTAAAGCCAGGGGATCGGAGGTCAGGACTTCATCTCCCTAACCTGGATTGTTTTGGTAATACTCCTTGAAACTGGCTTTCTCTATAGTTCCAAGTGGAAAACAGCACAAAAATCCTCTATTCAATGGCTTTCATCTTAACCTATATGTAGCATGGTCCTCTCTCCATGACTTCATTGAAGAGAAGGGTGCTTTCATATCTATGTCTCATCCAACTTTCTTGTCTTCGTTCCACAATCACCAGGGAAACACGGATTGGGCTTTATCCTCACTCTTTCTGTCTGTTCGGAAAAATAGCTTATGCCATATTTCCTCAGGTAGTGTGGGGACAGAGCCGGGAGTGCAGTTTCCAGGCCCTCGGCCTCACATGGAAAGCTGCTCACTCGGGTAGTAAATGGCCATCAACTGTGATTGGATGGGCAGTAGTTGTGGCTAGTTGGCCATCAGCTGTAACCAGTGAGCCATTGGCCACTAACATAACTGCCATGGCTACGCTAGCAGAAAATGGGGGCTAGCAAGAAGATGGTGGCTGAGCTAGCAGGAGCGGATTGCAGTTAACATGGTGGATTGCAGCTAGAAAGTGAGGTTGGTTGGCAGAGACAAGTGGACTGCATGTTGCGGATCGTGTGGCTCCTGCTTCCTGTGTCTCCAACCCAGCCACCAGCGAGACTATAGTGGTATGACTCCCCTATCTATGGCTCCGTGGGTGTTCCTTTTTGGCCTCACTATATCCTGCATTTTTATGTGGGGAGCGGGAGCTGAGACCCCTCATGCAGGATCTCCCGCATGACACCTGGCATGACAGGTAGCATCTCCCCTTTCCTTGATTCAATAACGGCAGATGGAGCATAGGTATTTCAAAAAGATTTTACCTGTTATACTTGAATTAGGCTTTGGATACAAAATGTGGCACATCTGCTCTGCTAGTGACTCATTTGAGATCACCTTCCTTTTCTGGTTCTTGCTAAAAAAAATGGAAATGATGTTTTAGTTTGTCCTAAAAAAAAAGAAAAAGTTGAGTTGGTTATATCTGAGCTACTCACACCATGTGTCTATTAGAGTCTTAATTTAGCTTTTCCTTTAGGCTGTTGATTTTCCCCATGGGACTGACATACAGCATAGGCCCAGTTGTGATTAAACCATTTTAGTTTCAGAGTCTGCATCTTTACTTTCCTTCTCTCCTGAGTCCATCATCAGCACAAGGTTCCTAGACTAATTAGAGCCATAGGTAGGTGTGAAGTACAATTGGACACTAAGATACAAACAACTCTTAGCCCTTAGAAGTTCATTTGGCCTCATCTGAGGAAGATTAGAGTCTGCAATAGTGAAATTCCACCAGTAAATCAGGATCTTGAGCTATTGGAACCTCCTGCACCAATCCATTCATTCTTCTCTCCCCTTAGAGTCTGCTCATCTTAGCTGTGCTCAGTCTTGACTTCCTGTAGGACTCGGAAACAGGGATTGGGCCACTTCCTTCACGTTCTGTAGGATAATATCTGAAGATTGTAGTCTCCATGGAAAGGTTGATTGACAGTCTTCCCCAGTTCTTCACACAAGTAGCAAAGCTAGGATTACTACCTCTGTCTCCTGCCAAAATGAGACTCCGTGAAAACAAACTTTAGTTTGGGTTTATCTCCCCTGAAGCATCTCTCCATAGGTGATCTGATGGAGCAGAACTCTGAGTTGAGAGGAGACTGGCTCCCTGTGGTGCAACAGCCCCTCTTTAGCAGAGGAAAGAGCAGCAACTTGCTGAAACTAAAGGGTTCTCCCCATAGAAGCTAATGAATTGGACACCATAGCTGAGCTGCTGGAGTCAAGGCAGAGTTAGTGTAGGGACTGTGCAAACAAAGTACACCTAAGGGCAAGGCTGTCCCAATATGTGGAGATTGAAGGCTTACCTACTGACACATCAGGGCTGACGGACATAAACACATGTTTTTTGGGAACAGAGGAAACATCTAATCTCTGATCAACTAGCTATGGAAGGAGCTGGGCAAGTATCATAGTGACTAGGAGGCTGTGACTATCTACTTTAGGGAAAGGAAACCAGGAGTCTGACATGGACAGCCAGTACCATTCTAATAAGTTGAACTCAGTGGCAGCACTGCATGAATGTATGAGAGGTAAGCCCTGGACTGAGTTGTTCAGAAGGATAGTGCCAGTGCAGCCCTGGGCAACTTTGAACTGAGGCTGGAACTCTCTTCTCAGCATTTTCTTCTCAATGTAGTGGCAGGACATTTTGAGGAATGGCTCTCTGGTTGTAGACTGGCATTATAAGCTAAATGGCATAAAAAGGAAACCTGGAATGTGTCTACCTTACGTAAAACAAGAGGACCTCTATTAGTTTTCTAGAGCTGCTGTAACAAACTTTCACAAACTGAGTGGCTTAAAACAACAGAAATTTATTCTCAGATTTTTAGGGACTAGAAGTCTGAAGTTAAGATTTTGGCAGTACCATGTTCCCTTTGATGTTGCTAAGGCAGTATCTTTCCTTGCCTCTTCCTCCATTCTATTGGTTTCCAACAATCCTTGACATTCCTTGACTTGTAGAGGCATCACTCCTCTGCTGTCACACAGCATTCTTCCCTGTGTGCCTCTGTGTCTTCACCTGGCCTTCTTATAAGGACTCCAATCATTGAATTTAAGGCTCACCCTAATCCAGTGTCACCTCATGATAACTAATTACATCTATAAGAACTTATTTCCAAATAAGATCATATTCTTAGGTTCTGGGTTGACATGACTTCAGGAAGCGAGGGACACTGTTCAACCCAGTGAAAGCTCCATTCTCTAATACAGACAATTATTTGATACTTTTTAAAAATCTTTCAGAAAAGTCTATTCTCTCTCTTCCAAAATTAGATTCTAACCTTGTGACCAAAATATAAATATACAATGTATGCGTCCAACAGTGTATGGTCTCCTTACAGTTTTTGTTTCTTAGTGGCTCCTTTTATAGCCACACTGTTCACTCTCTCAGTTCTCTCAATTCTTTCAAGTGTATGTTCAAATTTCCCTTTTGTATGAGACTTTCCTTGTTCTTCCAAAATGAAATAAAACCCAACCCTTACTATCCATCTCCCTCCTTCCTTTTTTCTCCATAGTTCTCATCACCAAAAAACATATTGTTTTCATTTTTTAAATAGATTTCTTCACCCCTACATTAGGTGGAAGTTTCAGAACAGAAACTCTTTTTTTTTGACTATATGTATCCCCAACATGGAAAGCAGTGACTGGCATGTAGTGGGAACTCAGTAAATCTCTGTTTAAGGCATTTGTGTGTTGGGAAAAACATACATGACCTGCTGTGGTGGCTACACAAGGACTGCTGGGACGCAAGCTTACCACTACACAAATGAGGCCTATTAGAAGAGAAGAGGGGGGTAAATATCACGTAACTGGAAATAAGCAAGGTGAGATGAGCTAGGAAGGTAGACAGAAAGGGAAGGTCTTGGTGGTGGTGAATCCATTATTTTTGTGTTTAAAGCCTGCTTCCAACATCTCTTTTTTCTTCTTGGCACACTAGCCAATAAACTATTTCTTTGGTTTTGATTTAGGTTTCTGAAACTTTCAATAGAAGGTGTTGTGACCAATACACTACTCAACACTTGAGAGTGAAGCAATCATTTACCCACATGGCGTCTCTGTCTCAATGCTGAACCACCAGCAACTTTTTGTTTAATGGCCAACCACTTGACACACAGAAAAGAGGGATGCAGAGTCTGATCCAAAATAGTAGAAAAAGGTTCATCATAGGTTTATCCCTAGAAACCCTAAGGAGTTCACTTTGACAGTGATCTTTTATATTTCATTGGTACATGGGAAATTAAGGGAGACAGCTGAGAGCATGGTACTCCCCAAGCTTTGTGTCTGTGGGTGGCACCACGGACAGCGACAGCTTGAATGTGACCAACAAACTTTTCTGGGCAGTTGGAGGAGAAAGGAGAGACAGTCCAGCTGAAGCATGAAGGAGACAGTAGGCAAAGCTGCAAAAACCCATTTGTAAATATCACAAATGCTGAGAAGCCCATGAGTTCTTAGTCATCCCCACCAGAGGTGGCTCTTCACACTGAACCTGACAGGCCGATTGCACGTGTTTAATGCCCTGAAGGTCCCAAGACTGCCTGAGATAGCATTCCTTCCTTCCATCTTTGTGCCCTGAGATTTGCACAGAACAATTGTTTTTTTAATCTTTCAAGATTTTTTTTTCCTGATGCAAATAAATGTGACTAAACAAATTAAAGAAATTTTCATAAACCATGAAAAGAAAGCTAAAATCAGTGGGAGCAGAAAATGAAGCATTTCAGACACTGACTTTGACTGTGATGTCATGAGTAATATAAACATAAATTCCTTGCTGTTATAGTAATTTCAGGTGATTTTGAACAAATATTTTTTGACAACAGAAGGCAACGGAAAGATTAAAGAGTAATTTTCAGAGTGGTGCTTAATTGGAATCATTTTCTACTAGAGTTTGTTTGCTACCCAAGGGGTTGATTGCACCAATAATAGGAGTCAAGAAGGAAAAGCACATATAATTATTAGGGACATGGGAAAGCAAATATGGGCCACCCTGTAATGCCATCTCTAGTGTCTTGGGAAGATGCAGAAAGTCCATTATTGTTTCTTCAAAAGTAATTTTAAAATGCAAATACAGGTGCTGACAGATTCCGGTCTCCATAAGATTGTCAATTTTCTTGCCACACAGTCATTTATTTTTCATAAAGAATGAAACATGAGTAGAGATTATTTTGTTGACAGTTACCACAACTAACTCTCTCTCAACTCTGACCTAAATTCTTCTTACCAAGTAAGTGGAGTAGAAAATAATGAGGGCTGAGTTTTTTTTCTGAAATGTGAAACCTGAAATTGCAAGAATTTACTCAAGTTCCTTGAAGGTAGAGAGTTCAGAGCTTTTTCTGTTGTTGTTGAACTACTCCCTAACAATAATGATGCTTGGTCTTTAGAATATTCTGCTTTGACATTAAACCCAAGACTATTTCCACTGACCCCTAAATGAATTTGCAAGTTATTTTTTACTTTCAATCTATTAAAACAAACGAAAACCAAACAACAACAGCAACAACTGTACAATCTGTACTTTTTCTCCTTGGAGGTAACTTGGAAATGCTAAAACTTAGAATGCTGTAAGGTTTGTTTCAATAGTGCTCTAATATCTAACCTAATTCCTCTGACCTGCTTTTTTTGAAAATGCAAGGAATATTTATTGATGGAAATAATATTGAAATTTAGAAGCAAAATTTTCTAAAGGAACAAGACAGAAAATTTGATAGATAGTTCACATAATAATTTATATTTATATTTAACTATAATGCCTAATTCTTATAAGAGCTGTTATGATCCTATAGATTGTCAGGATATTTTAGAACTATAGTTATCCATGTTTTGATAGTGTCAAAAGACTGCTGTCTAACTCAGGAGGAAAAATCAATACTTGTTTTCTACATATATATTATATATATATATATAATATATACGTATATATATGTAAATATACATATCTACATATATAATATTTAAATATTTTAAGTGATGTTTCATCAATATTTAGCATATTTCAGATTAATCTTCAAGGAAGGGGGTGTACAAGAAGCTGATGAAGTTTGAATATAGGTGCCTAAGTCATCTTTCCTGTTTCCTAGAATTGGAGTCAGGTCACTACCCCCTTCTCAACCTATTGCACCAACACACACACCTAAGGATCACAGGATTCTTTCTGTGTTTTCTGTTTTATCACTTCCATTTATTTCCCCTCATTCAACCCTATCTTCTAAGAAATTGTGTGAATCTTAAAGTGAATAGGGTATATGCCAGCATTTGCGAAACTCTGTCATGGATTTGAAAGATGTTAAGCAAGCATGTTCTGGGAGCATAGTAATCCATACTCAGAAATGCTTGGGGAGGATGCATTCTAAATCATCCCCTTTGCAATTGCAAAACACAGGTTAACATGTGAAACTTTCTGAAAGTGAAACCACAACAAAAAAACTTATTTAATTTTGTTTTACTGTTCAACAAGCCAACTCATTTGCTAAAGGAAAGACCAAGCTGGCTGTATCTATTACTATCCCTAAATAGATGTATCTTTAACAACAGCTTAAGATTGGCTAACTTTTATCAAGAAGGAAAAATGAATTATATCTCTGAAATCTCAGCATATTGATAGCCTTCTATGTCCCTCTAAATAAAGCTCTGATAGATTCATAGGAAGGTCCGAATTTTTTTCCCAGCATGGGTGTGTGGGTGTGTGTGCATTTGATACAGGCAACTATGTTTTTAGAGATGTGATTCGAACGAGATCATTAAAAAACATCAACAACAGCAACAACAAAAACCCCACAAAAGACAACAACAAAAAAACACTTATAAGGAGTTCAAGAATTAAGATTTACCATATCCATATTGGGGAGCCATCAGAAGGTTTCAAAGGAGAAAGTGCATTGAAAAAACGTGTTGTCAAAGATAATGGAAGTGGGAAGGTAGAGGTGGGGTGGGGAGGGAATGTGATTCAGACAGACAATTTTAGGTTATTATAGTAATCCCAGTGGGAATGTTGAGGTCCTGAGCTAGGATCACAACTATGGAGAAAAATTAAGAAATGCATTTGAGGAAGATTTAGCAGAAGATAATAGGGGAATGTGATATGTTGTGATGACTCTGTTTTTTAGTATGGGTTCACAATGGTAACGTAACTAAGTAAAATGAAGAATAAAGAAGAAAAGGTTAGGAGGAGGAGGGGCTGGGTGAAAGAGCTTGGTTTTAGTCCTATATAAGTAATGAGAACAAGGTATTTTAAATGAAACCATACTAGCTAGAGTTGCCTAGGGGTAAAAGGGGCAGTGAGATATTCTCTCTAGGTATCTTGCAGTGCCCACTTATTGCCAATGGGCCCCATGCCTCTATCTCTTCTCTTGTTGACTGACTAGTGATCACTCTGACATTTTCCATGGTTTTGCCTCACAGCCTTCTGTCTAGCTGTCAAAATTTTCTTTCAATCACTGTGAGTGAAAGGCAAGGACAAAATAATTTAAGGGGGAAAATACTTGCAAAAAATACTCCCACGACATTGGTCCATGAATAAAAATAATAAAGCCAATGGTCTGGCATTGGTACAGCCAAAAGTTACATTATGTCTTTGAAAACAGGTTTAATTGTTAAGGTTAAGATTATTAAAGATCAAATGTGTAATTCCTTCTAAACCAGATGATTATTAATAAAATGTTTAAGTGTCAACTTACGTGAATATCACCCCAAGACAGAGATAGAGAGTGAACATGGGTCAGTCTGTGTAGCTAGCGTATGAGGCTGCCTATATCTGAAGAGGTAACTGAAAGACTCTCAAATGCATATATCTTTAGCTTGCTCCAGTAGCAAAATCACTGAGTGTGTCTTTCAGTAGAAGGTGTCAGGGGTAAAATTACTCCCAAGACATAAATAAAGTGGGCTTTAGTATTTGTTGTACCAAGGACTCTGTGACTTTGAATAAGTCAATTAATTTTTGAAGTTCATTAGCTTCATCTTAAAAAATGGCATAGTAATAAATAGCTGCCTTGCTTTTATTACAATGCTATTACAAGTATCAACTGAGATTATATGTATTTTATAGTCTATAAAAGATGAACTCATGTATAGGATTGATATTTTGAGTTGAAGCACAGTTGTCCATTAGATATGAAATATGACACTTTAAGGATATAATGCCACTATTAAAATTAATTTTAGAGATTAGCTGATAAGGCCCATGCATAATTTAGATGGAGAAGTGGGTTAAAAATATTTAGGCAGAGGGCTGACATGAACGGTTGGCCTCTGGGAAGAAATAAAGCATTTTTAGAGTTAGAACAGATGCATGAAATGAAGGTCACCAAATCAGGCTTCTACTACAACTTTGCATAGAGCTAATCCTGTTGAAATTAATATGCATTCGAAATCTGAGATTCTAAGTTCTGAACAATAACTTGATTAATGTATTAACAGTAAGGATGAAGTACTTAGGTCTTACAAATTCCGATAGTGTCATAGGAAAACTAGGGCACTTTTTCAAGTAATTTTTAGAAAAATCTTCCCTCCATTGCTCCTTGCCACCTTCAAGACACACACACACACACACACACACACACACACACACACACACACCATTTCCATATGCCATTCTTTTTTCCCCTATTCTGGAATGTCTTTGCTTCTTCTAACCTTCATTTTAATAATATGCGTATATAATGATGCTTCAGGATTCAGTTCAGCTATCATCTCCACTTTCCCAGACCCACAGGCTAAGTAATCTTGCTTTTTGGTCCTCATAAACCTATACACAATTTTATCATGGTACTAACTCTATTACATAGTTGTAGATAACATTACATAACACACACACGCACACACAGTATGTTAACATGTTTGCCTCCCCCCAATGACTGTGAGCTCTCTAAATATAGGATCATATGCAATTAATCTTTATTTCCATTGGATTTAACACAGTGTCTGATATATTTAACAAGATGCCTGATAAATGTTCAGAGTCAAGTAAATATGATGATTTTAGAGAACTGAGTGATGCAAGAAAATTACTTGATGAACTTTTGGAAGATGTGGTGGTAGTGTAGTGGCAGTGTATGAGAAGGTTTATTTATTTTTCAAATTCATGAATTCATTGATTTGCTTATTTCACAGAACTATCCAACCCTTACTATATTCCAGACAGTCTATAGGAAAAAAGATGAATCTGATATAGGACTGATAGAGCAAAACAGAAGGTGTAAAATTAAATGCAGGGTACAAAAGAAAATAATGTTTTCGAAAGTCATGGCAGACTCGCATACACTGACGGCTTTCAGTTTAAACCACCTATTTTCTCTTTGCAAACTTAAGAAAGTTACTTAACTTTCTGTGCCTGTTTTCTCATCAGAAGAATGAGGATAATAGCACCACATATGTTATTGCTTTGCCGTAAATATTACATGAGTTAGTCTCTGACAAAATTATTTCTAATTATTGCTGTTTGCAGGTTTTCAGATGATTCCACATAGTCGCGGGACTATTGTGTCAATGAGCATCCACATATTTTCTAGGCGTTTGATATGTATCATTATACTTACGTATTTTTAATTATTGTACCACTGATTTTAACAACAATATTAATGAATTTATTGGGTTTTCCTTGCAACCTTACCAACATTTGCCTTTTGCTACTATACATGCACAGTAGCATTTCATTGTTTTTAAAAGATTTGTATAGAAATAGTTGGTGTAGATGAGTATTTTTTTATACTTTGATTCTATTTGTATTCCTCTTATGTGAATCATTTGTGGGAAGTTTTTCCTCCTTTGGCAGAATGTGGGCTGAATGTAAAGAGACGATTCCAACAGCCTATTTGGCATTGCATAATAAATGTTGAGCATTTCCTCCTTCCAAAACAGGTTTGATATCGCTCTCCAAAATGATCACTGTCTTTTAAAATTTATTTTCTCTGTATCAAATATTTCTTATTTTCTTAAACTCAAGAAATTACTGTTTTGTCTAAACTACTATAAAAGATTCTTGAGAAATCTCCTTGCACCCCACATTGTAACCACAGTGATGCTTTTTAACATTTGAATTTAACATGCACATTTTACTGCTTAAAACTCTTCATGATATCTTCCTGGCATTAGAATTAAAATCGCAATCCTGAATATAGTCTACCAAGCCGAGTATTATCTGTCCTACCTACTTACCCCTCTCACATAGCATCATGATTCCAATTGCTCTGTGTTCTATCCCATTATCATGTCATACTTCTTCCCATCTCAGGGTGTCAGCATAAGCTGTTTTCTCTGCACCATTTCCCTTTATCTATCACTCACCTCTTTATTAGTCAGTTCAGAAGTCATTTGCGTAGAAAGCCTTTCTTGAAATCACCACTAGGTAAAGGTCCCCCTGTTAGCTGTACTTACTGCAGCCTGAACTTCCCCTTTATAACAGAGTCATCATAAGCACAATCAAATATTTAATGAAGTAATTAGTTAAATGATTGACTCCTTCCATAGACCTTAAGCCCAGCAAAAGCAAGGCTAGTACAGAGAAGAAACAGTAAGTGTTGATTAAAAAACAAACCTTGATCTAATTACTTAACCTTTCTGAATTTCATCTTTTCAGTTTTTAAAATGGAAATTCCTCTTTTGAGTACCTCACAAGGTTACTGTAAGGATTATATATGATTATATATATATATATATATATATATATATATATATATAACACATACATATGCGTATCACTGTGAACTTGACAGCAAGATATAAATATTTCTTCAATTTTATTCAAATAGTCTATTTCCATTTAAAATCTGTGGGACATGTATTTGAATAATGTTTGAGGGCTTAAGTTAGATTTGAAGTAAGCTCTGTGGGTGCTCAACTTGTAAAATAGACCTCTTGTTAAATTTGTCCTCTCTCCCATATTCTGACAGGCGTTTGGCAATGTGTCATTATTAAAGGTCAACTAACCTTGATTGACTTTAGATTATACAATACCCTTCCTTCTGCATTAAATGAAAAAAAAAAAGACAACCAAAGAGAAGGTCTAGCTGCCTGCTATCTTGAGACTGGTTATAATCACTGCGATTTAGGGAATTGGTATGATAAAAACAAAGACTGTGTGTTTCCCTATTTGATATATATATAATAGCATTTTTATAATTTAGAACTCTCCACATATGACACTCTAAGAAGCACATGGTCTAATCATAGAATGTCAAAGAATCTTCTCAAAGGCAATCAACAAAGTCTTTCATTCCAACTCTTTTGTTCTGCTCCATCTGAGCAGCAGATGAATGTGGTATTCCGGCAGAGGAGGATGTGGGAGACTTACATTGTTTGCTTTGTTGGGTCAGCAGGATCTCACAAACTAAGATCCTAAATTGACTTATCAAGTTGGTTATGTATTAGTGAGCTCATTGTTTTATGCATTCACAAAGAAATCCCGGAACCCTAAGAGATCATGCCCAGTGTGGGATGGGATGATGTCACATATCAGCATCAGTGATGCATGGAAGGGATAGAGCATAAATCAGGGTGAAAGGACAGTCCTATATTAAATATTAATCCAAAGGTAAGAATGATGCTAAAGAGATGAATAACACATGAATATAAAAGGGTCCAAAGGAAAAAAAAATGCATATTTTGTGAGTTAATCCTATTATTTTAACATTATTTAATGTACATTGAGTACCCAACACTATCCTGGTTATAATTATATAAGAGCACAATATAAGATTTGGAGGATATATTATTTTATACTACCTGATATATATATATATATATATATATATATATATATACACATACATATAGATAGATAGATATAGATAGATAGATATATACGTATATACATATACATATATAATGCTATATATAATAAAATACATATATATAAAATGATTATTTTCATATTTAATAGTTCTTAAGTAAAGAACTAAATATGTTGGGAGCTCTTTTTTAAGATTTTCATTAAAATATATGTAGCATACAATATTATATTAGTTTTAGGTGTCCACCATAGTTATTCAACAGCACCCACCTGGCACCATATGTAGTTATTACCATATTGTTGGTTATATTCCCTGTGCTAAGTAAGTGATCACCATGATAACGTTGGGAGCTCTCTTTTTGTATGTGAATATGTCTTTATGTGTGTGACTGTGTGTCTGTGTGTGTGTGTGTGTGTGTGTGTGCATATTCTTTCTATCATCTATGTATCTTTGCAGTAATAAAGCAAAGTATTTTAGATAATAATTTGTTCTAGAATTTAAAAGGAATTTAGAAAGATCCCAACTTTAGAAGCCTTCTCTTTTATTAGCTCATTGTTGTTTGATGGACCAAACTCACTATACAGGCCTTAAAGTCAGGTAAATACTTAAGGAAATGTTAACAACAGCAACGACAAAAACTACTTTGGAAGACAGATAATCTAAGTTGACTTTAACTTCTTTTTTGCTCCTGATAGTTTTGAACTAATTTTAAAGATCCAGTTTTAAAGGTCTATACCAATAATTCTAAAAAACTGAAGTGAAAAGGGTACCATTTTAGGATTGGATTTTCCAGACTGATCTTTTCATATTTTTGGAAAATTTTATAAAAAATACATGAATATGATGTTTTATGTTTTACTATGATGAAAATATTAAAAAATATATAATGAAATATGCTGCTTACTTTTAAATCTGTAATAGAATTCACTATTTGAGAAAAGACAGCTAAAATGAAAGGCCCAACATCTTGAGTTGGCTTCTTTATACATGACATAAGGGTTGTTTTTACACAATGGAAAGAGTTTAAATGTGGCAAATATGATATTGACATTTATTAACAAACAAAGAAATGCAGTCTTAGAATTTTCACTGAGTATATATGTTTTTAATCTTTATTTATTATTTGCCAAACTTTATGGCCCAATTTAATTAAATAATTGAAAATTCTCGTTTGTATTGAGTAGACCCAATGTATATATACTAAAGCATTTGAAAATGGATATTGCTTTACTAATATCTTTTATTAATATACTTTCATATTATACTTTAACATTTTTCATTAACTATTTACATGATCCTATAATTCTTTACTTTATCACTATGAATGACACTAAATAGCTGGTTTTACTTTTTTAGTCATGTAACATCTTAGAGGCATTGTTAATCTATGAAAGTAAATTTTGCTTTTTTTAAATTACTTAGATACTCTAGAGTACTCATTAGGTGGTAATTAAAAATAGTTGACATAGATATCTCCATTTACTACTTTGATATACATCATATTGGACATTTAGTGCCCTATTATTTACTTATTTTGCATTATAATTGAGCATTAACGAAAAGCACATGAGCACAGAGCTGGACTTATGTACTATGTCTAGTCTAATTATAAAGCTCATATATAATTATTAATTTTTAAATTCTGATCAGTTATCATGAAATATGCTTTGTCATACTAGAATTTTTAATTATTCATCTTCAGTTTAATATATTCAGAACCTGTTTTTCTGATTCTCTCATTTCTTATTTTATTTCTCTCCTTTTACTATTATTCTTTAACTCTTAACGGCTGCAATTTTACTTTTTTTTCCTCTTTCTTTTCCTTTCTTTTTTCTTCAGCTCAGTGGTGAATATGTTTGATCTTTTTATGCGTTAAGTCTTCTAACTTTTTGCTGCGTTTTTAGTGATGTTCTGACAGGTTTTTCTTTCCCTCTTTCCTGCAGCTGTGGATACATTGCCCACAGATACATAGTAATTGCTTACAAAAAGCAGCACAATGCTAAGAGTCAGAATACAAATCTGAAAAAATAAAAACACAAGAGTTAAAAATATCTATGCACCAAGAGAATCAGAGCTTATGAAATCATCTTCCATGTTTACGATGAAAGTTAAGCCACAAATAATAAGGGGTCAACATGAATGGAATGTTTAACACATCTTTATTAAGTATTCATGCCCTGTCCTCAAGATATTTTGAAGAATTCCCAGATTTCTCCTGTTGGAGTGTTGTAGAGAACTATGCCAGGCATATCTGAAAATTCAGTTAATTACTACATCAGAGTACCTGTCTTTCTGATCCAGTGTCATAAAAGTTTTGTTGTAATTTCAAAAGTGATAAATCTCAAGGAGCTAGTTTACGTGTATATGCTCTAACAATCTATGGAGACCTAAAGAGCTATATGGCAATTGCCATCTGAGCTCATATAAAAACTGATTCCATTATAGAAGGACAATATTTTTATTTTTAAATATTTTATTTAATAAAATTCAAATAGAAATATGTCCTTAGCATATGATTGTTCACTGTCTTGTGTAAGCTTTTTAGGGTTTCTTCTTAAATTTAGACAATTTCAATTTGAGCTCAACTGCTTTTCTGTGTGTTCATTTATCCATTTAATTGTTTGTTAAATATATATATAGAAAAGCCCTAACTTTTTTAAATTTCATTTTTTGGTTGATATTTTTGGTCAAATATGTTGTTTTAGCTTAAAATTATACAAAGGACCAAAAAGACATTTTTTAAATAAAGAAATAAATTCTAAGACACTGTTCTACATTTTAATATATTAGAAATCAGAATACATTATATTTTATAATCTTCATTAAAAACAAATGACCATCACTGATAACAAAAACATTCAAGAATAAAAAATAAAGTATGATATTTTTGTCATTGTCTCCCATGTAAGAATTATCGTTAGATTGTCACCTTAGTTGAGTTATTGCTTTTGTCATACCATATATATAGTTTGATTTTTACATAATTGTGAAGTTCTAATTTCTGCTGTTTTTCAGAGGTTATACTGTCAGAAAATAAAAACAAAAAGTTACCGTATCCTCTGAGTAGTGTCTGTCACATGCTAGTGAACATAATTAAAGACAATAGAAAGAGTCAAATTATATGTATATATAATTGAGATGCCAGCATGGCAGAGGAAGGAATGATAGACAGGTGTCACAAAAGGCTTTCATTCAGGCAAAAAACATCTTCAAAACTCCAATTGATTTCAAGGTAAGTAATCTCACTTTTCCAGTGCATAGTACTCAGGAGGTGTGCAGAAGCAGAACAGGATTTCAAGGAAATTGAAGATTATTTACCTCAGTTTTCCACATTACAGTCAGAGAAAGGAATTTTCTCCCTGATTTCCATTTTCTATGTGTTTTCATTATTGCACACTGAAGCATTTGTCACAAGATGCTTATTATTGCTTATTTACATGTTTGTCTTCCCATTTAATGGTGAATTTCTTAAGTGCAGACTGTGCCATGGCTCTGTGTCCTCAGAGCACAGCACTCTACTCAGAGCACAGTGGGGAACATTACTGAAGGAGTGCATGATGGCCTATTCCTTCTGTAATAAGTGGCCACCGTATTTGAAAACATCATGGTTAGAAAACTCAAAACATCCCTCTCCAGGGTATCTACTAAAAAAATCTGAAAACATTTATAGATAAAGACACGTGTGCTCCAATGTTCATTGCAGCTTTGTTTACGGTGGCCAAGACATGGAAACAACCAAAGTGTCCTTTGACAGATGATTGGATAAAGAAGTTGTGGTATATATACACAATGGAATACTATTTGGCAGTAAGAAAAGATGATATAGGAACGTTTGTGACAACATGGATGGATCTTGAGAGTATAATGCTAAGCAAAATAAGTCAGACAGAAAAAGCAGAGAACCATGTGATTTCACTGATATGTGGTATATAAACCCAAAACAACAAAAGAACAAGACAAACAAATGAGAAACAGAAACTCATAGACACAGACAATAGTTTAGTGGTTACCAGAGGGTACGTGGGGTGGGGGGTGGGAGATGAGGGTAAGGGGGATCAAATATATGGTGATGGAAGGAGAACTGACTCTGAGTGGTGAACATACAATGGGTTTTATAGATGATGTAATACAGAATTGTACACCTGAAATCTATGTAACTTTACTAACAATTGTCACCCTAATAAATTAAAAAAAAAAAAACACATAAAAAATAAAAAGAAAACTCAAAACAACACTTGACCATAACTTCCATTTTTTAGGATTTTAAAAAAAATTTATCATGTAAGGTTCTTATTTATGTCCTTGTAAATACTACCTATTAACTCATTCTACTACTTTGTAATCATAAAGAATGGTTCTATGCCCTCTTCTAAATGACAATATCTCAAATATTTGAGGGCAACTCTCATACCCCTTCCGTCATGTCCATTTTACACTTTTTCTGAGTTACTCATGCCACCTAATAATTCTATTGAAGTTGTTCCTTGTTGTTGTCATAGTATGTTAAGTTCTATTTGTGTTCAGCTCCACAAAAATTTATCCTTGATCTAGGCACTCTGCTAGATGACCTAAGGATGTAAGAATGAATAGGCATATGTTGTTCTGGGGAAATAGCAAATAAACTTATAATTTCAAAATCCTGTGGGATTTTATCATAGAGTATATTATTTTAACATGGTGTCTGAAATTCAAATCTGCACATGAGCGTAAAGAATAGGCTTTTAGCCCAACCAAAGAGATCAGATCAGCAATTATTTTATTATTTCATTTTATGCTCTTAGATTTAGGCTGTTATTCACATCTGTCAAGATCCATTTAAATCTTTATTCTATCATACAAATTACGTTCCTTCCAAATGTTCCTCATAATTCACAGATTTTGTAAGCTTACTTTTAATAAATTCTATTCGTGTTTAAAATGTTGAAGAGCAGAAAACTAGAGATTGAGGTTTATGAGATCTTGAGGACCTTTTCCCTTGTGGATTCACCCATCACATGGCTCAGATAAAGATTCCCTATTATTGATGATGAACACTTTACATTCTAAAGATTTCCTTAAAATAAGCCATTATACTGTGAAAACCATATATCCATTAGCTAACTCAAAATTTGAAGTAGCCAACTTCCAACATTTCTCATGGACTGGTAGGTGCTCACACTAGTGCTGTAGGGTAAGTTTTAGATTACAGCACGACTATTTTGTCTGTGAATTTTGAAAATATGCTGTGTTTTTATTTTGTAATTTCAGATGTGGTATACAGAGAAATCTTAATAAAAACTTAATATATTTTACTTCCTATTAAAAACTATTTTTGAAGTTTGAATTTGTTTAATCATGCTCTGCTATAGTGATGGGAGAAGGTGAATCAAAATATTTTCCTTTTTTGTTTTTCCCCATTAACGTTTCTCAGAGCTGACTACCTAAATCCTATGCTCTGGACCACTTCTGAGTATCAGTTAGAAATGGAACAGGAGCAAAAACAAAGTAGCTATATTTTCCAGGGAAGATAGCCATTCACTCAAGGAACACCAAAGTGAATATGCCTTCCTAAATATTATAAGGTAATTTCACTTTTATATGAGTTTTCTGCAGCATTTAGCATCATCGACCTCTTCTTCCTCTTTCTTTCTGCTTCTTTTGACATCACATCATTCTGATTTTCTCACTACTTTCTGTGAAGTAAAATGTGTTTGGAAAAAGTAGGCTGTGATTTTCATTTCTGGCTGCCATTGGAATCACCTGGTAATTTTTTTTTTTTTTTAAATGATCCAGCATCTCACCTACAGAATTGTGACTTAATAGATCTGGGGTAGAGGAGGGGGCTGGCCCTGGAACTGGTCGTTTTAAAAGTTCCCACGTATAATTCTAATATGTAGGATTGCCTACAAATGTCAATTTCTTATGGTTCAAGTTAATATTTTTCTCTTTCTGTACACTGACACAGAAAAAAATGATAAAAATTAATGTTTATACTCTCGGACTTACTCTGTGCAAGGCACTTTATGCATATTAACTCAATTTACGCTTACCAAAACCCTATGGGGTATACACTATTGATATCCTGTTTCTGCAGGTGAGGGAACTAGAGTACAGAGTGGTTAAGTGACTTGCTCAGGGTCATATAGGGGCTATTCATGAAGTATTCATTTATTGACTAGATTGTAAGATCCACAAGGGCAGAAATCATTGTTTGATTCACTGAAGTCTTTCAAGAGATTTGAACAGTGTCTGGCACATACAGGAGTTTAGTGAATATTTTTAAAAGGAAAAAGGGTAGGAAGAAAATGTTTTTGTCTTTTAACAAAATATATAGGTTCACATTAACAGGACTATTTGTGAATTAAGATTTTTCTTTAATATCTGTAACGCATATAGGTATCAAAACCTAGAAAGCACTTATGATGGGTAGGTAATATTTTGCCATGAGTTTAAATAAGTAACTGAGAAATGGGATGTACTTTGTCTTATCTCAGAAAAGTCTATATCTCAGTTGATAAAATATTTAAATCCATACTTTCATTTTCAGTCTTAGTTTGTAATTATAGGACAAGTAGTTCAAGTTTACTCCAGACTGTGTATCTTTACTGAATAGTTGTAGGATTTTGCACTGTGTGTGCTTTTATGCTTATATACATACTCTTAAAGATAAAGAAACTTTAAAACTGTATCAAATCTTTTACAGAAGAATTTCAAGGAAAAGGGCCTTTCTTTTCAATCTCTGTACCCTGGCAGTAACCCACACTGCTTACACTGAAAGCAAATGCTTAAAATCTGCTACCAAATGTCATATCCATAAACAGTAAGAAAATGAGAGCAGTATCTATTTTTTTCTTAAGTGTGTGTTACCATAAAATGCAAAAGATAAATATTTCCTAGTTTAAATTGTGGCTTACAGTTATGACCCTATTTGTAAATAAAATGTTATACCTGGAATTGTTGGCACAACACTTTAATTGTTCGAAAAGAAGAGAACCACATTATTTTTAATGCCGATACAAGAATACAAAATATTTCCAAGAATAAAGTCTGTGGAAATTCTATGGGATCACATTAACCTCCTCCATTTACACTCTAAAGACAGGTAAGGGGCATTTTGTGGGACTATCTGCACGCTTCCAGGGATAGAAACCTCACTGGAGCATTTTCTGTTTAGGGAAAGATAAAGGCCTTTTTGTCTCCGGAGTACTGAACTGGAGGCACAATAGGCTTGATCACTGCTTGCCAGATTGCTTGTGAGTCATTTTGGTTCTTTTATTAGCTCTTTCTTGCGTTGCCATCTTGTCTCCTTCCTTGCCACTCTTCCTGTGTTTTGGACAGCAAAACTGAGAAATGTGTTATACTTGTTGCGTGGTGGAAATCAGGAGTGAGCGACTGCCTGGTTCCCATGTGACAATGTTAGCTCCACTGCACATCTGATATTTAAGTGTGTTTCTCTCAGCACTGCCAAATGGGCATGCATCTGGCCTCCCAGGACCCGAAATCCTAAATTGATCAAGACACATTGTGAAAATAGTAGCTGCTTTTCATGTAGCTGTCTATTCACTGGGAACGTGACTGCTAGTCCCTGCTATATTATATAGTACCCAGAGACTTTCAGACTTTCAATTTAATTCCTCTTTGGGAGAGCTTTGGGTGAGGGTCTGACGTAACAGCTTTGGGAGATAGAGGTTGGCATGTGGCGAAATATGTAAAATGTTATCTCGTAGAAGACAAACTTTGTTTAGTGAGAACAAAATCTGTGCTATAATCACATTTTAGTAGTAACTAAATCAGTCTATTGTCAGAAGCAGTGCAAGATACTTATTTTTGTATAAATGCAATTTACATATAATCATTGCTATTTATTAATTACTGTTCCTGGGCTGCTTGCTACAACACATAACATGTAATGCACATAGCCATTGCAAGCCTCTTACAGATTCAAAAGAATGTACATGTGTGAATTCCTCATGGGTTTGCTGTA
The DNA here is from genome assembly GCF_036562045.2 of Rhinolophus sinicus. Taxonomy (NCBI): domain Eukaryota; kingdom Metazoa; phylum Chordata; class Mammalia; order Chiroptera; family Rhinolophidae; genus Rhinolophus; species Rhinolophus sinicus. The sequence continues at coordinate 174,839,870 of NC_133751.1, read as the reverse complement.
TGTAGCCGTATACAAGGACTATCAATCAGTTTACTGCCTCTTGTTTCTTTCAAGTTTTTGATTGCTTCTATAAACCCCAAAAGGACTCATTAGTCTTGCATCCTTTCCGTCTCGAAGTCCCAAAGCTTGGAGCACTTTTGTAAATAATGATTTGAACTTGGGTGAAAGTTTCTGAAACATACTAAAGATCCAACCCTTCATCTAATAATCAAACATTTCAGAAGTAAAATCTATTGCTAAAATAGCCATCACTAATTCATTAAGAGATTATGTGGTAATTATACCCCAGAAAATACATCCAAATGAAAGATGTATTTCATTAGGGGATGTAAGCAATAGGGGAAGATACGTACACTGGCATTAGGCCATGAGTACATCAAGAATGGGAGAGAGTAAGGAAAGGGACAAAGAGAGAATTATCAATACAACTAATGTTCTATTAGTTTATACTTCTTTTTCCAAATTAATTTACACTTCAAATACAACTCATTGACCTGATGTGTGACTATTACAAATAGGATGGACTTTTATATTCTAAGTATGTTTAAGTCATAAAAATATTACATTTCATATCCAGAAAGCAGGCTATCCCAATGTTTCAGGGATTGGAGATAGGAGAACATATCTAGGCAGCAGGCTTGTGAAGGCCAGCAGATGATTTAAAAAAATGAGTGTGAAATCCCTGGGAGAGGTACCCTCTTCCAATTTACAACTGGAATAGTATTCATTGAATCATGCTTCTATTATAATTGAATTATACAGCTTTACCCTCTTATGCTATGTTTATACCTAGCTCTCACGGCATTTGAGATTTTTAGGCTCTTTACATAATATGTCTGATTAAGCAGGTTTTTTTTTAAATGAAAGAATTACTCTTAAAATTAATGAAGTAAAATATACATTTTTTAAAATGAAAGGAACATAAACCATTTTTCTTGCACTATTTAAGTATATGTTCATTAATACTGAACAATTTGGTTTATGTAGAATTTCCCCTGTACTATAAAAATACAGCTCTCTTTTGGCACTAGAGAATATTTCATGGCATTCACTAGTTCATCTGCATGACTTCACTTACTCGTAGACCATACATATATGCACACATATACAACATGGTTTGAAATAGTTGAGGGATGGGTGTGATATACACTTCGTTCATTATTCCAGTGCAGTCTTGTGAGCTTTTGAGCTCATAGGGCATGAAACTAATATGAAACCACAATTATGTATCGTATTTAATAGGAAAATAATTTTAGAGCATTTTTGATTACTTTGTTTAATTTATTGTGGCTACTTTTCATCCCTGGATTTATGGAAGCAGTTACTTTAGTTACCTATTATGCTCCCAATTTAGTTGACTTTACAAGTTCATAAAAATAAAAGAGAACACAGCATTAGTAAAGTACAAGAAAAAATTAAAATTTCTGCAGGAAAGTCATAAATGGCTTTTTTCCTGGCACAGCCTTTTCCTTCTGAGTTGAAAACTTTGAAGGCACAGGAAGAGGAAGGAGCTGTTGTATGTAAGTTAATCATTTCCTTGTTAACCTTTTGCCGTCATCCCCAATGAGATTCATTCTTCATATCACAGTAGACTTCATCAGCAGGAATATACTTTTATTTTTTCCACTTGAGTTTACAGGACTGGAGGAAATTGACACCACTCGGGTATCATTAAAGAGATAATGGACAAATTATTTTCTCATATCTTCATTCAGACTTCTTTCTCTCTGGTGCTCTCATCCTCAGTAAGAATCAATCAGAATTTTTCATTAAGAACTGAGGGATATACTAGTGTCCCGAGGTAAAGGAGAAGGATGAGAGGGTGTAACAAAACAAAACAAAACAAAACAAAACCCAAAACTTGAGAGCAAGTAGGACTTAGACCCTATAGGTTAAAAAGTAATGTTGGGTTATTTTCTATGTGGATTAAAGAGGTTGGAACAGTACCAAGGGGACTTCCTCATCAAAAAGCCATAAAAACATAGGTAGCTTGCAATCTTTATAAATTCATTTCCTACAAAAAGAGTTTCAGCAGTAACCAGAATATTTTCCTTTTGTAAAATAAAAGTTGATTTTTCTTTTTTAAGCTGTTCATGCAGTGAATGGCTAGTTGCTAGTAATTAGGTTTGAGCATCTGTCTCTCTTGCTGAGAAAAAAAAGCCTGAGTAGTGTAAAAGAAAAATCGCACCAGACCAGCTAAACAGTCAAGGAAGATTTTATTCAAGAATATTTCAGTAGGGGAGAGAGACTGAAGTCAACTCTGCTAAAACAAATGGCACAAGGATTTTTAAATTCTGGACTGAGCTCCTGGAAAAGTACTGGAGGATATTAGGAGTAGGCCATCTGCAGTTATGTATTGTTGCTTATTGAACTTGGGCTCCTATCCTGCCACAGAAACTGGGAGATAAGGGTGCTCTCTCCTTCCATGATTACATTTCAAAGTGATGGCTTCCAGGACCTTGAGAAAGACATTTCTGGGTTGTAAGAAGACTTACATTTCAAAAGGATAGAGAAAGAACTTACAATTGGAAGTTTTCTATCTAAATACTCTAAGAAAAAGGGAGTCAGGAAGAAACCTTTCTAAAGTTTAATCAAGCTGAGAGGAATGTTAAGGCTATCTTCTTGGTCAGTGGTGAATAAATATGTTTTAATGTAGGACTTTCCCTCCTTCAACAAATGGAAATTGGACAATAAGGCTAAAGTTATGATCCAATGCCTTGTGGGTCATGCCTCAGTCAACCACATCTTCCAGAGGAAGCTGATGCAGGCCTGCCTAAATCATGATAGGTTATCAGAATTGCTTCATGAAAACCCTGATTTGGAGGAAAAACAAGGGCCTGGTGTATTTCAAGTGCTAGTCTGAATGTGTAGGCTGCAGAGGAATATCCCTTTAGAAGTGAGATGATTTAGCATGTTTTCTTCTGGTGTGATGGCTGAGCAAGAACACAGTTGTTCTCTGAGCTTGACTCACATCTCCAGGCTGTGAGAGAAGCAGGATTCAATTTGTCAGCCTTCTTTATCATGTGTTAATTATTACCACATGCCAAACAGATTTCCAGACACAAACCCATTATAAAAATTCTTTCAGACAATGTTGTAAGTGACAAGATATTATCTACTTCTGTCTTAATACACATAGAAGTGACACAGATTCATAGTTACAGGAATAATGAGGAAGAATATTTTTCCTTTTGGAAATATTCTTGTTTTTTAATTTTATGTTTCCCATAATTAAACAAGGTAGTATAATATTGTGTATTTTTATGTGGAAGACAAATAATATCGTCAATTCTTTTCATGGGCAACGAACAGAAAAATTACAAATTCTATTTGCATTTTTAATGCCGCTTTTTTGGGAATTCTCCCATCCCTTTCTGTTCCAAATTTAGCAGCTGGATGCACTGTATTTAACTTAAAATTGTTGTAGGCTACTTTATAAACCATGAATAAACCAGACTATGAATTGAATGTTGAGTTGGAAATATTAAAAATATGAGGAAGGAAAATGATGGCATCACTAATGGCCCAAAGTAACAAGGCTATAAATAAACCACTCACTGTTCTCATGTATTTTTGGTAAAGACATTTGAGAATAGTGGAGCTAATCCCCAATGCCCAATTAAAGTCTCTTAACTAATTTTACAAACACATTGTAAATGTGTAGCTGGAAATGATTTAAATAAACATATGTTGAATGGGAGGAAGTTTAGTAGATAAACAAGTGGAAAAGCACTTCTAATATTTTAGCTTTTTAAAGTTCTTAGTAAAATATATATATATATATTTATATATATTTAAATATATATTTATATATATTTAAATATATATGTATATATAAACATATATCTCCAAACAATTGATAGGCAAACATCAAAAGGGAGTTTTCTTTAGATGATGGTATTCTTCAGTATTTGCCCTTTAAGAAAATCCTAAGACATTTAAAGATTCCCAATAATTTAAAAAAAATACAAAAATTACCTCGTCTTTTTCTGCTTGTTTCTTTTCTGTGTGATCTTATCATCCATCTATATTTCTCATAGATATGGGTAAGAATAGATATACACGGATGTAGAAATGGATAAGATACTATCCCCATCTGCTTAAACAGATATATGTTGCTTACCATTGAATAAAAGCTGACCTACATGGAGATACAAGATTTGTAGGTAGAGTGTTCTTACCCTTTGGCAGCACTTTCTGCAGAGGCTGCCAATGAAATGAAGCCTATGACTTTCTGGGGAGGCCGGTCTTTTGCACAGGTTTGGTCCTGGTGGAGTTCTACCGAAGTGTGCAAACTGCACTTCAATTAAAGAAGTCTGCAGGGCACACAGAGCAGATGAATCGTAAGTGCTCTGGGATTTCTCTTGACAAGACTCTGGCAGTTGGGAAGCCCAAATGCAAAGCAGGCATTTGGAAATGCTATGTGGGAGCAAATATTGAACATACCAGGGGATTGGGAAGTAATGTTGATTTCTCATTATGTTTCTCATTTTCTTTAAACCTCTAGAAGTGAGTGCTTGTAACTCCAAAAAATACAAAGAGTCCAACACTTTCAAATCTGAGTGATTGCAGAATCCAAACTTGGTGCTTTTAAACAGCTGTCAAGAGGAAAGGCAGTAGTTATTAACAAACTAGTGCCATCTTTCCTAAACTGAAATACTGACTACATTCATTTTGGCTCAGCTTGTTCTTGGAAGCTTTAAAAATTCCCAGTGAGAGTCTTTCATTTTTGTTAGTGCAGATGATTTTCTGTTGGCGTTTGCTTAACTTCAGCTGACTTTCATGTGAATGTGCCGCAGACAGAGGTTTAAAATAGCCAGATGGTCACTGCAAAATGTGGTTCTGACTTGTACTGCCCTTCTCCCTCACCCCTTCCATACACTGCGATTTCCAGCACCATGGACTTGGGTGGGAGAGAAATATGGATTATTTTGAAGAATGCTCTGGCTGCTATACCAACTTAAAAACAAGGTAATTAGAGGGTTTCATTCATTTAGTTGAGAATTTCACTTCTTTAAAATAAGACATTCCCTAAAAGCAGCCTATCTGGTATCATTTTAATTAGAATTCCTATTATAATTGGTTATAATAATACAATTATTATATTATATTATATACATAAGCCAGACTAATTCAGCTTATGGACAATATCTACTCATTCTTTACTTGATGTCTAAAACTCTCTATTCTGCTTCCATTTACCTCAAGCAGAAAACCTAAGGAGGTAGAATCCATGAAAGAGACTGCTAAGGGGAATGCTAAGAGCCAGAATGATCTCACTATCATCCTTATTTGTTCTGAGGCCTTCTGGGACACTAGGATAGTTAGGAAGGTTGGATAGGCTGATGAGTAATAAAATGGTTGGACTATAATAACTGATTAGTTTGTAACTAGTTATTATATTTAAAGATCTTTAGGGTAATGCGATATTTAAAGATAGGGGGAAAACGTAGACTTAACTATAAAGAAAGTGTTTATAATCGTGGATGTTGCAGATCTGAATATTTCATATAGTGTTTATTATTTTGAAACAATTTGGGTAGTAGCTTTATTTATAGCTAAAAAGAATTGAATGTAAGATACAATTCTGCTGGACAGGAATGATATTCTTCCTGTTATTTAACTGATCAGTTAAGATGTACTAGGAACTATGCTAAGAATGATACAAATATTAATACATAAAGTCCTAACATCAATCCAGATAACTAGATCTTATCCCCATTTTACAGATGTGGGTACTGAGGCTTAGCAAGCTTACTCAACTTTACCAATGCAAGTTGTTATAGAGTTAGTGAGTGGAAGAGCGAAGATGAGAACCAAGAGCCATCTGAGTTCAGCTTTATGCTATTGACTCAGCTACTTTGTTAATAAGTTTAGGACCTTGATTTAGTTAGATACTACTTATGTTTTATTCCTTTCAAAGTAAGTATTATTTCTGTGCATGTTAAATGTGAAAGTGGGACAAGTTAGCCAAATTCATAATCTCTGAATTGATCATTGAAAGCAGCTTTACAGTTTTAGTGGAATATGTCATCCACACAATTAGCTAATTAGTTAAGTTTCCATGTTTAGCATGGGGAAATTGACTTGCCAGATTTCCAAGTCAGTACAACATAATTAGATAGGTAACTTTTAATGCAAATCAAGGGCAACACTGAAGAAGGGTTAACTGAATTGCATTTGAAAATCTCTTCTGCTATGACCATTTTTCTTTTTTTTTTAAACAGAGACCATGGTTAGTTGTATTAAGTAAAGTAGACATAGAGATTCCAACTTCAAGAATCTAATTAAGTGTGGATGATGTGTTTAAATAATCAAGTCCCTGTTGGTTTTGCATTATGGGAAAGAAGGGAGTGGGCTCTTATAAGAAAAGGTTCCCATGGGGGCTCCAGTATATACCTCTACTGCATCCTTGTTGACACTGAGGGGCCATTGGTCTTTTTCTCGTTCCTCTATTTGATTGTGAGCTCTTTGAAGACAGAGATTGGATTTATTTATGAACAAACTACCAGTAGCTTACACAGACACATACATAGTGGAAAGGAAGAAAGGAAAGGAGGGAGGAAGGAAGAAAGAAAGGAAGGGAGAAAGGAAGGAAGACCTGGCCTTCAAGCTTTGATCTTCCTAATTGCCTGTGGACATTGCATAAATTCTTTAATTTCTCTCAGCATTGATTTCTTCATATTTAAAATGGAGATAATATGTAATTGCATTGTTGTGAATTATGTGAAGAATGCATTGGGCTGCATAATTTCAAAAAGTTATTGTTTTGAATCTAATAATGAGTATAATAATCACCTAAGAATCAAGTTAGAATTAATAAATATGGAAAATTAATGAATATATAAACCTCTCCAAGAATGTTAGCTTTGCTAATTTAACATCAAAACTGATTAATGTTCATTAAGGCCCTTTAGCTAGGCAAATTAGATAAGAATTTATTTTCTAAGCATTTGAGTCATATTTTGATTTGCCTAATACCAATGATTTCAAAAGAGTTCTTTGGTTAAATCATCTTTGATCTCATCTTTTAGTGAGTTCAAAGCAAATGTTAAATGATCCTTGGAATATAAAGTAATTAAAAGTGTTAAATTGTGTAGTGATGGACTTTTAAAATGTACTGTACTGCCGGAAAGAGATAAGGATGGATGATGGGATAGATAGCATTTACAAATTATTGAAGGTAGGCAGATAGATTACCTTTCAAAGTCATGTTTGCCATTCACAGAAATACCAAAGAGTGATTAATTTTCTTATATAACCTCATTGATGAAATGTCATACCTTCAATGGCCGTGATCAAACAATAATAAAATCAGAATCTGAGAGATGAGACATCTCAGCAACAACTGTCTCAAATACTTTGTACCAACTGTTCCTCTTAGGTAAAATTTTTTTCCACAAATGTTCCCAAGGCTGGCTGGCTCTTGCTGGCCACACAGGACTCAGCTTGAGGTTGACAGACCACTCAATTTCATATTATCCCCTGGGGAGGCTCTCTCCATTCTATCAGTCCATTTGATTGCTTCATGTCATTTATCGCTATTTGGCATGTGTGTATTTATTTGTTTAGTTCTTTCATTGCCTCCCTCACCTCTAGAAAGTAAGCACACTGAGGTTGAGACTTTGACAGTCTGGTCCTGCTGTGACACTAGCATCTGGGAAACACTTAGAAAATCAGTGAAATTTTTGAAAGTTCGATGAATAAACATTTCATTGTACATTTGAGGAACTTGGCTAAGGCCAAGTAGGGACTTTGCAACAGGGTCACACAGATTTTCACCAGCAGAGCTAGGGATAGAGCCAGGTCTCCTGACACATAGCTTAATGTTCTACTTACTGTGCTCCCTTAGCTATCTAGAGTTAGATATGCCTGACCCTATACAAGAGGCACAAAACAAAGCCCATTTATAAGCTTCCTCCATTCTCTCCTGAGCAGGGCACTTTATCCAGTAGTATTTTTCTCCAGAGAAGTAGCACTATCCATCATTGTAATTTGCTCTAGCTTTTAATTCAAATTCTATTAGTGTCCTGCTAGTCCTGTAGTTCTATCATGTAGTAACAACAGAGGAGACTTGTATAACTGGACTTTATACTCTAAGCCTTCTTTTCCACTGTGCATGAAAGAAAACAGAAATATCATATTATACATTAATTCATTTATACACTTATTAATTAATTAAATAAACGTTTATTAAAAAATTACAGGTGTGCTTTAGATACATCATTTTGAGATAAAAAGGAAAATGAGAATTGTATCATTGTGGTAGCAGGAGAATCATTACACTGCCATGTGCTTTGGGAAGTGGTGTAAGGTTTTTCACCAAATGTTATGAGATCAGAGAGGAAGCAGCAATGAATACTGACTGGAAAAGACAAGTCTTAAAAGAAAAATGAGTAATATGTGAGCATGTATTTAAGGGTGGATCATTGTATCCCAAAAAGGGAATGAGACAAGGACTCTCATTCATTTTTGGTAGAAAAGAAAAATGGCTATTTTGAAGGAAAGTTTGGCAATTTCTTACAAAACTAAGCACACGAGGTGTGATCAAACAATACGGTGAATGTTTACATTAAAATAAATATTACAGTAAAAGATACATTGCCATTAACCCCCTCACTTCAAACACACTTATCCAATCATTCTTGCCACTTTCTGAAGCAGTTCTGGAAGTCCTCTTTTGTGAGTATCTTTAGTTGCCCTGTCATGGCTGCCTCAAGGTCCTGAATCCATTGAAAACATTTTCCTTTCATGGTCATTTTGACTTTGGGGAAGAACCAGAAGTCACATAGTGACAGATCTAGTGAATAAGGTGCATGAGGACACACCATAATGTTTTTATTTGACAGAAAATTGCCATACCAGAAACGATGTGTGCATTGTTATGATGGACGATGATTTATGACACACTTTAAGACACACCTTCTCTCAACAGTAGCTCAAACCTGACTGACTGCACCAAACAAGTTGAAACTGGTCACACACTGTTTCTAAGATTCAATGAGCCATTTCCCATATTGAAGATCCCTGCCTATCCATTGGATGGCACTCGGCAGCAGCATTCACCATCTGTTTTGATCACAGTGGAAAGGATCCATGTCACACATGGCTTCTGGTATGGCTATTTCTGTCTAATAAAAACATCACAGTGTGTCCTCATCCACCTTAGTCACCAGATCTGGCACCATGCAACTTCTGGCTCTTCCCCAAAGTCAAAATGATTCAGGATATCTAGGCAGCCATGATAGTACAACTAAAGACACTCACAAAAGAGGACTTCCAGAACTGCTTCAGAAAATGGCAAGAATGATGGGATATATGTATTTGCAGCAAGGGGGTGTATTTTGAGGGGGACTAATGGAAATGCGTCCTTTATTGTAATATATATATATATATATATATTTAAATTTAAACATTCACTGTACTTTTTGATCATACATCATATGTTTGAGCCTATTGTGGGGGCAAAATGGCAGATTGCTCATTAGCATCACCCCAGAAAGGTTGTATAGCTGTCAAACCTTGATCAACTGTGCATGTAGAACAGTGGTTTCCACATCTGCAAGGGGATGAGTGATTAGAAGGGAGATAATGATCAGCTACTTCTGCACTTTTGTGTAGGGAGTGAGGGAGTGGTGGCATTCTTGTGGTCAGCTGTTCTCCTGGACATCTAGCATTCCTTCATTGGGAGCACACTCCCCTATGCTGTCTCATCAGTGCAGCCCTTAATTCTGGAGAAAGAGCAACTCCTACCCAGAAGACAGCGTGAGGGAAGAGATGATTTTGTTGAAGTTTGCGTTTCAATTAAAGCAAGCAAATGGAGGGAACTACTTGGGTACTTTTGTTTTTTCTACAATGGGTTTTATTCTGGGTTGGATGTTAATAGTTAAAATGTGGGGATGAAAGCCCTATAAACAGATAATAATGGTGAGAAGACAGTATACTGCAGGGTCTCGTATTTTGGCCAGTCACTGGGAATGACAGAGGGAGAAACATGTGGAACTGGTAGTGTTGGACTTCTGGAATATCTGCAAGAAATCTCTCTTTCAAGCAGCTTACTTCTAATTCTTGATCAAGAGTCTTAGAGGCCTGTAATATAGAGACTCAAAGATACATGAAGTGAGTTAAACATACTGCATGTGATCATAGTTCTCTCCAGATAGAGAAGATTTTCCTTTATTGTGGTTGGAGGTCTAAGCTGATGTTTTTGCATATCAATTTAACAAACCAAGGTTGTTAGAAATCCTATGGCTTTGCTAAGGGTGATTGTCACAAATTTCCATTCACAGATGAACCCTTCTTCTGCAGCCAGTCTTGAGGGGTTCACAACAATCCTGGTGAACCCCCCAGAGCCTGAATATTGAATAAGGAATTGATAATTTATGTTGAAAGGAAGGTGGGAGAGAAGTAGGAACAATGGAGGAAAACAGCCAGACATTAACCTAAGTGAGATATAAAAAGAGAAAACAGCGAGGGTTCAGTCAGAGAGAAACTTAAGGTTTATTTCAGAGGGGCACGCAGAGGGAATCTTCCGGGAGTTTTAGTTGGAAGCCTGGTGGACTATTTTTAGAAAGAAACACATTTTAGTTTTAAATGAAAGAAATAGGAGCTTAGTTTTGAAATGTCTAATGAAACAGTCATTATTTTCACATTGTCGTGACAATAGAAATTTATTTATAGAGATTGCACTGGACTAAAAAAGTGTCATTACATAAATACACACAAAAATGTGTTCTTCACACTTAATCACTTCTGGGGGTGTCTACAATTTTCTTTTGAAAGGACTATGTTTCCAGAAGGAAATCTTCTTGGTGGTAAAGAATATCCTATTAAAATAGAATGAATTTCAAAGAAATGACTAGTTCTACAAAGAGAAATTTATGAAGCATCAACTTGTATACTTTTTAGAAAAATCAGATTCAGAATGACAGATGAAGCATTGGCATGGCCTTGTCATTTACTGCAAGTATATGCCAGGTGGAGTTGCTTCCTAGCTGGCCTCTACGGCTATTGATAAAATCAGCGAGCCTCAAGGGGTATGACTGCATGACCTGTGTCCACTTTGAACCAGTACTGTTTTCAAACAGTACTGTTAAAAAAAAAAAAAATAGAATCAAGTAAATTTCAAGATCTAATTGGCATTGACTTTTAATATTAAGTGATTCATGAATCTGGCAGAATCCATCTGGAAACTAGAAGGGCTCTCCCAGAGGTTGCACAACAATAGAAGGTGTTTGTAGGATGAAGGATGGGACAAGGGAGCTATTAACAAAAGAAAAGAAAGGACCTACTTTCTCAACCTTGCTTCTTTTTACTACTTTCTGGGGCTGGCAGTATCTAAAGTGGAAATCGAAAAATAGCCACTGACATGCTGAATCTAGGCCTTGCTGTGTTTTGCTTTGCCCACGCGCTACAGAAGCAATGAATTTGAATGCATATGGATGTAGCTTTTGCTATTTCATTTGTTACAGTACCACGCTGTCTTTTGTCCTATACCTGGCACAATGGACATACTTAGTCCACCGGCTGGGTGCCTAAACTGTTTATTCTAAAATACTTTATAGTATTTTTCTTTGCTCTTTCATTCTCATTTTTAAAATTCCCTACTTCTCTTCAAGCTCTATTCATTGCATGAAGGATAAAAATAGTTTATGCATTTGTAGAATCCTTGACAATAATATTTCACTGGCTTGCAATAGGAAAATGAATATTGGGTCAATATGCTGTCTCGAATTTTGTTCCACAAACAATTTAATCACCTTTCGCTGGCTTTTCTCCAATGAAACACAAATGAAAATGAATAATATAGATTTTTATTTCTTCATTTTTCTTAGTTTTATGAGATACTTCATTCTTGAATTTTTCATTGTTAGTGAACTTGTTCACAAAAGGTATTTTAATTTCATTTTTTTATAGAGTAGCTAACACATGTATAACATAATAATTCACAATAATATTAAGATATTAAATGAATGCAGAATAGTAGAAAAATTCTCAGGTCAAAAGAGAGTCTATGTAGATACGTCATTTTTTTCTTTTCTTTCACAGAAGATGGTAGTTGTTGGCCCAGTGTTTATGAGAATTGAGTCGAAATATCTACTGTAATCAAGATCACCACTTGGTGATTTTTTCAGTGCAGAAGAATGCCCATGAGATTTGTCCTCTGAAACAAAATGTTTCTCAGAATAATAGAGCACATAAATGTAGTAATTTTTAATGGAATGAAACATTTATAAGTAAAAGATACTGGTTGAAATACTTTATTTTATTTATGCCAATTATGTTTGTTTTTTGGTGGAGGTGATTACTATAAATATTTTTATTGGCCAATACGTAGGTATGTATGTTAAAGGACTCTAAGAATAATAATAACATAGGCCTACATACCTGTATGTAGAGTGTTAGTAGGACCTCAACAGCATAAGTTCATGCTTCCTGCTAATAGTCACTCATTTTTTCTATTTACTCTGTTGTTTTAGTTTGTTTTATATATTAGACTTATAGTTTATCAAATATTATCAAAATTTTCTGGTACCACTTTTGTGTCCAAGTTTTCACAGTTCTGTAATGAAAGGATTCCCCGGGCAAATACATTTGGGACACTGTTATAGAAGAGATCTAGGAGACTCATAAAGCACATGAATATATTGAAGTAGCTGATGGTTTCGGTACTTATAACCCTAAATTTCTCACAATGGTTTTTGTATTACAGAACTCTTTATTGTTGAATACATATTAAGTTTCCAAGGAAAACTAAATTCAGTGGATGCTTCTATAGGATTTATATTATTTTACTGTATTTGTTTTTCTTATGACTTTGGCTTTGCATATTAAGGTTAACTTTGCCTCAAATTTCTCTTTACAGTCTTAGTACCCACTGCTAACTGATTTGATTCTTTTGCTGCTTGTTTGTTTGCTTGTTTGCTTTTGGTTTGCTTTTTCTTAGTACAAATTCCTGAGGGAGGGATTTCAGCTTCCAGCTATGATGGAGTAGTTTGTGGCAGACCAATGCTTCCACTGAGGAAAACTTGGAAAGCCAGGTGAAAAATAAATGTCGAAGGCAATGGATAATCTTTCTAGCAACTAGGTCTTGAGGGGACAAAATCCTGATATAGCGGATTCTGAGCACAGAAGTGAGTAAGATATTCTGCAACCATTATTTATCTCCCTCAGGGCATTTTTGATTCTCAAAGTGGGGTAAGAGTTGATATTAACCAGAGACAGAGAAACTGGAAGAACTTTTGATAGTCTCATAGGGCTTGAGAGACAAAAAGTTGAGATATAAGGGACCACAATTCCCTGTAATAAGAGACAGCTAAGGGGTTGGCTCAACATTCTTCTGAGAGAATTAAAAAGCAGAGCAAAGATTTCACAGTCTTCACAGTGGTCCTGTGGACATCCACCCTGACCTCCCCCCCTTCTTGCCCCAGTTAAAACCCATGAACGGATAGACTCTGGGATTTGCAACAGAAAGGAGGGTAGTGGACCTTATCAAAACTTCAATGCAACCTCAGGTCAGCTCAGTCCCTGATTGGAAGCAGTTTATCAACCTCTATTCTATCTGCCTATTGAAGGAGAGGGTGAACCCTCACTGGATGAAGATAACACATTAAAACCTCAACATTTTTCATATATAATGTTCAATGTGCAATTTAAAATCCAAGGAGAATAAATAGACAGAAAATGGAAACAAATGCAGCTGACCCAGATACTGAAATAATCACATGAGGGCTTTAAAATAGGAATAATTAACATATTCAACAAATAAGAAAGACATTTGAAATTGATGGAGGAATATTTTTCCTGGGAGTCCCCAAATGATGTAGGTGATGTTCCATCTACCAGCAGTTTCTGAGTGTGGGCCGGGATTGTGTCTCGTGAGAACAAAGAATAGAAACATGGACCCAGGAGAGGCAAAGAGTTTTAAAAAGAGGGTAGTCTATTGAAAGCAAAGAGTCAGAGCTCCCGAGTGGGAGGGGGTCCTGAATGGGGGTGGCCCATGATTGAGGCAAAAACTCTTACTTTTATATCTTTCCTTGCCTGTTTGGGGAAGGGGAGCTATTTGAAGCAGGGAACTGTTTGAAGAAGGGAACTGGTGCCTTCTAATGAAATTCATCTACCAGGTTTGTTCTGCTTGCCCATCCTAAAGGAATTAGCAAAGTAACTCACTCTTATCTATCAGATCTACTCGGTTTGTCGGGCTAAATGGAATTTTATGATTAATCTCAAGGCCTTGTTACATTATTTCCTGGAGCGAAGGAGTGATTTCAAAACCTGGAGTTTTAGGATATGGCTGTCTTTGTTTGTTTCACCAGGGACCTCCCTGCCTACCTAAGGACATACTAGCTAACCTGTCTCAAAATGATGATGAGAATAGACGGACAATGTAATGAAATAATTAAAGTCTTTATTTATTTATTTATTTTCCTGAGGGAGAAAATCTAATTGTCTGAGCTCAGGCTCTTGTGTCATATAATGAATATTGGCAAGCCAATTCTTTGGTAGACTGAGTACTGAAATCAGAAGCTCATACACTCCAGTTTCCCTGGGCTGGCTGGGAAAGGAAATTTGTATCATGTAATAATTTGTCTATGTAGTTTGTTGCTATAGCAAAAATTATGGGCTGTGGATAGTAAGAAACACACCAACAAATTTAGTATATATTTCATGAAACATTTAAAATATCATACATCACACATAAACAAAATGATGAACAGACAAGGATATTCATTGCAGTGCTGTTTAAATATTCATTAAAAAGGACTATTTATAAAATGCACATATTTACCATTAAAAGTAAAACAAGTACAGATACCGAAAATATTATCTGTCAAAAATATTTTAAATAATTAAAATCTTTTCAAAACAGCACTTATATAAAGTTTTGGATTGATCACAGTAGTGGTTGAAATTATTACAGAGAACTAGTGAAATGTAAATCAAGAATTCCCACTCCCCCACCCCCCACTTGATTCTAAAATATTTACCATCCAGGAACAAACATCAAGTTTCTTTGGTGATAGTTTGGGCATCTAATGTCTGGTTTTGCCTATATCCAATCTATATAATAATGTGGGCACCTTTAATAGATTTGGGGGTAAAAATACACACATTGAATAGTACAAGTCTAAACCATGAGTTAGACTTAATTACAGTATTATCAACCATGGGCAGAAATTATAATACATAATGTGAATGCATTTTTTTACATATTTTAGACTTTTCTGTTCTTCTGAGAAATTTCCTGTAATTTTTCTTGTAAATTTTCACTTGACTTCAGCTAGTCTTTATATACCCTAATTCTATTGGTTTAAACACGCCCTTTATTTTGATTTCTTTGATATTCCTTTAATGTCTAATGAGAACAACTGCTAAAAGTTAATACTGTTAATGGGAAAATCTAACAGAATATAATTGGAGGTTTTCATTAAATTAACATTTTGGACTTCTAATGGTCTCATTAACTGGTACTCTACTAAAATTAAAAGCAAACTCTCAAACAGCTCTTTATAATTTTACTAACTCCAACTTCATTTTTCACACACTTGTTCATCCCACATATGTGACATCCCTATTAAGCTCTCTGCTACCTTGTTATATTTTCAGTTTATACTAAAATTTTTCTTTTAGAAAAGATTCCAAATTTCAAGGAGATGTATGAAATCAAATTAGGGTTTATTTTATAAGTAATGTGACTCAGAGTAACAGTAACGTTTCTCCGGTGACTCATGATACCCTAAGAAAGTTGATAGATGGTAACTCTGGAATTATTTTTGAGCTCCTAGGTTTTACTTACATTTTTCAGAACACAATAATATTTTCCCTTCCTTTATGTTACTTCTGTGTATAAATACATTCATCTCTCTCTCTCTCTCTCTCTGTTTCCCTCTTTCTGTCTTTCTCTGTTTCTGTATGTATATATGTATATTAAAAAAGGGTTGTTTCCTCTTGAATTTTATCTAGTGTATATCACTTTCCATTTTCTGTATTTTAGCCACAGTCCTTGCTTGATTCGTTTGGGCCAACAGTAATAGTTTTCAGGTTTTAAACCTCTGGCTATGACTTTTCTTTATTCTAATTGATGTATAATCTCAACTTTTTAATATTATCATATCATTTATAAAATATATGGCCTTTTTATGGACTTAAATAAGTTCTCATCACATATCTACCGTATTTCCCTGAAAATGAGACCTAGCCGGGCAATCAGCTCTAATGCGTCTTTTGGAGCAAAAATTAATATAAGCCCGGGTCTTATTATATCATATCATATTATGTTATATTATGTTATATTATGTTATATTATGTTATATTATATAAGACCTGGTCTTATCTTATAGTGAAATAAGACTGGGTCTTATATTAATTTTTGCTCCAAAAGATGCATTAGAGCTGATTGTCCGGCTAGGTCTTATTTTCAGGGAAACAGATTATGTGTCTCTATACCTTCTGTTTTTTACTTATTTATTTTTTTATCAAACTGGATTATTGGTTTCTCCTGCTGCTTTCAAACCTCACTTTGCCTTTACTAAGGCCACTGATTCTATTTGGAAAATTATACTTGTTAACACACAGGCAGTCATACCTACGTATGTTTGAGTCTCAACAAGTATTCTTTTAGATCCTTCTGATTGAATAGTGGAGAAAATCCCAACAATTTCTGCATGGATGAAGCTTATAAACTAGCGAAGGGCACAAAAAATGAACAAAGATATCTGTAAAAACTACTTAATATATAAGAGTGATCAGTGCTGCAAGACAAGGAAGGGAATTAAGCAGTGTTGGCAGGGGAGGATGAGATTGAAATTTTAAACAGGTTGTCAGGGAAGGCCTCACTAAATTGCCATTTTAAAAATCCCTGAGGGAGGTGCAGGAGTGGCCGCATGAAAATCTGGGGGAAGAGTATTTCAGATAGAGGGAACATTAAGCGAAAAAACCACAAGGAACGTGAGGATCAGCAACGTGTTCTACTAAAGGCAGTGGGTAGACAGAAGTATGTGAAAGTCTCAGCTAGACCGTCTAGATGTGTATAGCATCATGATGCAAGGTTTCCTGGAGGCCTTCTGAAATCTGGCTATAGCCTATTTTCTGACAACTACCTACATGATCTCTCTGCTTTATATTGTCCAGCCGTAAGTCCATTCCTTGTTTGAGGCCACTGGTACTCTATAAACATGTCATGGCAACTCATCACTTTGGCATAGAAATTCTCTGTGTCATAGTCTTTGTTTCAAAACTTTCATGTTTTCATTTGGTTTCTATTTTCTTGGCTTGTATCTGGAGTCTTTTTCTATGCCTAACCTTACTTAATGTGTGCATCAATTACCTGGATTGGTTGCCTATCCACCTATCAATTACCTGGACAAGTTTCTTTCTTTTTTTTTTTATTTCTCCCTGCATTACTGTCTCTTTCTTTGTTTATTGACCAGTACTATTTGTTGACACCCACAGAGAGAATGAAACCTCAGATTAAATGACTATTCCTGTAATGCATATGGATAAAACTTTTGGTCTTCAGATGTGGTCTGCAAAAGTGTCACATGATCTGTCAGGACACAGTCACTATGCATTTCAAACATAGAAATGGGAGAAAATAGATCTTTGAGATGTGGTTTTCACTGTACTGAGTTCCTGAAATCAGATTAAAGCAGTAGAAGAGTCAGGGAAACTGGCATATCTGTGGTCCAAACTTTGGCCTAGTAGTTCTGGTTCACACACATCCCGGGGCTTTCCCTATGGCTGTAGACGCTGCTAACAAATACCTGTTGCTTAGACCCAGTGACACATTAGATAGTGATCATTAGCTCTGCAGACTGGAGTATGTCCAGAGAGAGACATTTCCTGTATCTCCCTCCCTCGCTTATCCTTGGTTCTTGGGCATTCCTAATTGGATATCCTCACTTGATACGTTTCTGAAAAATTTTTGTTATCCATTTCACTTCACATTTGTGTACCACTTTGGTCCGTTCCTCACTTTTTGGTTAGACTATGTTACATTTATCTGAAGCCTACTCACTCTCTTTCATTTATCATCAGAAAAATGTTTATAATATCAGCTCATCGTGATACTATATCCCTGATGTGGCATATCCCTGAACTTCCACAATACTTCTTGTGTATGTAATGTACTTTATTGTGAGAGTTCCAGTTAGATGGATGGGCTTTGTATCTGCAATTAGAATGTAAGTTTCAATTCTCTATAAACCAGGATTATACTTCTTTGTATTTTCTAGTGGTAAATGGACATTCAGTGATTATGATGATATGATATGGTAACGATATTCAATGATGGAGGATAGAATCTTTGGTCAATTGGCCATTTTTGTGTTCTTTATATCTTGAAATATAGCTTAATAAATTGTACTGGACGGACTTGGTCATGCTATAGAAATTAACTTGTTTTATGCTTTGGTGATATGAAATCACTTAGACTTTATTACATGTGATATTGATCATTTTGTTTTGAAATACATTTCAAAGGATCTAATCTTACTATTCACTCAGGTTTAGTATAAAAGCTTCAAAATGATCAGTGAATAACAGTGACTAAAAGCCTTCATGTGCTAATTTTCTTGTGGTTTACCCACATCTGCCTTCTTCCTAACTTATACTCATTAAACTCATTAAGCTGGAGTGGTGTTAACAAGATATCAGATAAACAGCCAGAAGAACTGCGAGGTGCTGCTTTTAAGAATGCCATGCTAGATGCCGTAACAATCAAAGCTGCCTTTCTAGTACAGTGTTTGAAGATCATAATGATTCACGTTTCTTTCTGATCTATAACATTTTCTCGGATTGCCAAATGTTGTGGAAAATATATAGGATGGTCAACTAATTGAATCACTCTTTCTTGTGATGAAATGCCACTCTTTCAATAACGCTGGTCCAGTGGTGTTCTGTTCTTTACTGGTATTTGATTTTTCAGGCAAATGGAGCTCTTCAAAAGATTGTAAAGTCTTCTAAAGAGGTCTTTGAGAATAATCTACATGCATAGGTCTCTGTTATCATTTAGATACATTCTTCCTGTGTATCACGTTTTGGACTAGTTTAAAGGTCTTTCCCAAGTTCTATGTTCTCTAATTCTAATGCATATTAAAGTTTGAATAATGTGATAACAAAATGACAAAAGGAGTGATCCAGAACAAGGATTGCTACCTGTCTCCTAAGAGACCTTACAGGATACTATTTTAAGTGACTTGCTGAAGCCATAGCCACGAGTCAGAGCTGGGACCTAGTAATAAATCATACTCCAATATACTCAGACTCCGTAGCTCCAGACCTATACCTCATACTGTATAAGTTGCACCTTATGCTCTGGTTATAGCTTTTATTAAGAAGTATGTTTGCTACTGAAAAAATATTTCGTGATATATATTTCAGTGGTACAAATGATTTCTTCTCTTAAAGCATTACTATTTCAACATTTTTATATGACTTATACATATGGAATTTTCTCTAGTACTAAAAGGAATCCTTCCCTTTGTATCGTTATAGGTGAGAAAAACATGTACCCTGGTTTAGACTGTTTCCTATTTGTTAGAAATAATGAGGTCTAGTCCTTTCTCTTTATAACTTTGTAATTTTAACCATATGGGAAACATTCATAACGGATTTTTTCAAAATATAATTAAAGTTATGTAATGTAGATAAATCATTTGGAGGCATTGTCATTAATAATCACATTCAACATAAATTTGTTGAAAACATTTATGTTTTTATATGAATGGAGAAAAGATAATACTGTAAATTAATTAGTATAACTACAAAAATATACATTGTACATTTTAAAAACAGGTGTCACTTAGTCATACCGAATAATGTGAAGTAAATGTAACATTTTATATGATATCATATTAATGACACTATTCACTTCTCCTTGTTTTGTTTGTTATTAACCATGCATTAGGCCAGGGAGGAAGTGAAATAGATATAGGATAAAGAGAGATTCTTTTGAAGCATTTAATTTTGAACTACATTAAAATATCCACAGTTGTTGTTGTTTTTTTAACCTTTTGGTTAACCTTTTAGGATGCCAGAATAAATTTTCTATATGAAACCAAGAATAACAATAATACAAAAAGGAGCTTATAGACCAATCTCACCCATGAATATAGGTACAAAATTCTAAGTAAATAGTATCCAATAAAATGCAGCAATTATACAAAAAAACCTTATATTTGGAGATCATGTCTAGGTAACATTTATATCAGGAAAGCAAAGGTTATTCAATACCAATGAAGTTATGTAAATGTTATTCAATGCTAACAAATAAGATCATACTATGATTTGAACAGCAAAAAAGAAAGTATTCATATGATGGATGAGACATTAAAAATCAGTGGGTAAAGGATGAATTATTCAATAAATGGTATTAAGACAATTAACTTTCCATATGGTAAAAATAAAATTATATCCTAATCTCACTCCATACAGAAAAAATAAATTCTAGATGGTTTAAGGATGTTAATGTGAAAAATAGATTTTAAAGTTTTAGAAAACATGAACAAATATTTTCATGAATTCTAGATAATAGATGGATTTCTGAAGCAAAATACACAAAGAAGAAATCATATGAAAAATAAATGTTAAAACTGGTCACATCAAAATTAAAACTTTGTATAATAAAATATACCATAAATAAAGTTAATAGATTAAAACAAATTGAGAAGAATAATTGTAATATATACAAAATTGACATATACTATATATATATATATAATTATTACAAATCAATAAAAAAGATGAATAGCCTAATTAAAAATGGATGGAGGTTATAAATAGAAAATTCACAGATAAATTAGCCAATATATGTATTGAAAAGATGGTCAAGTTCACTAGTAATAGGAGAAAAGCAAAATAGTATAGGAAGCCGTTTCATACCTCTTGCACTCTAGTAGGGGCCTCTGAGAGGCTATATTTTGGCACCTCCTTCAGCTGTTGTGACTGATCTTCCTTCCCATGAATATCATCTTAGATGTGACCTTGGCCTACTTTGAGGAACCCAACTCTTTCAGATGTTTGGTGAAGCCATGTTTTCAGATTTCCCAAATCTCTATAAGAGCTTCTACCAAATTGTGCACCCCATCTCAAATATCTATTTTCGTAGTTGATAGTTGGAAATGGGAGTGAAGACCTTTACATGTTGCCTCTTTTCTCTATACTTCCACTTTACATAGACCCTCCTTAAATAGTCCTTCCTCTTAGAAGAATGAAAGCTTTGTCTTAATTTCTTTCCTCATTTATTTCCTACCCCATAAAGGTGCATTATTTTGGGTAAGCCTAAATGATAAACAGAAAGGAGGAATAGTAGTTGAGGGTAAAATAATGAGTAAATGGATTATGCAATGATGGCAGTCCAATATTACATTAATGTTGATACAGGAGAGTTGGCATGTCCCTAGGTAGACAGGGAGGTCCCTGGTGGAATAAACAAAGACAGTCATACCCTAAAACTTCAGTTTTTGAAATCACGCCTTCACTCCAGGACATAAAGTAACAAGGCCTTGAGGTTAATCATAAAATTTATTTTGGCCTGACAAATGGAGCAGATCTGATAGATAAGAGTGGGTTACTTTGCTAATTCTTTAGGATGGACAAGCAGAACAAACCTGGTAGACGAATTTCATTAGAAGTTGCCAGTTCCCTTCTTCAAACAAGTTCCCTTCTTCAAACAGCTCACCTTCCCCAAGCAGGCAAGGGAAGGTATAAAAGTAAGAGCTTTTGCCTCAGTCATGGGGCACCCCCCATTCGGGACCCCCTCCTGTTCGGGAGCTGCAACCTCTTTTCTTGCCTCTAATAAACTATCCTTTTAAAAAAACTTTTTGCCTCTCCCTGGTCCGTGTTTCCATTCTTCGGCTTCACGAGACACGATCCTTGCCCACACTCAGAAACTGCTGGCAGATCCAACATCACCTACATCAATATATTTTTGATAAAGGCTCAAAGCAAGAGATAATGTCTCTTAGCTCAATTGTTGCAGATGCCTGAAAGGTTAAAACTTTATGTTGCTAAAATCACCCCTGCTTTTAACTTGACAAGATCAATTGGAAACCTGAGTGACATTGCTCTGGGAGATATTTTCATCATATAACGTGAAATGAACTGTATAAATTCATTTCACAAGTGATGATGAACTGCTGATTGTTAATGACTGAGTAAGACTCTAGTAAGGTATGGATATGTTTTGATTTCTGGACTGCCAGAAAGCTAATAAGTGAGTCCTAAAGCAAATTAATCTTAAAACATTGCTGGTGTAGAAATGATAAAGTTGAAGCTGTCCTACTTTGAGTACATCATGAGAAGTCAGGAAAAGACAATGATGCTAGGAAAAATAAAAGGCAGCAGGAAAAGAGGAAAACCAAATGTGAGATGGATTGACTCCATAAAAGAAGCCATAGGCGTGAACCTACAGGAGCTGAGCGGGGCTGTTGCGGACAGGACATTGTGGACCTCACTCATTCATAGGGTCACCGGGAGTCAGAGCTGACTCACTGGCACATGACACCTATGCATTTTGATTCTTATTTTTTATGTTACGTCTACTGCTGTGATACGTTGTAGCACTGACATTGTTGGTAAGGTTATAATACTGATAATATTGATGGTCAAATGTATTGTTAAATTGAGTGAAAGCCTCGGCAAAATGTAATGCTGATGGAAAATGAATGGCCTGAGGAAGAAGTGTTTTTATCTAACCATCAGCTAATTTCTATACTAAATAGTTCTACACAAGTTTATCATAAAATACAAATAATGGTAAATCAAGGGAATGACTTTATAGAATGAATCAGTTATTTCTTTAAACTATCCTTTCCCTACACTGGCTCCTCTAAATATTAGGTATATGAGGTGTGATAAAAAATACAGTGAACGTTTAAATAAAAAAACTATTACAGTAAAAGATACATTGCCATTAATAACCCTCAAAATACTCACCCTCACTTCAAACACACTTATCCATCAGTCTTGCCACTTTCTGAAGCAGTTCTGGAACTCCTCTTTTGTGAGTGTCTTCAGTTGTGCTGTCATGGCTGTCCTGCTGTCCTGAATCATTTTGACTTTCGGGAAGAGCCAGGAGTTGCACGGTGACAGATATGTTGAATAAGTTGGATGAGGACACACCATAATGTTTTTATTTGACAGAAATAGCTATACCAGAAGCGATGTGTGACATGGAGTGTTGTTATGATGGAGGATGAAGTAAAGTGAAAAGAATGATGGGATAAGTGTGTTCGAAGCAAGGGGGGATATTTTGAGGGGGATTAATGGCACTGTGTCTTTTACTGTAATAATCTTTTTTAAATTTAAACATGCACCTTATTTTTTGATCACACCTTGTATTTGTAATTATACTATTGTTCTGTCTGGCATATTGATGCCATTCTAAATGTAGATGCCCAGACAAACAAAATGATTTTACTGTAAGAGAGCCTTGGACAAAGACCAAGGAATAGTCTGTCTGTGTATTAAAGAATTTGGCCTTTCCCAAAGGGGGATCTAACCTTTTCCCTTGGTTTCTAGGAGGTATACTATGTCATACCTGATAGGAGTGTTTTTGTTTAGGGTAGGTGCTGGCCATTCCAGATCTTAGGGAAACAGATTATAGGCCAGACCCAGAAGTTTTAAAGTGGGGGTTTGCTATGTCAAATAGACAAACCATGAGACTTAGAGTAGGAGCTTTGGGTCATGCAGTATCAGTCAGTCAGGAGACTGAGTTCAACATTTGGTCAATCAATCAATCAATCAATCATGCTTACATAATGATGCCCCAATTAGAACTCTGGACACCATAGTTCAAGTGAACTTTCATTGTTGACAATGTTCCATGTATATTTTCATATGTTGATGTTGGGAGAATAATGTGTCCTAATTCCATAAGGAGAGTTCCCTGGAAACTCTATGCCTGGTAACTCCCTGGACTTCACCCTATGTACTTCTTCCGTTGGCTAATTTTAGTCTGTGTTCTTTCCCTGTAATAAATTGCAGCCATCAACATAATAGCTATTGGTGAGTTCTGTGAGTCTCTGACTGAATACTGATGGTGCTTTTAGGAACCTCTCAGAATTACAGTTAGTGTCAGAAGTGAAGAGGCCTTGTAGAGGACTGTGCCCTCAAACTTTGCAGTTTTACTAATGCCAGGTACTCTGCTACCACTAATAACAGTAGTTTATTTGCTTGTTTTCTTTCCAATTGGTATAGAGGGTAATTTTAATTATTTATGTATGCATTTTATTTCATATTGATCAAGTTTTACATCTCTATGAGGGAAGATTTTATTACTTTTTGTGTTTTGTAACTGAAAGATGTGTGGTGACAATGAACTGTGGGGTAAGTGAGATGTAAAAATGGATTTCAAACATGGGTTTCTTGACTATAGATCCATATTCCCTAAGATTATTTCTACCCTTGGATTTTGAGCTATTGTTTGCATATACTTTCAAAGTAAGCCTAGGGAGATACTGCAAAAGCAGTCTATTCTCTAGTGTTTAATCTAAAAAAAAAATGCTCTTTACATGATTAGTATAAAGAAGATCTTTAATTGCTGTCTCAGAGTTTCTTATTATATCTAATCAACTGCATTTTTCAGAATTAGAATATGTAGTTAGAACCTAAAATTATGAAGATAAAGGGAAGCCAAATAGGAGAGGTAAACCCTGCGATTAGTACCTTCACACCGGTATTCTTCTCCAGCTGAAACTTATTATCATCCCTTAATTCAGAGATAGTCCGACAGCATTTATTCTCAAGTTCTATTCAGCAAGAAAGCATTCCTTAGACAAAAAACTGTGAAAATTTTCCCAAATGCTTCAAATCATATCCTTAATCATGATGGTAATAAGATTTAAAAAATACAATAAATCAATAGAAATATTTTACTAGCTTCCTTTCTTTGATGGACATCATTTAACTCTGCCAGTGACAGACACTAGACAAAACGCCTTCTCTTTTTATTATTTTGAGATTTCCAACCATTTTTTCAGTTTCATTTATTTAGAACAAATGGTATCTTTAGTTCCTGAAGGATCTTCATTAAACCATGTTTACTTTTTAAATTTGATGGTAAAAGGGAGCTCATTTAATATCCATTTGTTATCTAAGATGATCTGTTTTTCTTGCTGTGTGAACCTTCCCTTTATGACCTGGCCACACAATAGAAAGATTTTATGGGTAGACTTAACACAGCTCATGAAAGCTATATAGATTGATGAGACTTTATGGAGAAGTGTTGGCCTTAAAGCATTCTTAGTTAAACTGGTTTTATCATGATGTGTCCATTCACTAAAGAAGCTGGGCAGAGAAGGAGAAAGACCATAAGGGAGTCATGTGGGGAGCTATTTTATTATTCACAGAGCCCATGCATGGTTTTCTCGTCCACATCCTTCCATTTAACAACCCTTCCTCTAGATGAGATTTGTGCATGTTGTAACATTCCTTGAATCTTTAAAGTTTCTGAGTATTATTTTATTTATGAAACCTACCAAATTTATTCAAGAGACATTTGCTTTTTACCTGTAGGAAACATAATCGTTCTTATCAGCTGCTATTATTATACTTCGTAACCTGCTTATAGTTGTCTGCTATAGTTAGAGTTACAGGAATTTAATGACATTTCTAAAACTTTCTTATCTTTAGCATACACAATAAAAATGATTAAGTGGCAACCAAGAGGGTCTGAGAAACAATAGCATCTATTAATTATAGTACTACTCAAGAGGAAGAAACAGGAAACCAGCAACAAATAGACTTAATAGCAAGAAACCAGAAGATAGAGACTGTAGCACTAAGAAGTTACAATAAGAAATTAGATTCCATTGAGCACTGGTGACATGAACCACTCTGCACTTAATTGATAGATTGCAGGATTTAGCCAGACAGGTAAGCCTTCCAGGCCTCTAGGCTTCTTTCCAGTTCTGCACCTGAGGAAGCTGAAAATCCTTTATTTTAATAGCTTAGTAAATAATAGTTATCTGGTATCTCAGGCTCACAGGAGAGAGTTGCTATGGAGCTAAAAAGGATTATAATGGCACCCCAGAGGAGGATGGGGTTTATACACCAACACCCGAGGAGCTGGATATGAGTCT
Source organism: Rhinolophus sinicus (assembly GCF_036562045.2). Taxonomy (NCBI): domain Eukaryota; kingdom Metazoa; phylum Chordata; class Mammalia; order Chiroptera; family Rhinolophidae; genus Rhinolophus; species Rhinolophus sinicus. The sequence goes on along the minus strand of NC_133751.1, from coordinate 174,813,789 downwards.
GCCCTACAGAGATGAGCTTGAGAGAAAAGCCTTTAGATAAGATGCAGGGGAAATCAGATCTGACCAGATTCACCTAAAACTGAAAAGAACTTTTGAGCTCTCTTTGGTTGTGTAACACATTCTTTGACCTCAAAAACATTAGAAAACACATTGTATATTTATTGAATTATTCATGTTACATATGTGTAAACCCCAATTTAAACTGGTGTTTCAAAGTGGGGAAAATGACTGCTAAATACATGACGTGCTTTTGTGTACACTTTAGAAAAATAAAGGACACAATTAAAACATTCTAATTCAAAGAGTTGCATATATATAAGAGCCTATTTTCTTTCAGGAATATTAGGCTATAAAAATTAAGACAATCTTGTGACAAGCAAACATTGTATATTTAGGCCTGCAGTTAAAATCGAAACATAATTCATTGAGAATTTATATATATACACACATATATACAGAGGGTGCCAAAAATGTATACACAATGAAGCAGAGGATCGAATCAGTGACTTAGAAGACAAGTTAGCAGAGATCACCCAAACAGAACAACAGAAAGAAAAAAGAATAAAAAACAATGAAGATGGTTTAAGAGACCTCTGGGATAACATCAAGCGCAACAACATGTGCATCATAGGAATACCAGAAGGTAAAGAGAGAAAGCAAGGGATTGAGAACATATTTGAAGTAATAATGTCCGAAAACTTCCCTAACCTGATGAAGGAAAACAACATACAAGCCCAAGAAGTGCAGAGAGCTCCAACCAGGATAAACCCAAACAGGTCCACACCAAGACACATTATAGTTAAAATGGCAGGTTAAAGACAAAGAGAGAATCCTAAAAGCAGCAAGAGAAAGACAGAGGGTTACATACAAGGGAACTCCCATAAGACTATCAAATGACTTTTCTACAGAAACATTGAAGGCCAGGAGGTAGTGGCAGAAGATACTCAAAGTGATGGAAAACAAAGGCCTACAACCTAGATTGCTTTATCCAGCAAGGCTATCATTTAAAGTTGGTGGAGAGATAAAGCGCTTCCCAGAAAAGAATAAGCTAAAGGAATTTATTACCACCAAGCCAGCATTGCAAGAAATGCAAATTGAAGAAAGATGAAAACAATCTAACTACAAACTTAAAAATGGCAATAACTATGTACCTATCAATAATCACTTTAAATGTAAATGGATTAAATGCTCCAATCAAGAGACATAGGGTGGCTGACTGGATAAGAAAGCAAGACCCTTGGATATGCTGTATACAAGAGACTCACCTCAGATCAAAAGACACACACAGGCTGAAAGTAAAGGGTTGGAGTAAGATATTTCATGCAAATGTAAATGAGGAAAAAGCTGGAGTTGCAATACTTATATCTGACAAAATAGACTTTAAAATGAAGAACATATTAAAAGACAAAGATGGGCACTATATAATAATAAAGGGATCGATCCGACAAGAGGACATAACCCTAGTAAACATCTATGCACCCAACATAGGAGCACCTAAATATATAAAACAGATATTGACTGACATAAAGACAGAGATCAACAGTAACACTATCATAGTAGGGGACTTCAACACACCTCTGGCAACAAGGGGCAGGTCTTTCAGACAGAAAATCAATATGGAAACAACAGCCTTAAATGACACATTGGACCACTTGGATTTAATCGATATTTTCAGAGCATTTCACCCCAGTGCTGCAGAATACACGTTCTTCTCAAGAGCACATGGAACATTTTCCAAGATAGATCACATGTTAGGCCACAAAACAAGTCTTGATAAATTTAAGAAAATTGAAATCATACCAATTGTCTTCTCTGCCCACGGTGCTATGAAATTAGAAATGAGCTACAGGAAAAAAACTGGAAGACACACCAATTCATGGAGGCTGAATAACATGTTACTAAATAATGAATGGGTCAACCAGGAGATCAAGGAAGAAATCAAAAGATATCTCAAGACAAACGAAAACGAAAACACGACGACCCAAAATCTATGGGATGCCCCGAAAGCAGTCCTAAGAGGGAAATTCATAGCATTGCAGGCTTACCTAAAGAAACAAGAAATATCACTAATCAACAGTTTATCTTCACACTTAAGGGATCTGGAAAAAGAACAGCAAAATAAGCCCAAAGGGAGTACAAAGAAGGAGATAATAAAGATCAGAACAGAAATAAATGAAATAGAAACCAGAAAAACAATACAAAAGATCAATGAATCCAAGAGTTGGTTCTTAGAGAAGATAAGCAAAATTGACAAACCTTTAGCCAGACTCATTAAAAAAAGAGAGAGAGGACCCAAATTAATAAAATCAGATATGAAAGAGGAGAAGTGACAACAGACACCGCAGAAATATAAAAAAATTTAAGAAATTGCTATGAGCAACTATATGCCAACAAATTTGACAATTTGGAAGAAATGGACAATTTTCTAGAGGTGTACAACATTCCAAGGCTAACTCAAGAAGAAACAGAAAACCTGAATAGACTGATTACCACCAGGGAAATTGAATCAGTAATCAACAATCTCCCAACAAACAAAAGCCCTGGACCAGATGGCTTTACAGGTGAATTTTACAAAACATTCAAAAAGAATTATCACCTATTCTCCTCAAGCTCTTCCAAAAAATCCAGAAGGAGGAAGACTCCCAAACACTTTTATGAAGCCACTATCACCCTGATCCCAAAATCAGACAAAGACACCACAAAAAAAGAAAACTACAGGCCTGTATCTCTAATGAACATAGATGCAAAAATCCTCAACAAAATATTAGCAAACAGAATTCAGCAATACATTAAAGAGATCATACACCATGATCACGTGGGATTCATCCCTGGTATGCAAGAGTGGTTCAACATCCGCAAATTAATTAATGTGGTACACCACATTAACAAAATGAAAAATAAAAATCACATGATCATATCAATAGATGCAGAAAAAGCATTTGATAAAATCCAGCCGCCATTTATGATAAAAACCCTTAAGAAAGTGGGAATAGAGGGATCATATCTCAACATAATAAAGGCCATATATGATAAACCCACAGCTAACATCATACTCAATGGGGAAAAGCTAAAACCATTCCCCTTAAGATCAGGAACAAGGCAAGGTTGCCCACTTTCTCCACTTCTATTCAACATAGTGCTGGAAGTTCTAGCCACAGCAATCAGACAAGAAAAATAAATAAAAGGCATCCAAATCGGTAAGGAGGAAGTAAAATTGTCATTATATGCAGATGACATGATACTATATATAGAGAACCCTAAAGACTCCACCAAGAAACTATTAGAGCTGATAGATGAATTTAGTAAAGTAGCAGGATACAAAATTAATATTCAGAAATCAGTTGCATTTGTATATACCAATAATAAAACATCAGAAGGAGAAATTAAAAAAACAATCCCATTTACAATTGCTTCAAAGACTATAAAATATCTGGGAATAAATTTAACCAAAGAAGTAAAAGATCTGTACTCAGAAAATTATAAGACACTGAAGAAAGAAATGAAAGAAGATACAAATAGATGGAAACACATACCATGTTCATGGATAGGAAGGATTAATATAGTTAAAATGTCCATATTGCCTAAGGCAATATACATATTCAACGCAATTCCTATCAAACTACCAACGATGTTTTTCACAGAAATAGAACATATAATCCTAAAATTTATATGGGACCATGAAAGACCCCAGATAGCCTCAGCAATCTTGAGAAATAAGAACATAGTGGGAGGTATAACAATACCTGACCTCAAATTATACTACAAGGCTACAGTAATCAAAACAGCATGGTACTGGCATAAAAACAGATACATAGATCAATGGAACAGAATAGAAAGTCCAGAATTAAATCCATGCCTATATGGCCATTTAATCTACAACAATGGAAGCAAGAATATATGGTGGCGTAAAGACAGTCTATTCAATAAATGGTGCTGGGAAACCTGGACACACATATGCAAAAAAATGAAGCTGGACAACCTCCTCACACCATATACAAAAATAAATTCAAAATGGCTTAAAGACTTAAATGTAAGATCTGAAACCATAAAATTCCTAGAAGAAAATATAGGAAGAAACTTCACAGACATTACCCGGAGTAAGATTTTTACTGATATATCTCCTTGCGGAAGGGAAGTAAGAGAAAAAATAAACATATGGGATTACATCAAACTAAATTTTTTTTTTCACAGCAAAGGAAACCATCAACAAAACAAAAAGGGACCCTACTGAATGGAAAAGGATATTTGCCAATGATGTATCTGATAAGGGGTTAATATCACAAATTTATAAAAAACTCACTCAACTCAACTCCAAAAAAACAAACAACCCAATTAAAAAGTGGGCAGAGGAAATGAAGAGACATTTTTCTAAAAAGGACATACAGATGGCAAACAGACATATGAAAAAATGCTCAAACTCACTAATCATTAGAGAAATGCAAATAAAAACCCAATGAGATACCACCTCACCCCAGTCAAAATGGCTATCATCAATAAATCAACAAACAACAAGTGTTGGCGCAGATGTAGAGAAAAGGGAACCCTTGTGCACTGTTAGTGGGATTGCAGATTGGTGCAGCCACTATGGAAAACAGTATGGAGGTATCTCAAAAATCTGAAAATGGAACTACCTTATGATCTGGCAATTCCACTCCTAGGTATCTATCCGTAGAAATACAAAACTGTAATTCAAAAAACTTTATGCACTCCTATGTTTAGTGCAGCACTATACACAATAGCCAAGACATGGAAACAACTGAAATGCCCATCGGTAGATGACTGGATGAAGAAACTGTGGTACATTTATATAATGGAGTATTACACAGCCATAAAGAAGAAAGAAATCTTACCATTTACTACAACATGGATGGACCTAGAGAACATTACGTTAAGTGAAATAAGTCAGAGAAAGACAAATACCATATGATCTCACTTATATGTGGAATCTAAAGAAAAGAATAAGTGAATGAACTAATCAGAAACAGTTTTGGAGACATAGAGGAGAAACTGAGGGTTGCTAGATGGGAGGTGGGTGGGGATAAGTGGGAAGGTGAGGGGATTAGAAAACAGTTAGTAAGCACAAGATGGCCACGGGGTTCTGAAAATTAATTTGGGGAATGTAATCAATAATGTTGTAAAGATTTGGTAGGTTATCCAATGGACACTTGTCTCATTAGGGAGACCACCTCAGGTATGATGTAGATGCCTGATCACTGCATTGTACATCTGAAGCTGAAGTTGAACAATAATGAATGTCAACTACAAGTTTGTGTGTATATGTATGTGTGTGTGTGTGTGTGTGTGTGTGTGTATATATATATATATATATATGTGTGTGTGTGTATGTACTTACATGAAGCGGAGTACAGCATTAGGAATAGAGACAGTGGAAATGTAATGGCTCTGTGCGATGTCAGAGGGATAGTGGATGGGGGGAGGGGGGTTCACACAGTGTGAGAGATATAAAAGATAAACGTCTAAGTATTACTTTGTCTTGTGCACCTGAAACTAATAAAAAAAAAAAGTATATACACTTTAAGAAAGGAAAATTTTACTAAAATTATAATACTCAATATATGCCAATAACAAAAGATGAATACAAATCATGTATATACATTTTTTTGGAACCGCCAGTATATCTCTCTCTATATATAGATGTATATATATAATTTACAGATGTACTGATTGCTGGTGAACAAACTTGGCTGTCACAAGCAGACTTGAGCACATAAAGAATGAGTGTTTTCCCTGTCTCATGATTTGAGGCAGTCTGTGCGGACATTTGTAGTGACACAGAGAAACAGGAATGCAGCTCTGAGGTCTGAGATACCTGACAGGATGGGAGAGGTTTGAGGAGAACTAGAGCTAAAAGGTGAGGCACAGGCATATGGAGAAACACTTTTCAGAGACTTCCAGGTTCTCTGGGTTCTTTTCAAGTTCAAAATGTCATGAGAAGGGTGAGAACCAGGCTGGAGAAGTATATTTCAACAGATCAGATGCCAATGGAAAGAGGCAGGAGGTGTGCGTGACAAAGATTCTCTCCTTGACCAAACTCTAGCTTTTCTGAGCCCTTCCTTAGCTAGGCCTCAACCTTGGCCTATAAAGACCTAAATAAAACATTTACATAGTTTCTAATAGCTCATGGCTGCATCTGTAAGATCACCCTAGCACCAGTTAAGGGACCTGCCTGAGAAAACTCAAGGCTGCCAAAAAGATTTCCTGTTTGTTCCAGCAACACCTAAAGATAGACTCCTGTCTCCCAGTGTCTGTGGGAGAGTGGAAAGCTAACTTCCATAAACACCAGTCAACAAAACCAGCTGAGTTTCACACGGATCATCATCTCCTTCTTTCCACTTTTGGTAATGTTTTACTTCCCTGACTCTACTGAGCTGTTGCTCTCCCCCTCCCTATTTCCCCCTTCTCTCTTTAAAAGGCTGAATCACCTCTGTACATATCAAAGTTGAGTTAGTTTATGCTGGAAACTTTCCCCTATTATAATAGTACATTGCTGATTAAAATCTGCCCGTGTAATTTTAGTGTCTGGCTGTGTTTATCTTCAACTGGAGAGAGAGGAACAACACTCTGAAATCTTGCGTTCAGTATTCCGGATGCTTAGCCATATGCAGTAGTGCCCAAGCCATCCAACAATATGAGAAGTTGCTGTCATTAGGAGGTAGAGAGAAGAAATTATTATTATTATTATTATTTTTTTTTTTTTGGCATCACATGGTACATTTAGGTTCCAGGTTAGACACAGAAAAATACATTGTATTAATGAATTTAATCATAATAGCAGCTCTGTGAGGAAATAAGGCTTACAGAGTTTTAGAAATCTGCTTATAGTCACATGGCCAGTGGTAGCTGGATTCTGACCTAGGTATGTCTGGTGCCAAAGGTTACATCTGCTCTTCACACTGTTTCTATAATGGTAACCACACAAATTACTAAAATTTCACTAGGGGTAAGAAATAAAACTGAAGTAGACTGACACTTATAGGAAAAGTCTTGAAGAGGAAGAAAGGAAGTTGGTACCAGAAGGCAGGACGGGCCCCCAGTTAGCAAATCTGGGGGAGCTGTCTGAAGTTGATAAACCAGTATGGGAGACGTAATGGAATCCAGTGCTAGATGTGTTTTTTTCCTTCTTCCAGGCTCACAGTTGGCTTGGAGAACAAGATGAAAGGCTCAGATTTCAGGTGACAATCAGTGGTCCTGGCAGCAGGTCTATGACTACGACTCTATAATGGTAGGAAATCATTAGGGTTTGGTATTCAGAAGCTGAGTGAATACAATCGGTACTCTAAGAGTCTCTCAGATAAAGAGCGAAATTATTACCTAAGGCATAGTAAACGTTAAGCGTAAGTGAATTATCTACAGAAAATGCTTTCAAGTCATCAGTTCCAAACAGTGATTACAGTTCATAGATTAAAAAATCATGTATTTGTATATAGAGAGATACCAGCAGTCTATCATCTCCTTTGAATATGCTGGATACTAAGATTTATGACCACAGCCGCTAACAAGCCACCACATATGAGTGGTTATATGGCATATAGAATGCTGTTAAGATAATGTTTTTAGGCTAAAATCTTCCCATTGATTTATTTTCTTTGCTTCCTTTTTATTATTAAATTGCTCAATAAACTTGCAAAGGATTCTCAGGCATATGCTTCTAAAATTGTTTAAGAGTTTTGAGGAAATTTGAAATTGCTCAGGTAGAAAGAGTCCATTAAGTTGTCTTTTAACTTCATCAAGGCAAAGAAAATCCAGTATCTTATAGCAAATGTCCATATTTTCAAAAACTTTCATTTCAGGCAACATTTATAGACACTCTTATTTCACCCCAAACCTACAAACTCAATAATACCATTTTTAAATTTTTTTTCTCAAAATAACTTTTTTTTCTCTCTTCGCTTCCCCACCCTTCTCTCCACCCCCCAAATAACTTTTTTGAAGCAACTTTACTGGACAGTGTTCTAGGGTCAGAGCTTTAAGGTGCTGGAATGAGGATGAAATACTTGGGCTTGAATTCAAGTTGTTCGAATAGCTCCAGCCCGAATTATCACTGAGCCATATTCTCATGACCAATTATTTTTCCCTTCCACTCAATAAGTACCATGCAAGTTGTTAAGAGAAGAGACAGAGCAGAAAGACTTGCATTAGTGAGAGTCCTTATTCACTGAGTCCAGGAGAGCCCAGTCCCTAATCTCCAGTGGACTGCTGATCTGGCAGATGTATGGCCATGTTTGCATCATGGTGACCTGTGGTCCCACCCAGGCTGTAGACACACACATGTCTGTAACAATGTGAGGTAGAGTGGAAGTTTGACAAATAGTGATTCTTTTGTTTCAATCATCAAAATCAAGATAAGCCAAAAAGGCCCTTTAGAAACTATTACCTTAGACTCTACCGTGTTTCCCCGAAAATAAGACCTAGCTGGATAATCAGCTCTAACGTGTCTTTTGGAGCAAAAATTAATATAAAATGCAGTCTTATTTTACTATAAGACTGGGTATAATATAATATAATATAATATAATATAATATAATATAATATAATAAATATAATACCAGGTCTTATATTAATTTTTGCTCCAAAAGACGCGTTAGAGCTGATTGTCCAGCTAGGTCTTATTTTCGGGGAAACGCGGTATTTCCCTGGTACAAACCAACCATGGTTGTCTATAAATGTAATTGCAATGAAAAACATTAAGGAGGCATGAACACTGTGAGAAAAGCCATAAAAATAGATTTAAATGTTTTTTTAGAAAAAATAAAAACAACAACAAGAAGAGACGAACTCAGATCTAATTATACAAAGTCAATCTAATTTAATATCTTGTTTATAGTTGTGCATATTGGAAAAAAGAAAAAAAATTATAGAAGATTTGGTCAGGACAATAGAGGCATAGTGCTGGTCCAGAACTTTTACTAAATTCTATCATAACAGACAGTCTCAATGCCACTTTTTTTCTCTGTCAATATTATGCTTAACAAAGCTGAGTTACATAAAATGTGTGTGCTCAGCACTTCCTGAGTATTTTACATGCAATATTTTATTTTACCTTCTCAGCAACCTCAAGGGGTAAATACTAATTATTCCCATTTTACAGATTAGAGAAATGAAGCCCAGAGAAAAGCTAAATTTCAGTGAGGCAAATAAGGAAGAGAACATTTCTGTGCAGCATAACAGCTTGTGCTTTTACCCGTTAATATGATACAACTTCCCACTGGTCTTCTATGTTTCTGTAACTGGAAGTAACTCCCCCTTCTCTAAACTTTATGTAAATTTCTCTTATGCCTCTTAACACTTTCTGTCTTGTATTACAGAAATCTGCGTGCACATTTTATCTCCTTGACTGCAGGAATAACACCTCAATCATGTTTTTTAACTCCTCTACTGTCATTCACATGTCATTCATTAACACTTGTTGATGAGGGAAAAAAATAATGAAGCATTTCATTTCAAGAAAGTTTCTGATAAAAAGTGTAAGAAAAAAATTGCAGCCAAAGCAAGTCAATTCTTCAAAATGTCAAATAGTAAAATGACACTGGCTGAATTTATTGTTCATATGAGGCATAGTTTCCTAGAAAGAAGATGATCAAAGTTGACCAAACCATCAAAACAAACAATGTGGATATTTCAGTTTCACATGCGCAAATAATAAATAATCCAAACTGCTTAGGTATTAGGTAATGGATATTGTTTTATAGTGCAGTGCAGTGTTTAGATAGAATGCTTAACATTGTAGACATCCTGAAATTATTGTTAATTTTTCTCAGTGGTATGGAAGGAAATGTAAAAGTGATCAAAATGGAGATTGTAGTTCCTAAAACCTGATTATTGTTCATATATGCCATTACCTTGGAAAACCTAGTCAAGACATTTCTGCAAAGACAATAGGCAAGTGATAATTATTTATTTGCATTGTATCTTCTTACATACATAGATGCACATTCTACAAAAAACGGTAAAAGCCAGAAAACTTAAGAAAATTAAAATTACCTATAAATTGTATGCATGTAAAAACTGGTGAAATTTGAATAACTTATGTAGTTTAATTAATACTTTGTGTCAGTGTTAATTTCCTGGTTTTGAAAATGTACCATGGTTGTGTAAGATGATTCACTGGGAAAAGTGGGGTGAAGATACACAGGTATTCTGTACTATTTTTACAGTTTCTTGTGAGTCATAAATTATTTCAAAATCAAAAGGAAAAAAAATATGTACAATCCCATTACTCAGAGATAATGGATAACATTTTCACAATCTCCTCCCAATATTCAAAAAATATTTTCAACACCTCTTTCTCAGAAACATACAAGTTTGAATGAAGTCCCAGAATCTCATTTTAAATATATATGTTTATCGATCTATCATCTATTATATGTCTTCTATCTATCTATTTATCTATCTATCTATCTATCTATCTATCTATCTATCTATCTATCTATCTTAGAATAAGTAAATTTACGACCTATGATGAGGAATGATCTATAAGAAAAGTAATGTTCAGATAATGAGTAGTTTATTTGATCACAATTATTAGACTCCCTATGAAATAAACTTAACTGTATTTTCATCAGATAGTTTGCTTAAGTCTACATTTAACTCCCTCCCACTTCAAAAGGGCCTGATGTGAAGCTACAGCAATGCATGGTGAACATCCTGGGAAAATCCGGGGGGGGGGGGGGGAAGAGAGAGAGAGAGAGAGAGAGAGAGAGAGAGAGAAAGCACAAATTTCTTATTTGTGATGTTACGTTTTATGATGTTTCCTCAAGATGGTGTTATTTGTTCCTTCTATTTTCTAAGAGCATATTTGCAACTTTTTCAGTATAAATTTTTCCTGTATTCAAGTTATGTATATTTGGATTTGTGCACTAAAGTGTGAATTTCAAAATGGCATATCCAGGCCTTATTTATTTCTATCTCTGGACCACAGATGGTGGATACAGAAGGAGTTGATTGTGATTTGCTTACAGACAACTTCTTCCCTCCCTTTTTTTGTGTAAGCCAAACAATTCTGTGTAATGGAAATAGAGAGATATCAGGGAAGACATCAATCTATCATCCATTTTTTGATAAAAATAATATCCTTTTCTGGATATTCTCAGGAAAAATATCCCTGGATGGATCCTGGGAGCCCTTGGTGAATATTTTTCTTCTTACCTGAACATATGCGTCCATTGTTCTTAATTAAGGTCTTCTGAGATCACTGCTCCATTCCCTGTAGGATAACTATCCTTCTGCATAGAGACATACTGAGTAACATTCATTTATCTTGGAAGTGATATTCACTAGCTGTGGGGGAGGCTGTACTCTGGGTATTTAGTTTTCCAGGACCTGAAAAGAAATCCAGACTTTTAAAGTGGCACCAAATCAGGTGCTGCTGTATTTCAGGTGGGATATGGAAGATGGGGGAGGTAAACCTGGTAAACTGAAAATCAGAGGCCCCTTTCCTATTTCCCAATTGAGTCTAGGTCTCCCTGGTTGAATTTTTCCCTAGCCTGGCTAAACCACAACTGACATTCATATGTAATGGATATTTCTAGCATAAAAGAATTCACACAATGAAGATTCATACTCACTGCACATTTATTAAAATGAAATGACTTTATACATCCTGTTGCAGTGAAGCACTAAATAAATAGTCAGGAATCTTCCAATTGTCTACTGCCAACAGCAGGGCTGGAGGTGTGAAGACATTGTTGGAGGAAATAATTGCATTTCCTTTGTAAGCTCCATAGTTCTGCATTCTCTTGATAAACCTAAAAGCTTTACCTTCCTCTTGTTCATGGTGAGGGTTGTTTTGTGAATTTGATATTATATATTATCACTCTATACTTTTTCTCTATGAGCTGGAACCTGAATTTTTGTTACCCAGCTGTTTTTGTCAATACAACAAAGGAAGATTTGAGATTTTTATGTTAGTGATGGCACTCCATTATATAAAACACTGATGCTGACTATGAAATGGTTACGTAGATGTCCTTTGGAGCTCCTGTTTCTGTTACGGCACTCGAAATACTTTTCCCCCCAAAATAAAATAAAACAAAACAAGAAGATGAAAAGTAAGACAGTATGTTATTTGTCAATTTTATTTTTTTCTAATGTAAGTTTATTTTATCTAAGTCTAAAGATAGTTCTATACGTTGATAAATTAATATCTATTAACTTTAAAAATCCATAGTTTATGCGGAAGTAATTATTAAATATTATTCTAATGAAAAGGATGCATCTTTAAATATTCTTTTTCAAGAAATACAGTACTGAAATTATAAAAATGATATTTAATCACTGCTGTTTTTGGTTGAAAAAGTAAGTTTTTTTTATGAATAATAAGTAGGTACTTTTAGAAGTTACCTAGGTAATAGAGTAAGAGGCAATTCTTTGGTTTTAGAAAAGCTTTCAGAAATATAGATGTGTTGATTTATTTGTTCTACATGACACTTAACCACCAAATATTTGGGAATGTGTATATGATTAACTGAAATATTTTGTTTTCTTTCTACATAGCTTACAAGTTGTACATACAAGTACTTTTTTGCAATCCCTAAAACACAACTGCAATGAATATGAATAGTATATAAAACTCTCATATATATTAGAGTATATAGATAACATTAAGGTGAAAATCAACTTCATATTGTTTTGAAACATTCATTTGTTTCTTATGATTAATAAAAAATTAACATGTTAAAATATTTTTGTAAATCCTTTCATAAATTTAAAATATCAGACAAGATAACCTAAGTCAAGGACTTAGGTATCCCTTTCAGTTTATCATTTATTTTCTTACATTTCATAAGAACGATTTCTCTACCAAGAGAAAAACAATAATACTCTCCTAATGATAAAGACAATGGACCCTCTGCTTATCCACCGGGGATGGTACAGAGAGGAGGAACCTGTGGCGGAAGGGGGATGACGCTGCTCCCATCAGTTGCTGCCAACTAAAAAAAAAAAAAAAAAAAAAAAAGTAACCAGACATTTATCTGAAATCTCTTGATTTTTAAATGCTGAAAGTTTGATATTTAAAAATACACTATGTAGACCAAACAGAACACTTATAGGCTGGATTCAATCTGTGCTGCAGTTTGTGAAATGTGATTTATAGAATGTAATGCCTCGGGTTACGTAGTAACCCTTGGCATTTATAATTCTCCCTTCTCACCTGAGCAGGAAAGCAAACTGTTTTGTTGTAATTATTTCTTCACCCTCGTATTATGTAAAGGTTTACACTGTTTTCTTAAAGCTGTACTGAAAGAGTAAGGAGTAGTATCATAATTTTGCTTTTTAAGCCAAGTTCTGAGTTTCCCTCCTTGTGTTATGTCCCTCCAGTACCAGTGGCTTCCAAAATTCTGATTTCCAACTGCTTTTCTCAGTTTACTGTCATTTCCTATGTTTGTAGAGCATTTTGGATGATTGGCTCCAATGTATCTTTAACTAAAAGCACTTATAATATTCAGGTCATAAATTAGATTTGCAGTTTCTAAATGAATTTTGACTCAGGCATTTAACCTACCTGTGAATTTTATAACACTTTCCCATTAAAAAGGGAAAAACATAAACTGTTGAAAGATGATTGCTAGTTAGTTATTCAGCCACACATGGTAGTACACTTAAAAATTTTATTTTCCTCAGAAACTACTACTACTTATAAAGCTCATCCATCATATATGTAATGAGAGCTGTCAGGAATATTTAGTGAGAAATAGCTGCTTGATATGCTAATAGCGGCCCCTCAGTGAATTCATTTTGTTCTGCTTCTTGACATTAATGGTTTTCATAATCTAATGAATGATGTGTGCAATAGAAGCAAGGCCACAGGGAAAGATCATATAAAGTTAAAATAGGGAAAATCTTTATCAGTATTTGCATCCACTTAGTAGCATGCATTATATATATATATATATTCATGTTTACCTTGACTTTAACTGATTTCCACTTGTAGATATCTTTTGGAATTAGGGATTTTCGTTTACTTACTGCCAGTTTGCCTTCCCTGATAGTGTGGTTGCTTTGGTTTCTTAGTTGGTCTGGTTAATAAAAATGCCAGTGAGGAGTGATTTCTTATATCCTTAGAAGTGATGAGAATTTTGAGTCCTTAAGATGCTACTGATTTACAAGCAAAAAGCATGGAAGTGCTGATGCAATCAATAATAATTTGGTTAAATCAGGGATGCCATTCTGAGCTCTCTGTTCTCTAGAGCTATGTGTGTGATTAATTTATATGAACTTCCTTTGCAGCATGGCTTTAAAAATAGGATAGATGCACATTTGTCAGGGACAGTTAAGTACAGTGCCGCCTGAGAGTGAAGCTGTGAATGACCTCTCAAGGTCCCTCCCAGTCTTGAGATTTTATGAATCTGTAGCAATCAAAATGGAGTTACCCAAATCAGTACTTATGGAACAGCACTGTTTGTGCGTATAACGTTATAGTTACATACAGAACTTAAATCAAGGGAGTTCCTAACTTTCCTCATCAGGTTTTAAATGCAGTTTTAAAACAAGTTATTTAAAATAAACACTCAAATTCCTTTAAATATAAGTATTAAATTTTAAACTCTAATGACAACAAATTATATGTCCTTGGCTAATGAAGCATTGACATACTTGAAGTACATTTTTTTGCTAGATCTATTATCTTCTATGAACTGTATTATTGTGAAAAAAAGCACACACTTTTTAAAATATAAGTTTAAAAGGGGTCTTAATTCTGTGGCTGGAGAGAAAAAGGGACTTTTTTTTTTCAAGTAGAGAAAAATTTCTACCTAAATAGCTCAGTTTTTTAAAAAAATACAAATAAAAATATATATCTAAGTTTTTAATAAAGTGAATGAACAGAATTCATAGGTACCCATGGGCTCATTCATTTACTAATTTGTCGTACTTTTTGTGGACAATCACTTTTTTTCTCTTTCAATCCTATAACAGATTTTGTATTTGTATACAGCAGTTTTGAAATTGGGAAGTAAGTAGTAACTGATTTCATCTTCATCTGATTTTATAGACTGGTTGCATTGTATGGGGTGATGTTTTACGTGATCAACTATGTTGTGAACACCTGATTAGTCTCAATTACCTCTGAATACCTATAGGTCAGATTGTTTTGGTTAAAGCTAGACTTGCCAGCTGAATAATTTTCTCCTGGGGATTATAGTGGAACCTATATCAAAGGATTGCTGTGAGATTTAAAAGATAAAAGTACTTAGAACAGAGCCTTACATATTAGTTCTCGATGTATATTGGCTATTTTTATTTGTTTCATAAAATAAGGCAAATAGCTCTAGAAATGGGCTACTGAGTGCAAATTTCCATATACAAGAAAAAGGGCTGATTGTGAGCACATAAAAATGTCATTTCAGTCTATAGAGGAGTGCATAAGTCTATGCATATTTACTCTTTTAGCTTACAAGTGAGTGAGCTATCATGGATTAGATCTAGTAATATTTTGGTTGGCCCTAAAATAATCTTCCTTTATCAATATCTGCAAACTCCCTATTAGCAAACCACTCCTTCATTTCATGTGTGGAGACTCAGTTATCCAAACATTGTTGAAAACAATTATTCTTTTCCCATTGAATTGCCTGGGCTCTCTTGTCAGAAAGAAATGTAAAGATTTATTTCTAGAGCCTCACTTCTATCACATTGGTCTATGTTTATCTTTATGCCAGTACCTGAGCCTTGATTATTGTTTTGTAATAAGTTTTGAAATTAAGAAGTGTAAGTCATAAAAATCTGTATTTTCTCAAGATTGTTTTGGCTATTTTGGGTCCTTGGTATTTTCATATGAATGTTAAGATCAGCATGACAATTTCTGCAAATACTCTTATGCCAACTCCAGTTTTCATGGGAGTTGTGTTGAATCTTAATATTAATTCTTCCAATTCATGAACATGGGGTATCTTTCCATTGTTTTCAGGTATTCTTTAATTTTTTTCAACAATGCCTTATAGTTTTCAGTATACAAGTCTTGCATCCTTTTTGTTAAATTTATTCCTAACTACTTTATTAACATGTATATTATTATAAATGGAATTTTAAAATTAATTTTATTTTTAAATTGTTTATTACAGTGTATTAGATGAACAATTGATTTTTATATATTGACCTTATATCCTATAACCTTGTTGAAATCTTTTAATAGTTCTGATTTTTTTTGTATATGAATTCCTTAGGATTTTCTATATATAAGATAAGGTGTAGAGATAGTTTTACTGTTTCTTTCCAATTTGAATGTATTTTTTGTTTCTTTATTATTTTTGTAAAAATGTAAATATCACCAAAACTTCTGTGAAGCATAACACATTCAGCTACTAATATTGAATGAAATTGATTTTTATCAATTCTTCCTGTCTAAGTTATACGACGGGTGGAGGTAAAAGTTATTTCCAAATTACATGATAGAGAAGAGTCAGTAAAAGAAGCAGCAAGGTTAGAGGTGAATTACCTAGCTTAACTTCACCTTTTCATCAGGAATACACCTAGGCCCTTGATTATGTGGTTTCAGTGTCTGTCTTTAGAGAACTTGAGAGTATGACAGAACTCAGTGTGTCATGTTTTATTAGGTTGGTGAAAAAGTAATTGCAGTTTAAAAGGTTAAAAATAATTGCAAGAACCACAATTACCTTTGCACCAACCTAATATTAAAGGTTCTTAAGAGAGAGATTTATGAGTAGATTTGATTACTAATTTGTAGACCTTATCCATTCTATCAACAGATTTAATTGTTGTTTCCATTTTCAATAAGAAATGCCAGCTTATGTAAGACAATTAAATCTATTTTTCAAATCATAATTTTGAGTCATTACATCAACTCTATGAAATATAAATCTATCACATCTACTACATTCACTTCTTCCATGAATTATGTATTTCAATTAAGAAAGTAATTAAGCTTGTTTGACATGATTTACATTTTTACAAATCCATTGGACTCACTGTTCATGTTTTCATTATATTTCACTCATTTGTAGTTATTTTGATTAGTGGTTTATGAACAATGACATAAGAGATTGAAACTTGGCTTGTAGGCAGCCTAAGAATTCTCAGATAAAGTTAACAATGAGCTTCTTCTAGCTCACTGTAGTTTTCTTAATTAATTTTTTAAAGTAATAGATCATATATCAATTTCTGAAAATGACAGTAACTGATTTTTCTTAAAGACCAAGTGGAAAATATTTAAAATTTATTATTACATAAATATTACTTATTTCTGGCTATATGCATACCCATCTTTATCAGTCTGCTTATATTTCTAAATCATTAAATAGAAAATATATATTGGGTTTGTAATGTATTATGTCTCACTCATGTATCATTAAAGTCTCTTTTATATTCTAATATGGCAAAACAAAATCAAATTATTAAGATGAATTATTGAGTGATTATTATATGCCAGCAATTATGAGAACTACAAAGGTGTGTAGGATTTAATTTCTGCCTTTGAAGAGGTTAAATTATCAATTTAATCATATTTTAATTAATGGTCTATATTATAATGTCTTGAGAATCACCATTTATTGTTTATTATAGTATAGTATTAATTCAATCAATTTTACCACTTAATATATAATTTTCTCCTTAACCTTTTCAATATGAAATATTTCAAATATATATAAAAATAGACTGAATAATATAATGAACTTCCATATAGCTATTACTCAGCTTCAGTAATTATCATCTCATGGCTTGTATTTTCTCATTTATACTCCCCCTCATTTTCCCCCTTATATATTGTTTTAAAGAAGTTTCCATGCCTCATGTTAACTTATTAATAAATATTTCAATATTTGCTTCTTAAAATAAGGATAGCTTTTAAAAAAATTGTCACAATACCATTATCGGACTTGAACAATAATTTTTTGATATTATCAAATATCTAGTCAATGATAAAATTTCTAAGTGTCTCATAAATGTCATACAATTTTTAGTAGTTTTTTTGCCTAAGGATCAAAATAAAGCCCACATATTGTGATTAGTTTGTATGTTGCTTGTCTCTTTTAACTTATAGATTTCCATTCCGTTTCTTTTTTCTCTTACAATTTGTTGCAATAACTAGGTCATATGACTACAGTGTTTTATGATTGTGTCCCTTAACTGATTTATGATATGATTGGTATGGTTTAACAGACGATTAGTATGTTCTAGTCTCAGTATTTATTCAGTATCAGTAGTTGGATTTAGTGAACTTAAAAGATTCAGGAAAATTTTTTTTTTTGTCAAGTCTACTTCATGCATGATGGCATGTTCTTCCCTTGGGAGGCACAAAATATCTGCATAGCTTTCTTTTCATGATAGTTATTACTGTTGACATAGAGTGCCTATCTATTAATTTGTTATAGGTTGTTTTACATGTTGCGTATACATACAAGGTCTGCCAATCAAGTTCAGGAACTTGCCACTATGTGCTTACATTGGCAGCACTGTATAAACAACTCAGTAAGGTTTCATAACCTTGGTATGTCAGTGTCTCACAACTGCGTTCGTGTCAATGTGTGGTGGTGTTTTGCTGTGCGGTGTTCATTATTGTTGTTGCGTGTTTTTGTGTGCCATTGTAAGAATGTCTGAGCTTGAATTAGAGCAACAGACAAACATTAAATTTCTTGTTAAACTTGGCAAGAGTAGAAGTGAAATCAGGGACATGTTAGTCCAAGTTTATGGAGATAATGCCAGGAAGAAAACGGCAGTGTACAAATGGAGTAAAGGTTTTTCTGAGGGAAAGAACACATCACTGATGAAGAGAAGTCATTGCAGCCAGTAATGAGCAGAACTGATGAAAACATTGCAAAAATTCATTGAATTGTGCATAAAAATCATCCGTTGACTGTGAGAAGCATAGCAGACAAAGTAAACATTGGTAGAGAAACAGTTAGGAAAATCTTAACTGAATCTTGGCATGAGAAAGGTGTGTGCAAAAATGGTCCCAAAGGAGCTCCCCCATTAACAGAAGCAAAGGAGAGCTGAAGTTTGCCAAGACCTTTTGGAGAGGCAAAATGATGTTTTGGGCCTTGTTATCACTGGTGATGAAACATGGGTGTAACTATAGGACCCTGAAACAAAGCATCAAAGTGCACAATGGAAGTCAGCCAATTCTCTTTGACCAAAAAATTTTCTGTCAGTTCAAATCAAGAGTCAAAACGATGTTGCTAACCTTTTTTGTTATCAGAGAGATTATTCATTATGAATTTGTACCAAATGGACAAACAGTTAACCAAATTTACTATTTGGAAGTGCTGAAAGGCTGCATGAAAAAGTTAGATGAACTGAAGTTTTTGCCAACAATTCAGAGCTCTTGCATCACAACAAAGCACCAGCTCATATGGCACTGTCTATAAGGGAGTTTTTAGCCAGTGAACAAATCACTGTATTGGCACACCTGCCCTACTCACCTGATCTGGCCCCCAATGACTTCTTTTTTTACCCAAAGATAAATTAAATATTGAAAGGAAAATATTTTGATGGCATTCAAGAAGACATCAAGGGTAATACGACAAAAGCGCTGATGTGCATTCCAGAAAAAGAGTTCCAAAGTTGCTTTGAAGGGTGGAGTAGGTGCTCGTGTCAGTGCATAGCTTCCCAAAAGGAGTACTTCAAAGGTGACAGATGTAATATTCAGCATTGAGGTATGTAGCACTTTTTCTTGAACTTAATTTTCAGAACTTGTACATATACATATATATTGTAATACAATATGTATTAATTTAAAAACACACTTTATATTGAGAGACAGAGGAGAGAGACAGAGAGAGAGAGAGAGAGAGAGAGAGAGAGAGAGAGAGAGAGAGGAGACATATATTTTTTTTTCTCATTTATCAACTTATGTTGTATATAAAGCATGGGCACTATAAACAATGACCCATTTTGCATGAAGAAATATTGTGGCTTTTCCACCCATAGGGCCAGACAAATGTTGTTCTCCTTGTTTGCTTTCTGCACACAAGCACTTGAGGAATCAATTTTTTCTATGCCATCATGGATAATAACTTCTCCTATGCTTACTCCTACTCCCAATATTTTGTTCTAAAACGTACATATGCTTCTAGCCCTCAGTTGCCTCTCACTACTTTGGCTTTGAATTACCTTTTCATTATTCAGAAATATCATACTTCTCCTTTTTGAGCTGAGCTAAAACAAATATTATATGTAGCTTTATTTGTCTTTGAGAGTGGGTATTTTTCCATATCAGTGTAGTTAGCTATGTTTCCTATAAGTTATCTCAACTTTGTGTGTGTGTGTGTTTGTTTAACACTTTTCAAGATCTGATGCCTTTCAAATGTATAAAACATGATGGAATAAAAATATCCCTTTTTAAAAAATTATTTATATATAACTTCTACTTTTTTGAAGTAATAGGACAAGATTGAGCTTATTTAATATTAAATGTTTTAATTCACTTTAATTTCACAAGTATTTATACCATAAAATCGATCTAAATTATTAAAATGTGCAGCTCTATAATTAAAAGCAGAGAGACACAAAACATGTGCTCTTACCTGAAGATATTTAAAATCATGACTTCCTACATATTAAGTTCTTCATACAAGTCGTCATATAAATTGTTAACCCATGACTTACATTAAATGGTTGTTTTTAACATTTTACAATATTGTCTTAAATTCAAAAATCAAATTTCACCAAATTGTTATTCTGTTTTTTATAATGACTCATTTTTGCAAGCACCATCGCACTTGACCTATCAGTTCTAGTAACGGTACATGGGAACGGTATCAGTTCCCATGATAATGATACTGGAGTTCAGTCCTACCACTTTAATAGCTGCTGATTGCTTTATATCTCCTGTTAACACTACTTATTATGTCATGACTTTTGGACTCCCTAAATTTCTAAAATAGCAGGCTATGGAGGAATCATTTACATTGAAATTGAATATTTATTATAGCAGGCTACTAATTTTTAAAGTTCAATAGCTCTCTAGTGATACTCATAAGAGAATGTAGCTACCTCTAAATTATAGCTTCGTAATAAATATGGAAATGAATGTTCTTATTATACATTTTCCTTCTTCTTACCTGACAAGAAGGAACATTATAGGTAGCTTTACATCATCAATAACTAAGAGAAAATCAGGTAGATGTTCTATTTCACAGATCTTTTCATGGTACCATCAGATGCACATTCAGTAGTTTGTTTAATGATATGTCTGCTAAAAGCAAAGAAACTGAATCATATTTTCCATCACTACGTATCAGAAATACATAGCATGTTACCATATTAAAACTGATAAACATGTCAGGTTATATCCCAATTAATTGGCAGCAAAATATACAGAAAAGTGAAACAAGCATAATTAAACAGGATCTTGATTTTAGGGCACCAAACCAAAACTCCTTGGGGAAGGACTGATAATAAACCAAATACAATCAGCTAAAAGGGATCGAGGCAGAGTTGGTCTGGTTCTAGATCAGTAGGAGAGACCTGATATAGTCGAGTGGGGAGACACACATTCAGGAAATAATAAGTGAAAGGGTGAATATATGTCTTTGTTCAGTGTATTTGAATATGATTACAACTTCATATACCTATAACAAACACTCACTTATATTGCCAAGAATGCTATTAAGACTACTTGTTTCTTGCCTCTACCATGGAAGCCATCTTTGCTTTTAACTTGCTTTAGTAGCCATCCCCCAATGTGGTTCAATGGTCCATCCAGACACACCATAGGTGTGTCAGGAGTTAGAAACTCATGCAAAGTGGGTCTCACTGATTCTGAAGATCCATCATGATGGAAAAGCTTAGCTCACTTTTATACATTCTTTCTCCAGCATGTATTTGTATATTTAGTTATTTATAATGTTTGCTTAATACTTCTTATAAGATATGAAATAATAGGAAACAATTGTAACTATAGACATACAAAAATATTCACATGACTAAAATTTACAGCTAGTCAGACCTATATGTTGGTATATCCTTAAAAATGTACATTTTGAAATCCCCTAGTAACTTTTCTTTATACCATGGGGGAAGAGAACTGAGATATTCCAGATAAAATGCATAGAAAAAAAAAAAGAAAGAAATTGTAATGGAAACACTTACGGGGAAATGTGAATTATCCAGAAAAAGCAAAATTTAAAGCTCCAGCTTTCTAGCTGGGTTGCAGAACTGGGCTTTCTGAATTGAAACCTACTTCTTCCTTCCTCTTTCAGTCCAATGAAACACTGAGAACTTTCAAGTGTACCTATTCAGTAGCTTTCAAATCTGTATACTTGTTTCTTTTGCTATCACCTAATTTCTGATATTATCTTCTCTCTCAGACTTCTCTGAGCACTTCTTAAATAGCATTTTTATTTGTATTACTCTCCTTTCTCACAGACCATTCCCATTATATCCAATCAATCATTTACCAACAGATCTGATTATTTCATTCCCAGAGAATTTTGACATAGAATAAAATCTTAAAAAATACCTTAGTCTATAAAGCTCTATAGAACTTAGTCTGTAATAATTGTGGTTTTTACTATTGATAATCTTCCTTGTACACATTGGTGAAATTAACAATGACCTTTGTAAATGGTGCTCCCTTTGCCTGGAGATTTATTTTTCCCACATTTTGCCTGAATAAAATTTTTTTTTCATGTTATTATCTCAGAGAAGCTTTTGCTTCATGTCTTACAACAATTATGCTCTTATTTCTCATTAAATTATTTTTTTCAGGGTACTTCTGTTAATTTGTAATTATAAATATCTAGTATAATTCTTAAAAATATCTGTTCAATTGAAAATTAGCTCAATGAAGGTTATATCTCCAGGATGTGATGGGATTTTTTTCACGTAGAAAGCGCTCAGGAAAGAGTTGTTGAATGAATGATTCCCAGGCAGGGAGATAAAAAACTTGGGGGAAAGGTATCATAAAGGAGCTTTCATCTTCCTTCAGATAATAGTAGGTAAAGAAAATAGCGATTATCAGTTATCATTCTTAGAACAATTCAAAGATTATTTTCTTTGTTTTTTAATTTTTAGAATTATATTTAGGTGGGACTTTATTCCTTTTCTGAAAACGAATGAAAGACCAGTACATTCAAGTTCTGGATAGTTTTGGGTATCAGATTAGGATGATACACCACTATAATTTGATATAATATTTCTAGTTTGTTATTATTTAAAAAGAATTTAAATTTTAACTAGTAGCAAAAAATATTTATGAAGCTAGACAATATAATAATAGTTCATATAGTGGTACTTTGACTTTAAGGACAAGACAATTTTACTTGACTAAGAG
The DNA here is from genome assembly GCF_036562045.2 of Rhinolophus sinicus. Taxonomy (NCBI): domain Eukaryota; kingdom Metazoa; phylum Chordata; class Mammalia; order Chiroptera; family Rhinolophidae; genus Rhinolophus; species Rhinolophus sinicus. Next base: position 174,790,544 of record NC_133751.1, on the reverse strand, counting down.
TATTTACTTGGTGTAGAGGATTAAATTGTACCACATTGCCCATTAAACGAGACTCCCAGTAAAACTAGACTTTCTCCACTCAGATAAGAATGAATTATTTAGAATTATATTGGAATATGCAGTTCATAAAATAAAATTTAATTTTGTCAGATAGTGTAAATACTCTATTTACGGAAGATTATTATTTATGGCCATTGGTGAAACAGTGAAACTCTATGTCATAAATGTTACTACTTTCATTTACCATCACCTTTCTTATTATGGTTATATAAAAATAGGATCCGGTAAACATTTGGTGGATTTTGGGGTTGCTGAAAGAAGTTGCTACAATAGAGTTCTCTGATTATATGAATACGTTATTTATATCGTAAACAATTTAGAAAATAAGTTGGTATAATTCTTGGGCCATTCTATACTTCATTTGTCCTTAGAGGATTTTCCTTCACTTGCTCACATGTAGTGTGGGTCCGTGAGACTAAGATAGACATTATCTCTGTTCCTAGGTATTTCCAGGTCTTCTCTTTCTGGGAACATAGTAAGATTCTATTTTTCTGCCTTTATTCAGTTAGATGTGGTCTTGTGAATTGATTTGGCCAAGTAAGTATGACTAGAAATCACTTTTGGGATGAAGCATTCAAGAGCAAATGCTCAATTTTTCATGTTGATGTCCTCTGCTACAGTGAACGATGATGATCCAGATGACAGACGTTTCAAATCAATCGGGGTCCTTGAGGGAGAGTGACATGGAACAAATCATTCTGCTGACCCAGGATTATATGTAGCATGAAGAAAACATTTTTTTTTTTAATTTAATGCCAATTTTGGGGTTTGTTACTGTAGCCTTATTAGCATGTCTTGATTGATATATAAGTTCACACTGGATGAAAGTTACTACTATTAAAAAAACAAAATGAAACCAACAACAAACTTCAAAATACGTGTCATTGGTTTGATGGTCAAAAAGAAGATAGAAAATAATCTGCTATCAGAGACTGAGAAGCTGAGAGCTCATGGTAAAATATTTGTAAAACTATCATCTGTGATAAAATGGAGGGCAGAATTTTTTGCTGTAGGGAAGAAGGTGCAAAACGAGTGTGAGTGGTGTGTGTTAGTTGCTGTTTGGCAAGTTGTGGGAAGAAAAAAAGATGAATTCAGAAATAAAGGCCAGGTTGTAAGCATTTATGCAATAGAATAGAGTTCACAAATTCAAAAAGTTGTAGATTGATCTAAGCAACCACTTTTCAACCCAACAATGAAAGATAAAATGTGAAAGTTTTCAAAAAATGTAAAACAAAACTATGTGATACAGCTAGGGTAAAATTAATAAGATGGTTGGCAAACCCACTATAAATACATTGGACTGTATTAAATAATAACTGGATGAAATAATATGTTACTCTCTGTGATTAGAAGCTAACAATATGTTTCCACTTTTCTTTCTCCCAGACTTTACAAAAAATATTTCATTTTGGTTCTATTAATTAACTATATAAATTTTCATAGTATACACACTTAGGGTGATTTTTCCCAGAGTTCCCTCTTAACCCCTTTTGTTAACTTTGATTTGGGGTATTTCCAGAGCCACTCTCCCAATGTAGCTGTCCTCAACTGTGTATCTTTTTGCCTTTCTTTTCTCCAGTTGGTGTCTCCATCATTTTGATCCTGTCTTCTTTTATTCAGTATTAAAATTCTTATGCTAAAATAATATTTGTTATATACAAGTACTGTTATGAAATCATTCTTTAAAAATATTTGGGGAAGAGTGGAATCTAATGTAAACTATTGACTTTGGATGATCATTATGTGTCAATGTAAGTTCATCAATTTTAACAAATGTCCCACTCTAGTGGGGATATTGATAATGAGGGAAGCTATGCATGTGTGTGTGTGGGGGTGGGGTGGGAGAGGAAGTAAATGGGACATCTCTGTGCCTTCTTCTCAATTTTGCTAAGTTTAACCTAAAACTGCCCTAAGAATATTTGAGATCGGAGGAAAGAAAGTCCTCAGTCAACTGATTGATATCTTTTAGTTTCTCTACTGATATTTTAATACAAGGTGTTGTAAAGATTTTAACTGTCACTGATCAGAAATAGATCAAGATGATCTATTTTAGTTGTATTTTCTATTTCACAGACTTCAGAGTCTCCTTGAACACTTGGAAGATAAAACTGCCTCAATACTTTAGCATTTAGCTGACTGGTAAGCTTTTTGGTAGGCTCTATCTTTCCATCGATACTGACATTATTTATTATTTCTGAAAGTATTTATGTATTTGAAATACTTATAAATGTAAATATGTTTTTATGATAGTTTATTTTCCTTGTTACTTCAAATCCTAGCAAAATTTTTCTATTTCATTCTCTCCACAATATTAGTGATATTAATCTCAAGGAAACTAAACCCACCTGTACCATTCCACAGTCCTCTTCAATCTTCTTCATTCTATGACACCCTATGGCTACACAGTGTCATTACTTCTAGAAAATGAAGACAGACTCAAATTTAGATAAATTTAATTATATATCTCACTTTGGGAAGTTATCTGGGCTAAATTTTCATGATCAGTAAGATGAAAGTGGGTGGTCGAGAGCAGAGTTTCTCAGCCTCAACACAACTGACATTCTCGCTGGGGAACTCTTGGTTGTGGAATGCTGCCCTGTGGATTGTAGAATCCTTGGGTCATCCCAACTTCTACCCATTAGAGGTTCTACTAACTAGTAGAACTCCCCAGTTGTGACAACAAAAACTGTCTCCAGAAACTGCCAAAATCTCCTGGGGGACAAACTTCTCCTTAGTGAGAACTATTGTGCTAGATAATAAATATTTTATACATATTGCATAAATACATTTATAATATATTTAATATATATTAAATAAAACGTGTTTATAAATACTAATTAGAATACTATCATTTTTACAAAATAATAATTAGAATATCCTTCAAGATTAACCATAAATATATATTTAAATTTAGAGAAATTAGGTGTATGTTAAAGGAAAAATAAAGAAACCCTTAAACTGTAATTTTATTAAAATAAATAAAGAAAAATAAAGATATTCTTTGGAGGTTTATGTTCTCATTGTATTAATTCCTATTATCTCTTTAAAACAACCAAACTGTTTGAACAGATAATAAAGGAAACTAGGAAAGCATAATGAAATGTTGAGAATCAGTGTGCTGGGATGAAAAGGTGAACACTCACAGATACGCCTTTATAAATGTATAAGGGGAGCTATGCACACAAATCTCATTAAAATTATGAACATTTTGCTCTTATTGCTCTATAAATGTACAAGGAACAGGTGGATATGTATTTCTCTAATTAATCAGCAAACATTTATTAGAAGTCCCAATAAATTAAAACAGCACATGTCTGTACGCTCTGATATTCTGTGAATTTATTTAATCACATCCAATTTTTCCCCATTTCTAATCACACTGAATCCCATCTCCCAATTTAAACTAATGCTATCTGTGTGTTTACAAGGCAAGAGAGGATCTATGTTCTTTTTTATGAATCACAAAATACCATAGAAAACTTACATTTTCTCACTGTATACCTACGTAATTCTCTCTAGTTCTGAACACTAAGAAAAATAAGATTTTCAGAGGTAGGAACAAGAAGTAGAATAGCATTGGATAGCAGTAACACATAACTGGTCTGGACTTGAACAACTTGTGATAACATCTGA